>NC_064472.1:32382812-32718769 GCF_023343835.1 Lagopus muta
ACTCTGCAGGAAAGATGCATGTAAATTAGCTGTTGCTGCCAGCTTTTGCTTCCCTTGAAGTGCAGTTGGAGTACATTAGCTGAGTAAAAGGCTCAAATTCCTGCTCATTGGTCAGGAAAACATGAGTTTCTTGTCAGCTGATGGAGAGGATTAAGAGAAAATTTTTGGACTTTATTGGTGTAAACAGAACTTCTCTTTTGTTGCTCTTACCTTTGGGTTTTGTAATCTTATCCTTTGCATGTTTCATTTTATTTTCTTTGGTAAGCAAACACTTGAGTCAAAGTTTAAGAGATCTGTGCAAGATTGAGTTGTTTTATTCCACAGGTATTTTTAATGAGGATCCTGATCTTCTTTGTGAGTACTGTTGCCATTGAAACTCCCTGAAGAAAAATAACAAACTTGCAGAGTCTGAGGGAAGGAATGTGTGAGCCATACCTCCAGCCAGCACTGGTCAGGAAAGATCTGACTCAGATCCCTCAGAAGGTTATAAGAGTGGCTCCCTTGACTTTAAGTCAAAGGAGATGACAACCAGCTGTTTTCTGAAGTTTGGAGCTGCTTCACTGCACTGGTTAGCTTAGGAAAGCTGTGGCATACAGAAGTTGGGGATGAACTGCCAGACCACAGTATTAATTAAACCATGTTATCAATCACTGCAGGAGAACTGCGCATCATGGCAATTCAAAGCCAAAACAAACTAAATGTGAAACAACTTCCTACCACCGTGCCTTTGTGCAAGCCCTCTTCAGTCATGAGTTCCATCTCTGGACACAGTGTCTGCATTTCCTGCTTGACACCTTTGAGTTAACAACTCTGAAAGACTTCCAGACATAAATTAGCATTCATTATTTGTTTCTGGGAAAGCATTAAAATGATGTGGGATGCCAGAGTGTCTGATTTTTCCACTGTTTTCCCATTCGACCCTTTTTGGTCTGCTTGTACTTCTGCATCCAGCCTGTCAAACAACTCATGTTCCTTGGCTGCTCCTCCACTCCTTCTTTGCCTTTTATTCTGATGAAGTACCTAGACAATATGGCCCCTTGCTTACTGTGAGTTCTTGAGACACCTCCCTGCTTCCAAGTCCACCACAGGAGGCTGTTTCTCTTGCCTTTTTTAGGCCCTGTTTGTTAGGCCCTGTGCATATGTTATGATTGTTTTGAAAATACACACTCCTAGTAAGCCACAGTCTTTGGGAACCTTGCAGCATGAACTGAACAACCCCTCCTTTTGTGCCAGAAAGATCTTGGAAGCCCACAGTAGAAAGGTACAATGGCTGTGCGGGTAAAAAAGCACAGGCTTTCCTGATTGTCTCTACTCTGGTCACTTGTTTGCTTAAGGGCTGTTTGGACAACAACAACAGTTAGAAATTATGGAAAATGGATGCATATTTTAATTAAGTAGTGTTTACTAGCTAACAAATTATATATATATTGAAATTAAAGGTTTCTATGTCTTTTCCTCTCTTACTTTTGGCTGTATGTATTTCACTTTGATCTGTTCCTCTCTTCTGTTATATTGCTGTTTCAAGGTTGCACAACCACACGTGATTAATATTTTATAGAAATACAGTGTGACTGCTATATTTTGCTTTATGAGAGAGAACACCATTTCCACCACTTTGAATGCTGCTGTGCATACAGTCTGAATAGGTGGACAGAACAATGCTTGATTGTCCATATTTTGTTTATTCTCAAGAATATATTTATGGCTGGAGCTTTTTTTTTTTTTTAAATGGATGAATATAACTTCATCTTAAGTAGTTATTCAGTCCTGCTGCATGTGTATGGGCATGCTAATCATCACAGAATGGCTTGGATTGGAAGGGCTTTCAAGGATCACAGAATCACAGAACGGCCAGGGTTGGAAGGGACCTCAAGGATCATGAATCTCCAACCCCTCTGCCACATGCAGAGCCACCAACGTCCACATTTAATACCAGACCAGGCTGCCCAGGGCCCCATCCAACCTGGCCTTGAACACCTCCAGGGACGGGGCATCCACAGCCTCTCTGGGCAGCCTGTTCCAGCACCTCAACACTCTCTCTGTAAAGAATTTTCGCCTGACATCCAACCTCAGTCTCCCCTCCCTCAACTTAAAACCATTTCCCCTTGTCCTGCAGTTACCAACCCTTCCAAAGAGTTGATTCCCCTCCTGTTTGTAGGCTCCCTTTAGGTACTGAAAGGCTGCAATGAGGTCACCCTGAAGCCTTCTTTTCTCCAGGCTGAACAAGCCCAGCTCCCTGAGCCTGTCTTCGTAGGGGAGGTGCTCCAGTCCCCTGATCATCTTTGTGGCCCTCCTCTGGACCCTCTCCAACAGCTCCCTGTCCTTGCCTCCCAAGAGCAGAGTAGAGGGGAACAGTCACCTCCCTGTCCCTGCTGGCCACCCGTCTTCTGATGGAGCCCAGGATACCATTTGCTTTCTGAGCTGCAAGAGCACATTGCTGGCTCATGTTAAGCTTTTCATCCATCAGGACCCCCAGATCCTTCTCTGCAGGGCTGCTCTCAAGGACCGCTCCTTCCAGTCTGTATGGATGCCTGGGATTCCTCTGGCCCAAGTGCAAACCTTGCACTTTGCTGATCATCAGGCTCCAACCCCCCTGCTACATGCAGGGCCTCCAACCTCCAGATCTAATAAGTCACATTCTTGAGATTACATGGGAACTGACTGTGCTTGCGCTGCTGATATGAATGTCACAAATTGTTAATTATAGCCTGTTTGCATATGACAGATTTAGTAATAAAGGAAGTATTTTTCAGTAATATGATTTTATTTTTTAATTTTTCCCTGAGCGTCCAGAGGTGAGGTAGTCGGACTTTCCAAAATTGGATGTCTTTCTTGTTTATATAAATGTGACTCAGATCTGCTTCTATGTGGCCAGAGAGGAGGAATAGAAGTAAAATGACCTATAGTGGCTTGAGAGTAACATCTGCAGAGCAGCTGCATAAACCTATTTGTCATATCAGCATCTAAAACCAGAGCAAGATTTATCTTAGAAACTTTGTCTGATAAAGTAATTTGGGTAGCTGAAGTGTTTTTGTATGTAACATTTGAGATATTTTAAGTCTTTGTAACACTGATGCAGACTTTTCTTTCTCGGGGTCTCTGCAAATCTGCCTCCTTTTATTATGAAAGCATCTTTTATGATGATAGAAGATAACCAGAGTGCAGATGTCTTAGCAGGTACAGTACAGATAGATGCTGAGTATGGTAATTCTTAGGGGACAGGAATTTTTGTAACTATTTGTAGTGATTTTAAGACTAGAATATGTGGTGTGTGAAAGTGCAATGAACTTTTTCAGTGCCCTCCCAGGTTGTGATATCCACCCAGAGCACTTCTCTATGAGGTAGAAAATCTATCAGGAACACAACTGGCTCAGCTGTGTGGCTGTCAGTGGTTCTGCTCGGTCTTGGAACAAAACTTAATGCCTTCATTAGAAAAGAGACTGTGACTGTTAGGAAAAGAAATGTGAGACTGCATTCACATATGTCTCAGTATCTTGTATTTGGAACTACAGATACGACTTAAACTATACAGCACCGTTTATTTTAAGGAAGTATAGACTTGCTGACATGTTATTGAGGTTTAGGAGATGAAGATGTTAGAATGGCATGGAAGAGCTGTGTGACAACAAATAAATTATTTTGCTTCTCTTTCTACCCTTGAGCAACAGTGGCTTTTGTGGAAGAACTTCTGGTAACACAGTCTGCTGACGGTGAATGTACAGCTTGTAGTGAAGTGCCTTGCATGTAGGAGTGTATTGAAAAGCCGAGGAATAATTGCAACAGTGACCAATGTCCTCCCAGTCCTTCCTTCCAGTTGGAAATCTAACTGCAGTTTTCAGCTTTACATTTCTCCGTGCAGAAATAAAATAAAGAAATCCCCAAGCCCCATTGTTTTAAAGTTACTGACCAAAAGAATAAAGATGGTCTTCTGGAAACCTGAATTATTGGGATGCCCTGGAAATGTCGTGCTGCAAACAGTGTTACCTGGATAGGGTGCCATTATGTGTGTTCTGACTGCTCCTCCTTGAGAAGTTTTCTGATGGAGATTTAAAGGCAGGTGTCCTACAAGAACAGTGCAGTTATGTGGGGTTCTGCCATTGCTATGAAGTTGCTTCGTTATTAAAAACTGCAGTGAACTCTTTTGATTTCAACCTTTTAAACTGTATCCTAATGAAGCATTTTGCACATTCCATGGAATGTAAGGAAGCAGGGAAGCCTGCCTTTCTGTGTAATTGCAGTTTGTAACACTTCTATGCTGATGCCCTTTCTATTTCCAGAACTGCTATTGAATGGTCATAATCTCCTGACAGAGGCTGTGGAAATCCTCAGTCTGTTAAAATGGAGGACATTTAATGATCCATCTCTCAAAATTGCCTTTCCGCATTCTGCCACCAAGGGAGCTGTGAGCACGTTGTTGTCACCACAGAGATAAGGTAACTTCCTGCTGTTTGGTCTTGCCAGGTGGCTAACAGCAAGCCTTCAGTAGACAAACTCCAGACATTAAACACTAAGTCTCTCTTAGACTAACATGAAGATTATTCAGTTGCCATCTGCAGGGTTTATTTAAGACTTCAGTCGTCAGTTAGTATGTATGTAACTACCTCGGCTAGAAAGAAAGTACTCTCCCTTGCATTTTTTTTCTTCCCAATAATTTATTCTGTGTAAATAGACTGGTTTCTTTCTCATGTCGTGGCATGACATGACTGTAGTATGGGAGGAGGAATTGGACGCGTGGTGAAAAGTCTTTTGTATGCAAATCTAATGTGGCAAATTTACATACTGATTTTGGATGATTTGGGAATGTGGGTAGTGGCTCTAGGTAGAGTCAACTAGACTTGTTAGTTTAGGCTTCGTGCCAAGCAGCAGGAATTGCAAAAAGATGGATGAATGGAAATAATAGGCTAAAGTGAATGGACAAGGAGGAGAGGGAGAAGGTGGTTGTGCTATAAGCCTGGTATAGCTAAGTACTATTAATAAGTACTATCTCCAAAGATTTGTATGACCCAAGGAAGGGTCTCAAGGTTATGAACCTGTGAATGTTTCCCTGCTGATGCTTGTGCCCATCGGTCTATGTGGGAGGCATAAGCTTTGAAGTCTGAGTACTGTGAGTACTCTGAGTTAGAGTACACTTCCTCAAACGTCTAACAGAGATGGACAGAGAATTTGAGTTAGTAACACACACTAAATTTACTCCTGACCATAAAAGCCAGAAGTGTTAAATCTAGCAGTCAGCTCTCCAAGTCATAATCTGTTTTAAGACATGCTGAGAAGTGAAGTCATGGTTTGCACTGGAGTTGAAATCATGCCTTATGTTCTGTGTACACGTTACGTTCAGATCAATATCAGCGTGGCTGAACCTTTATTTTTTGTTTATTTTCCCTAAGGCTTTTTCATTATGATTGCCTGGACAGGAACTTTCATCCATTGTTGATCAAGAAACACTGATTACGTACCAGAAAATGTTTTGTATGCAAAATGTGTGCAGCCAGGGATGTTACGATTTCAGTTCTTTTAAGATGCTTTGAAGAAAATTTTCTAGGTGCTTCTACTAACTTGAATTAAAACAAAACAAAACAAAACAAAACAAAACAAAACAAAACATAATAATAATAATAATAATAATAATAATAATAATAATAATAAACAAACTAAAAAACAGGCTGTTAAATGTTTTTTATATGTTATGTGGATGATGTTCATCTGAAAACTGAATATTCTGAGATATTATTATTCAGGTGGTTGTCTAGTTGTCTTCTTGCCTGGAAAGTATTTTCTGTGTGTAGAATTCACTGGGAGGTGATTCAGGATGATGAAAGAACTGTATTAGCGAGGAGGGTAATTTATTGGCTCAGATTCTTTTGCATACATTCTTGACCAGTTACTTAACTTTTATAAGTAACGAAATGTTCTTTTAATCTCACTGTTGAAAAAATGTAACACATTTTCTCCCTTAAGACAAGACGCGTGATTTAAATTCATTTGCTGGAAATCTTTTTAAATTAGCATTCAAGTAGAGGGGAGGTATGGATCCACCCAACATAAAAGTAATATGTCAGGAAAGTTTCAGAAAGCAGCGGGTATTGCTTCCCCCACAGATGAATTCCTGACGCTCCCTGAAAACTCTGTACTGTGCTGCTGTACTTGGGGGAACTTTATGCAGTGCAGAAGTTCTTCAGTTAAATGCACAGAACATGAACTCACCACTGTAGTATTTAGTGCTGTTTGCTTAGACACGAGAAGGCCTTTCAGTAGACAGAGTAGAAATGTTTTTTAAGGAGTTCTGCAGATTAGACTAGACTTCTAGATTTTATAGACCTGAATGATTTCTTTACAAGAGGAAAAGCCCTGCCTTTTTTTCCCTCTCAGGATAGCTTATGCTCTCTGCCTGAGGTTGACACAGGCGCTGGGTTCTGTTGTCCCGTTTGGCCTTACAGCTTCTCTGGAATCAGGCAGAGCCAATTCCTGTCATGGTGGGAGCCCATCCTGGGGTTCTTAGCAGAGCCCCTAGGATGCCTTTACAAGTGGCTGTAATCTGAGGCCTTTGGCCAGAAGGGGAGGTGGAGCCAAAGGGTCAATTTGGGGGAAAGATGGGATAGGGAGGGCATTACCAGAGGTGATGTAAATGCATTAAATTAAAACCAGGATTAAGCGCTAAGCTTAAGTGGGGAGATGCTAAACCATGGATAGCAGAGCTGCTTTGGCTGGCTGTCCTGTACCGTGTAATCTGTGCAGATAGCAGCTTTAATCACTAGAGGCCCTGAGCTGATGGCTCCTGAGTGCTACCAGAAATTAATTGCTTGGTGCCACAGCAGCCCCTCCTTGTTTTGGCAGCTGTTGATGTTAATTTCAGTACTTGCTGGAGTGTCCAGCTGTCTGTGCCTTCTCTGCATAACTCACGCCCTTCTTGATGACATGTAAATGAATTTGGTTGTTACATAGTTTGAATCAGTCATGTGTCTGCTCTGTATCAAAGTTTCTTCATCTATAAAACAGTTGTTTTTTTTTTTTTTCTTTTGACTTAAATGGGCATAGATTGGACAGAAGATTCCTGACAGTTTGTTGTTTGGTTGCTTGCACAGATGCAGAATGGGTGGGAAATCTGGAAAGTATCTGTAGGCCCAGAAATGGGAGGTGCAATACATGCAGTACCTGATCAGTTACAACATTAGTGACACTTGTTGATGCCATCCCCAACTTTGTCATGTTTGACTTGCATGGAAAATGCCTGCATTTTGTAACCTGCAGTTGGGTAACCAACAAGCAGTACTTGGCATTACCTCAGCTCAAGCAGTGTGTTCAGTTTTGGGCACCTTAATACAGAAGGGACACTGAGGTGCTGGAGCAGGTCCCAAGAAGGGCAATGAAGCTGGTGAAGGGCTTGGAGAATGTGCTCTATGAGGAGAGACTGAAGGAGGTGGGGCTGTTCAGTCTGGGGAAAAGGAGGCTGAGGAGAAACCTTGTTGCTCTCTTCCAGTGTCTGAAAGGTCTCTTCTCACTGGTGACAGGTGACAGGATGTGGGTAAACGGCCTCCAGTTGCACCAGTGTAAGTTTAGGTTGGATATCAGGAAACACTTTGCGGAACGGGTTGTTAAGCACTGGAATGGGATCCTCAGGGAGGTGGTTGAGTCACCATCCCTGGATGTGTTTAAAAACCATTTGGATGTGGTGCTCAGGGACATGATTTAGTGGAGGGTTGTTAGAGTAGCATGGTTAGGTTGCGGTTGGACTTGATGATCTTAAAGGTCTTTTCTAACTTGAGCAATTCCATGATTACATGAAAAACAGCCTGGCACCAGAGAATCCTTGTTTGTTTTCTATGATACATGTTTTCAAATGTTCCATTATGATGCAGAAGGCAGTAAACTGGGAAACTGTCTTGCATATTCTTACATCAGTCCTGGAATTTTCAACTAAAACTAACATCAAAGAGAATGGATCTGGTGGACTGCACTGATGGAGCCATTGCTCTAGCTGTTGAAAACACCAGGCAGCTTGAGTACTGATGGCACCACAGGGTTTTTGAGTTAGGTATGTGTTCATCTCCTCCTTTGCACTTAAGTCTTTTGGTTTGCTCTTACCGTCACAGAGATGTTAGCATGGAAGAAATACGCAATTTAAAAAACCTAAGAGCAAGAAATAATTTGCTTTTTTTCTGTATTTCATCGAGTTACCCTGCCGTTGTGTCATACAAGAATACTGAAAACTTCCCTCCTCATTGAAAGGTACAGTTTAGGTGTTTGTTAGGAAAACACTGCTTTCCAGTGGGCTGTAGCAACTTTGTGTTGGTGCCCTGAAGGTAACATACAACCAGGTGGTAGGTGCACCTGGAACACTGTCATCTTCCCTGATCACCCTGAAGAAGATTCTTACGGCCAGTAATGTCAATTTCAGAAAATCACCTGTTTTCTGACTGCCTGCAAGGTCTTCCTCAGACCTTCCCAAGCTCTGATGTTAAGCAAAGTATGTGTTTTAAGAACATTTCCTGAACAGCTTAAACACGTCCCCTTCCCCTTCATGCATTTAGGATTTTTTTAAATTTTTTTTTTTGTAAAATGCTTTAACATTTCTGCTAATATTCAAGTTAGAAATCCCCAAGTTAGTGCCAAGGCAAAGCTCCGTGGACTGAAACAGTACTAAAACTTAAGTACGTGTAGCTCCTAGGAATGTTTCAGTTTTTCTAAGTTTGTATTAAGAACAAATCTCTCTTTATCACTTTAAATTCTTTAATTTTAGAAATTGTTGAAGACAGTGTTTTCCAATCAGTGTGCATCGACAGCCTTGGTCAAAACACAGTACTTCTTTCTAGTATACTTATCATACCAAAAGCATACCATGAAGTCACATTGCAGTAAGTTGGCACAGTGAGTTTTGCAAGAACTGAACGTCTTTAGAAAAGTGATTAAGTAAACTTCCACATTAACATTTTAATAGCTATAAAAATGCTGCTTCCAGCTCCTACAAAACACGCTAAAGAGATATCCCCACAAGAGCTGAAAAACTATGCACAAACAAAGGTGAGTATCATAGGAAGACAGGTTTTATACAAATGAAGCAATTAAGCAGTTAAAAGTATTTACTTTTTCCTGCTACTAACTAGACAAACATACAGTAGTCAGATAAAAATATACTACAACTCTAAGTCCTGTAACATATAGGAATTTCTAAGTTTCTCTTCTAAGTGGAAATTCTGTATTTTGAAATGTGTTACCTGTTAATACTGGACAAAACTATTGGCAAGTGTTTAAATACTTTCAAACCAAGATTAAAGGGGTTTTTATTCCACCAAAAAAAAAAAAAAAAACAACCAAAAAACCCAAAAACATTTTAAAATACTATGCTTATAAAATTATTTAAAACTTTCAGCAGTCTATAGATTTCAAACGCAATTCAATTCGAATTAGAAAAACAAAACAACTCCAGTGGTGTCATTTGTTTTCAAAGGCAGACTCTTTTGCTGGCTTTTCAAGCTCTTTCTCTTCGCCACACGTCCTAGAATTACAATAAAAGAACATTAGTGACCATGAAAAAATGCCAAAAGCAAGTCTTACACCCGTTTTTTTAAATACAGATTAAATTATATTGATACAAATTCAGCAGATGAAGCGTGGAAATTGAAGAAGGTACGGATACCAACTGTGTGCCCTCTTTTAAGTGGACTGTCCCCAGACATGAAGCTAAGGTAGCAGAAACCTATACCACACGAATGAGTATGAAGAGCTGTGAGGAGGTGCAGCCATTCAAAGGTCAGTTTGGGTTCTCTTCAGGCAATCCTGCAGAGTCCAGAGCCAAGCATATCAACTCAGATGGAAAAGCAGTCTGGCTTTTTTCTCTGCACTTCAGATGCACATTTAACATGTTACTGCTCTTGGCGGTAGCTCCAAGGCTGAGGCAACCTTGGGAAGCACCATATGATTCTACCAACAGAAACTGGTTATTAAGTACAAAATCACTACAGAAGTATTAGACAGCTTCTGTCTTCCAAAATTTTTGAAATACGTATTCAGAAGGGTCTGAATGTGTCTAGCCTCTTATTTACAAAAGGAACAAAATTCAGAAGTGAACATGCAGGCTCGCACTTGAGAAGTTTATAAATTACATGCTTATATTCAGGAGTGGGGACAGCACTTTGAACATTCATGTATTTCTGGTTATTTTGAGTACGAGCTTCACTTCTAAAAAACAGAGAACTGTTCTAGTATGTAGCTTTCTTGAATTGAGACAGGTATGCAGATGCTTTTCTCCATCCGAGGCATTGGTAAGAGGTTTTACAAGTTCTGTTTTATGTTCATTGCTTGTTAACAGAAGCTGTGCAAGGTTTTAAACAGAATATGATTGATTTCTTTGTTTACAAAGGTTAAGGAAGTGTTGGGGAGTGTGCAGTTCAAGGCCACAGCAAACACCACAAACACTTCAAGAGACAAATCTTTATTGGCAGAACACGTGACCCCAAAATAACTCATTCGTGGAATATGTATTTGCAAGTCCTACATATAGAGTCACAATTACTGAAGTATTAAGATTTAAATCGTGTGGTCTCTGTGGTGCTTATTCTGAAACTACTATATTCAGCAGCCTGATCCACGCTTGTCATTTAAGTTTGTGAAGTAGCTGCTGTAAGCTTTTTTTCTCCCACTATAGCATCAAGCATGCACTCAAATATTCTTCCTCTTTTTCTTCTAATAGCAAATATAAAGTGAAATCTAAGATTATCTTTTTTTTTTTGCCATTGGAAGGTATTTGTTATTAAGCTTGGAACGAGTAAGAAAAGGAACAGGCAATGAAAAAATTTGTACCTTGGGGAACCACTTAAGTAATCATTAATTTCAAATACTTCTACAAATATACTCTCTGGACAACTAAACTGATTTGCTATTGATTTCAAGTAACTCAGTATGGTACTAGTGAAGTGCAACATCTATGTTTTCACCACATCTCCCATTAAAGCAGCATATTTTACTCTGTAAGTTGTGCTGGGAACCTGCACTCATTGCCTTGATTACATTCCCTTAAGGCGCAGCTTGCTGGAGGCCAATGATGTGAGATTCTTGTCACTAGCTGAGAATAACCAAATGTCATTTCTGAAGGGTGTGTAAAAAGACAGCATTAATTTCAAGGGTATCTCTCAGCTAAAATCAATTTTGCATTAAAAAAAAAACAAAACAAAACAACCTTTCAACACCATATTTAGTTTTTTCAACACTAAATTGTCAATATTATGCTCATTTTTGCAGTTTCAATTAGAAATATAGCCAGAAGAATGCCAGGCAACTGCAGTTCCTCCTAACTGTGTGAAAAAGGTAATGAGAGGAAAGCTTGCAGTAATACATACTGCTAGACAAAAAGAATCCCCTGAGAACAAGTACAGAAGTGCTCAGGAAAGAACCAAATTGGTATTCTGTGTTAAGGGTAAACTTTGGCTTTGGCTCTCCCCCTGTCCCTACTAAATTTTATTATTTCTTGTGTTCTACAAGAGTCTGAACTGCATTTTCAGTGAGGCTAAGATTCAAATATTCAGGAGGAAAGTATCTGAAATTCAATCAATTCAAATTCAAACATTCCTATGGCCTCTCATTTAGAAAATGTAAATGTATCAACTGCTGTAATGACGAGCTCTAAAATGTTAGAAGTTTCAACTCTAGCCCACAGTTTACTTGCATTTAGCCAATAATGGTGACAGTGAAGGACTCAAGGGGATGGCACAGAGCTGCATCAGAGTTGGGATGGGCTTTAGGAAGAGGTTCTTGAACAGGAAGGCAGTCAGGTACTGAACAGGCTCCTAGGGGCAGTGGTCAAGAAACACATGGACAGTGCTCACAGAAAAACGGTTTGAATTTCAGGTGAGCCAGGTGTTAGGATTCAAGCCCTGTGAGTCTGTTTCAACTCAGGATATCCTATTCCACCACTAATTTAAGAGGTTTGGCTGCTGATCAGAAGAAATCCCTACAGGAGAAAAACATTTGATGAATTTCATTTGTTTCTGTAATGTTTGGTTCAGACATAATTTGAGTACTCTGAAATACAATAAAAAGTCAGTACCTTCCTCTGTCTCACTGCCTGCTGTTTTTCTCCTAAGAAGATAATCCATACTTTACTTACTTCAATCTCCTCAACAGCAGTGATTTCAAAAATAAAATTTCATCATTCTTTGAAAAAGAGAAAAATTTTTTGAGAAAAAATGCGAAGAAACTAAACATCACGCAAGGAGTTAAATCTATTCATATTCTATTTGCATCATTTTACTGTAACAGAACAAATCCTTAGCTCATTAAAGTCATTAACTCACTTCTTCTTACTACCAACTTCATGTTTATCTTTCTTTTCTTCACCATTCTCTCCATTGTGCTGTGATTGGTTGGTGTCTTGAGTTTCAGGCCCTCCATTCAGAATCTTTGAACCTTTATAATGAAAGAGTAGAGGAACAATCAATACATCAGGCAATAAAACTCCGCTGTAAGAAACCCCAGATTAATTTCTTACCTTCAAACTCCTACACTGTAAATGTTTTCTCCTCACCTTAATAACTAACAGCTGAAATAATACAAAACAAACAAATACCACATAGTGTTTCAGCTTCTGGAAATTCACCGTAATGAGTTTCATCACAATTTTCCTGATGGGAAATAAATTCCTGGAGATTTCAGGTTCCTGGCTACAAATAATAATATATATTCTGACAAGTGAGAAAATACTCTTCAGCAGTGCATTCTGTTCATCACTCTACCTCAGGTAGGTACTTCATGTGATCCCACCTGCAGCAGTACATCATCTCTGTGGCCCCCAGAACAAGAAAATGGACCTGGTGGGGTGTGTCCAGAGATGGTCACAAGGGTATCAGGGGGCTGAAGCTCCTTCCTTACAGAGCAGAGGCTGGGTAATTTGGGCTTCATCAGCCTGGAGAAGAGAAGGCTTTGAGGAGACATTCCTGCAGTCTTCCAGTACTTAAAGGGGGCCAGCAGCAAAGATGAGGAGGAACACTTCATCAAGGAATGTAGCAACAGGACAAGGGTAACAACTTTAAACTGAAAAAATGTAAATTTAAATTACACATTAGGAAAAAAATTCTGTATTATGAGGGTGGAGAGGCCTTGGCACAGGCTGTCCAGAGAAGCTGTGTGTGCCCCATCCCTGGAGGCATTCAAGGCCAGTTTGGATGGGGCTCTGGACAGCCTGACCTTCTGAGCTGGTGGGTGGCAATCAGCTCACAGCAGGGGGGGGTTGAAACTAGATGATCAGGCAGATAAGGAGCCTCCAGGGGCAGCTGGGGCAGAGGGGACAAGGTTAAGCCTTGCTCTCCACCAGCATCACCTGCCCCTCAAGTCACTGCCCTCGTGGAGCAGTACAGCTGGGAACGTGCGGTAAGATACAGCCCAGGCTGGGCACAGGAGGAAGGTGCAGGCAAAGTACTGAGGGCAGTGAGTAGAGGGGGGAGGTTGTTTGACACTGCCCCCACAAACACTGCCCATGGGAGATGAAGCCTGGAGAAAAGCAGCAGAGGCATGCTCCCCACACTCCTGGGGTGCTGCCCTTCTGACAGGCTCCCAGGAAGGTGTGAAGAGCCCTGGGGAACCTGTCTGTAGCCCTACCCAGCCCATTCCTGGGGCTGCTGTCTACTACCGACCTTACTTCCAGTAACTGCTGACCTCAGCGAGCTCACTGCCTTCCTACAGCTCACAGGGCTGAGTGTAATAGTGCTAGTGCTGATATATATGCATATGCACATATGTGTATATACTAGTTTTACATATATAAAACTACACACAGACACTGTATACACAGACAACAACAGGCAGTGCCAAAATGGCAAGAAGAGAGAGGAAAGGGAAGGAGGGCAGAGTCAGACATTTCCTTTATAATAAAAAAGAAAGGCTCCACCTAAATGTGAGTGGAGTCTGAAGTCACCTATAAATATCCATCTAGAGAGAGCTGGATGCACAGAGCAGAAGGGGATATGGGCTTGTACAATGTCATCATCCCGGTATGAGCTGCAGTCCATGGGATCTCAACTTCTTCTGGACTTCTAGTGCTGAATAAGCCACTGCAGGGTAATGTTTATGCTTTCCTTTTGTTTGCAGGACATGGAGTAGCAACGAACCTCAGTTCTGCATGGCAGATGGGCTCATCTTCTCAACTGAGCTCTTTCTCATCCAAGGCACCAGAGAGATCTCCCTTGATCGCCAGTACCAGGACTGGGATGCTCTGGAGCTGCAGTGTGTCTCACAGGTTGTGAAGTTCATTCTTCAAGGCCCTGAGCTTCTCCTGGGCAGCAAGAGTCACTATATACACCATGGCTCTCACTCCACAGTAGTATGGCTCTCCCATGCTGTGAAAGTAGCTGGTCACCTACATTCTCTTTGAGGTCCTCCTCATACTGAAGCCTACCTTTGGGACTGTGTCTTTGTTGAACCGCTCACACACAGTGACAGTGATGAAGGCAATCTTTGTCAGCTGTAGCCCCACTAGAGTCAGCACCATCTCCTCCTCCCAGAAGAGCACCTGAAGTGAGTCCAGCAGCTCACTGAGAAGGGCCAGCATGCTGCTGCAGTGAGCTCTCCAGGTTATACCATGCACAGCTGGGTATACTCAAGATGAGCACTGCAGAGCAGGCCGAAGTGGGTGGAACTGTGCTGGGCCACACCAAACCTTGCCATACCTGTCGACCATGCCACAGCTCTGGTATTGTCTACATGCAACTGTCATAAACAGGAAAATTACGCATCATCTTGACTGCAATTATGTGAAATATGCAGGATAACTAGGGAACGAGGCCTAGTTAGCATGAGCTCATGAGAGGCAGGTCCTGCTTGACCAGCAAAATCTCCTTCTACAACCAGGTGACCCACCTAATGGATGAGGGAAAGGCAGTGAATGTAATATACCTGGACTTTAGCAAAGCTTTTGACTTAATCTTCCACAGCCTTTTCCTGGAACAGCTGGCAGTCCACAACAAAACAGGCTGCATGGCCAGTCCCAGAGAGTGGTGGTAAACTGAGTTAAATCCAGCTGGTGACCAGTCATTAGTGGTGTTCCTTAGGGGTCAGTACTGGGGCCTGCCCTGTTCAATATCATTACTGATGATCTGGACAAGGGGACTGAATGAGCCCTCAGTAAATTTTGCAGGTGACACCAAGTTGGGAGGAAGTGTCCATCTGCCTGGGGGTAGGAAGGCCCTTCAGAGGGATCTGGACAGGCTCATCAACAGGCTAAAGCCAACTGCTTGAGCTTTAACAACACCAAGTGCAAAGTCCTTCACTTCGGTTATAAAAGCTCTATGCAGTCCTATATGTTTGAAGCAGCCAGCAGTGTGCCCAGGTGGCCATGAAATCCTCCCTGAAAGGAGGTAGTAGCAAGGCAGGAGTCAGCCGTTTTCCCAGGTAACTGCTTTTAGGATAAGAACTAAATGGCCTTTGGTTGTGCCTGGGGAGGTTCAGCGTGATTATCAGGAAAAATTTCTTCTCAGAAAGAGTGGTGAGGTATTGGAACACAGTGTCCACAGAGGTGGCAGAATCAGTGTCCCTGGAGGTTTTCAAGAGTCATGTAGATGTGGCACTTCTGGACACTGTTTAGAGCTGTCACAGGCATGGGTTGATTGCTGGACTCAATGATCTTAATGGCCTTTCCAATCTTAATGGTTTTATGCATAGGCTCTATTACTGTAAAGTTAAAAATCCTGCTTTGACTTCACTTTCTGTTATGACTACATGTTTTGCTTTGGAATTACAGGAGAGGTTGTTTGGAATAAGTTCTTGAGGAGTGCAACTTTAGGTTTAAATATGAATTGCCAATTCATTTTGCTTCAAGTTAGAGATTTACGAAAAGAACTTCTACTGCATTGTCTTGCTACATGAAGAAAAATACAGAACACTGTTTATCTCAATACTGGCTAATATGGATCTTTAATATTAAAATTTAATATTAGAAACTGAAAACACCTACCTGTTTGGTCCTTTTCCTTCTCATTTTTTTTGTTTGTTCCTTTCTTCCACTGCTCCTTGGTTTTATTGGCTTCCTCATGCTGCTTCTGCTCTGCAAGTGATTTATTTAGTACTTGAGAGAGAACAGAATCTCCTTCTCCTACCAGAAACATGGTCTTGAACTTGTTATACAGCATTGTAGATTTCTCCATGATAACTTGGCTAACTTTGAACTTCCGTATCTGTAATCAAAGCGATAAAAGAAGTAGCTTCACTTAAGTACTTAAATACTTGTGTAAAATTCACCAAATGCTAGACAAAATTCCCATTTTACCTTGAAAGGAGAACAGACTTCTATACTCTCTGAGAGGAGTACACAACACGTGAATTTAAAATACTATTTACTTAAGTAATACTGCAGATCTTACCTTCTTGAGTGTCAGAATCATCTCTGTATGTTTCTGAGCCTGCTGCATTGAGACTTGAAGAGATGCCAATTCATCAAGAGCCTCAATACACCTGTTCACATCCTGCAGATAAATACATTAGTCTGACAACTTCACTCAAGTGTCAGTAATTCTTCCTAAGTTATACTGAATTCACTTCCATATTAAATAATTTCTTACAAAATCCTTAATTTTACTTTTTAATTTTGTAACAATCTCTACCATCAAGCTTGCAAACACAAAAAGTTGAAATACAAGTAGTATTTATGTATTAATTTATATACCTTTATATTTATATTTATATATATTTATATATATATTTACATATATATATTGAATAACTTAAACTAACAAAGAAACCAACTTCATACTTCCATTATACAAACTCTCTGGTCCTTTTGTAATTCTAGTGCTACATTACCTAGGGCTGTTCTCCAAATATTCAGCCTTTCTCATTCAAAGTTTTTCACAAGTGACCTGCCACTAAGAAACAAAACAAACAGAGTGGACTGCTTCTGACAGACAGAACTGTATAGATTATTCAGTCAAAAGCCTCATGAATGACACTACACAGGGCACTTAGAATTTCTTCCAGTCCCCAGAAATTTCCCCCTAAACATGAATTTTCAAAGGCTAACTGGAGTGGATGCACAGTGACGTGCAGCATCCCCGGCATTCTTGGGTTTACTCCACATCAAATCACACTTGATTTCCTTTTCATGATTCCTTCTCATCTGTTTTTTCCCCAATGGATTCCCTAGCCCACTCAGCAGCAAGCCTACACTGTACAGACTACTTTTTGCTGGTGATATATGTGATGAAGCTTGTGTTTCACTCCAGATTCTATTCCAGGTGGATTTGGGCTTTCCTTTTAAAAGCCCAGCCACCTATGCTTTGACAGTGTCATATTCCTCCCCGGTCACTCGTTCCTGTTTTCACTTCCTGTATGCTTGCTTTTTGTGTCTGATTTTAGTCAGCAGCAACCTTTTCATCCATGCTGCCTTCCTGCCCCATTTATTCATGTTCTTGCTCAGCAAGACGGACCAATCTGAAGGAGGCCAATTCCTGCAAATCAGTCAGATCTCTTGTTCCCCTTTTCTCTCCTGGAAGAGCTCCTAAGGGATTCTTCCAAGCAGGTCCCTTCATAGACCAAAGTCTGCTCTCGAGTCCACAGTTTTGATCCTTTTTGTCAGGCTCCCTTTTCCCAGGATCCTGAACTCCACCATCACTAGTCAAGATAGCCCTCAATCTTTGTACCTGATTAGTTCCTTCACTAGGAACCAGGTCCACAAAGGTGTCTTCTCTTATCAACTCATTGATCCTATGTCAGGTAATTCTCACACTCCAGAAATTTATTGGATCGTTACGTAAACAATGTGTTGAGCTTCATTATATGTCAGGGTGGTCTTACAAGTACCCGAAACTTTGAACCTAAGGTATCCTTCACCTATCTCAAGAATCCACTCTGTGCTTCCTCATCTGGTGATCTGCAGCAGATTCTTTGACACTATCATCCTCATTTATATATCCAGCTATTGATCTTGACTATAATTTCTTAGCTGTCTTATCAGTCTCAGTGCAGAGATCCCAAGTACTCCTACTAGTCTCTCCCCGATATTTCCTGTCTTGTCTCCCTGGCACCTGTCCTTCCACAAAAGCCTCTGTCCACCCATATGAACATTCCAGTCCCATGAACTACTCCAGCAAATTTCTGTGATCCCAACAACATCAGAGACCAACAACTGCAGACATCTAATTCTTAATTCCTCAGTGCATATGCATTAGCCTGCATACACTTCAGAGAGGCATCCAGTTGTGCTAACCCTACCAAAAAATGTAAAGCCTTCTTCATAATGTGTTGTTGGCACTCCCTCATTTCTATTCATTTACTTGTAAATCAGCAAAACAGTACTAAAATGACATCACTACAAGGTCAGTTCTGTCCGCATCACCCTCCATTATTTATTCCCATCCTGTTACATCATTTCTTCACTTTTTCTTTCACTGCTGTTTATGGTTTTAATTTCTTTAACCAGCCCAGGTAGCCTTTTGGCAGTGGTAACTTTCCTGTTATTCAGGTAGATCCTCTTGACTCTTGCAGTCCTTGACCTTTATATAGTTCCCATCATCAGAGCAACCAAATCCTGTTGCTTACATCAACTCCAGAACTAAGTGCTAATCCACAGAATCAATCCATTCCTTCACAAGCCCTTTCCCCTCATTAGGAGGATAGAGAGTACCACCTGGGTCCCCATGCACTTAACCATCACTCTCAAAGCCACACAGACATGCCTGACCCTTGTAAATCTCCCTTGGCTGTAACACTGGTGCCCAACATGGAAAAACAGCAGCTGCTAATAAATAGCCTGAGAGTCAGACAAGCCTCAGCCATCTGTCAGCACTGTTCCAAATCTAGAGCTCCCAAGAAGCAGCAAACAACAAGCAAGAAAAGCAGATAATGATACCACCCCTTACACCAAGCAGTCTGCCAACTACCACGCTCACTGCTTCCTGGTGCTCCTGCACAGCTCAGGCTGAGCTAGCACAGACAGCTCACTTGTCAGAACTCTAAATTTTTCTGGCAGATAACTTATGATTAAGTATTTTTAAACAAAACTGATTTTACTTACCGGCTCTATATCTTAGCATCTATAGCAACCCCATTTAAAGAGCACAGTTCTCTTTCAAAGTGAAAAAAATCCTTTAATTCTCAGAATAGTAATTAAAAATAAACATGTATGCCAATTAATTGGAATTTTATGTGCAAGTTAAAAGATACATATACTTACAAGATTATCAATTTTCAGGGAGTTTTTAATCTCTGCATGTATCCTCTGAAGCCTAGAATCCATTGATGTTTCTGAAGATTAAAAACAGTACGCATGAATATTTGATAATCTCATCATCTCATCAAGTTTGTGTTTGTAGAAACCTTAATAAATCTGAGTATCACAGAGAAGGAGGAAAAATGGACAAGCAGCCTACTTCAGACGACCATGCACACATAACCCTTGTGATGTATTTATTTACAGATGTGATTTTTTTTATTTCTTTTTTTAATTGGACACAAGTAGCAACCTATATAGTTTTCACCTTAGAAGTTATAAGTTGAAAATAATTTTCAATTTCACTTTTGGGATATCATCCTCCGTCAAATTAGAAGTAAGTTTCAGTAAATATTAACAATTACTAATTGTGAGAACTATCTGGATATTACTGCATTTGTTTTTTGCAAGTTGGACATATTTGAAAACGCAAATAAAGTGGCCTGTAGCTGCTTGACAGGCTGGAAGGAGAAGCATTCATGTCCAATTTTGTGCACTGAATGCTTTTTTTTTTTTCTTGTTTCTTTTAACCCATATGTAGTGGTACATGCTTCGAAGTGCACTGCAGGCAATCAGAATTTAAATCCAGCCAATCTTGGATGAGTTTGGAACTATTTTCCCCCCTCTGCCAAAAGTAGAACTGCTTGCAGTCCATGCTCATACAAGGACTGCCCGGGAAGTAATGCCTCCTATTTCATTATGTTGGCCTACAATGCCAGAGGTGGATGTTGGTGGTGTATGGCAGTTGAGGCTGAATGTTCCCAACAATATTTTCTTACACGTTGTTGCTGTGTGGCAGATGGCTGAAAAGGGGCAGTCTGACAAAGTGGTGTCTGACTTGAAAGTCTGGAGAAAGCAAAGATGTGTCACCAAGTTCCTCCATGGGAAAAAATGGCACCCACTGACATTCACTGATGCTTGCTGAACATTTTCAGAGACAAATAGTGGATGTGAGCACAGTGGGATGGCGGCAGTGGTGTGTTTCAGCAGTGTTGAGAACAACATGAAAGACAAGCCACATTCCAGATGGCCACACAGACTATTGTCCATCACCAGTAAAAATGCACAGCTGATGATGGTGACCATGTTGAAAAATAGTGTGTTTTTGCTGGTACTTAGCTCTATTCAAATAGTGTTTCTGGTTCTTTCTCTATGGAAATAAATAGGAGGCATTACTTTTGGAGTAACATACATATAGTACAAGCTGCAGCTAGTCATTTGAATTGCTCTTAAAAACAGGAGTACTAAAAAAGGAATGTCTTATCCTGATGAAGGTCAGTTTGCAACTGTGGGTTAGTAGGCAAAACCACAGTAATCTGAATCTAAGCCTCTTGCTTAGGAAAAACAAGCCTCTTGCTTAGCAAGCCTCTTGCTCAGTAAAAGGTAATATCTAAATACTCAAAGAGGTCCCAGTTATCGTGTTATAGCAAAAATGGAAATTATTCAACAAAAGAAATTAGAAGTTCTTGTTCACCAACAGAAGAAATCATCTGAAAAAATATTTAAAATATTGAATAATAGAACAAGAATAGCAGAGAACTATTCTAATGCACTTAGAAAACAACACAGAAGAACAAGAATGCATTGTCATACAGATCTGAAGGAGAAAGTCATAGATCAAACAATTTGGACTGAGACTCCAACTTCACCCTTAGCAGTAATTATCTCATCCAGGCAGTCAGTTCTCAGAGTTCAGGATGACCCACAATATTCTGTTTAGCTTTATTAAACTAACCTCTCTTCTTCTCCATCTTCTTAACTTCTGTTTTCTTGCCTTCTTCTTTACTCTGCCTATCAAAAATGTTAAAGTGTTTTTACAATACTGTAAAAGTCTGCTCTTTAGTCTCTTTTCCCTCCACATTTTAGATGAGCTGCTATGTTCTACAGAGATAGTAACTCAAAACATTAGCATGCAAAAAACATGAGCTAAACCCTACTTTTCAAAGACCGAAATAAATGATTTCTTTTTTACTTTGACATTATATTGCTGTTAAATCTCAGTGTTCCCCAAAAGCAGAAAATTAAAAGTTTAGAGAAACAACTAACATTTGTAAACTGTACTGTTTTGGCTGCATGTAAAAAGTTGGGGAAGTGGCACAGAAACAAAGCTTATTTATAGAGGAAAAAAATGCCTAATATGACAAAAAAAAAATTACACTACTGTTTAACATTACTATTGGGAAAGATTACAATTAATTTACTTTTAAGATTATTATAATTGGTTCAAATGTGATTTTTTTTTTTCTAGTGCAGTTATTACAGTGCATGTATCCTAAAACTGAACTTCAATGTATCATTGATAATTTAAGTCTTGACAGAAATATTCCTGGCTCTTTCTAATTACCTCACCAAAACCAAACTTTTTGTAAGTCCCAGCTAATCTCCATCTCAAAAAGAAGAGGAAACAGGCAAAAGTCTTTCAAGCTAGCTGTGTAACTTTTTATTTATTCAGAGAAGAGTATTAACCCTGTTTCAATTTACAATTTCCCAGTCTTGTCTTACTGACAGGTTTAAAAGCCTCACTTTTTAATCTGTATATTTCAATATGCCATGAATAAATATCAGCATGCATCTATAAAATTCTTCAAATCTACATCTTCTATGTTTCCTTTCCATACTCCATCAAGTTACAGACAGCCATTAGGACATACATAAGGCTAATTTACTTCAACTGGTAGCACAGACAATGCTTTTTGTTCAAAGCACTGTTATTACTTACATAAATAGTAATCCAGTAGTTATAACAGACATGAGAAGAAGTAGATTAAAACAGATGGGAAAGGCAACCAAAGAAGGATAGGCCTATATTCTGAATATTAACAGAAAAGCTTGAAACAGCACAAAAAAGAAGTGCTTCTACTTTTAATCAGTATTGAGAGTTGTGCTTCTAGATACCAGCTACAATTCATTATGCATTCATTAAAATTAACTGCTACTCCCATTTCTCTTAAACTAAGCTATATGTATCCCCTAGAACATAAAACACAAAAGCTATTTAAAATCAGAGACTTGATTACTGTAACCAAACTAATACATGACAGTTGACTGCAGAAATCACTTTATGCCAGATTTAAGCAGTGATATATTAAGAATCGCTGAGAACAATTTACTATCTCTGGAGTTGGAAATACTTAGGCTTCCTATGGGCCGGTAAAATAACTGTTAGTTTTTCATAGGAGTGACAGGAAGAGGAGGAAAAGAAAGGGCAGGAGGATCAAAAACTCTAAACCAGAATCTTGTTGATGTACATCAGAAAAAGTAGAACTGCACAGCTATGAACAAAGCAGACCATAATCCTCTTCCTGCTTCTCAGAGTTTTTACCTTGTTCTCCTTTTCTTCTGCCCTCCCACCAACTGTGGGGATGGGAACATCATGCTTTTGAAGTGATGGCTTTTTCACCCATTTGAGGACAGGTCTTGAGAATGAAGTGAATTTCCTCCTATTGCCCTGCCCCCTCTCCTCCAGTTCATGGAAGGATC
Organism: Lagopus muta; assembly: GCF_023343835.1. Taxonomy (NCBI): domain Eukaryota; kingdom Metazoa; phylum Chordata; class Aves; order Galliformes; family Phasianidae; genus Lagopus; species Lagopus muta. The sequence goes on from NC_064472.1 coordinate 32,405,476, forward strand.
TTCTCTTCACTCTTAGACTTGATTCATTTGTGATAATTTATCTTCTGATTGCAGAGTACTCTTAGTCAACTGGCTTTGCAGTGCCAGAGCAGAATAATAATTTTTTTTTCTGTTTTGTCTGATAGTGTGTGCTCCAGCTGCTAGAGAAGGAAATGTTTTCCAGGAATCCCTACACATTCCACGATGTGATTAAAAAAAATAATCCATAAACACGGATTAACAGATCCTATCACTCTTAATCAAATGTCTTAAAGACAAATATTCAGAGCAGCTATTTGACTTCCCTTTTCACATGTATAGTCTAAATAGAATGCAGGAGCTGTCATCTCATGGAAGCTCTAACTGACTGAAAAATGAACATCACTTTATTTCTAGGTTCAGTTCTTCCCATCTGCCCAGACTTGTATACACTGATTTAGAAGGGCTTATCACTCTGTCCACTGGAAGTTAAAACTGACCAAAAAACAGGCAGATGGAAAAAACAAAATACAGTACAAACCAGCATGGTTTTTTTGTTGTTGTTTGTCTTTTTTTTTTTTTTTTTTTTAAACAGGTATCTCTTTCTCTTCCTAGTTTCAAAGTACTCACACAAGCTTAAGACATCCTTTCAAAAATACTCACAGTTCACTTTCTCCCTGTTCCTCTTGCTTACGTTTTCTCTCTGTCCCCTCTTTCTCATGCTGGCCTCTCATGATGTTTCTTCTGTGAGTTGACTGCAAGCTTCTTCCCCCTTTTTTCTTCTGGTTTTTTTTTTTGTGTTTTTGGGATTGGAAAGAGAAAAGAGGTGTTTAGATTACCGAAAAGAAAGACTACTAAATCCTTATCTCAGGAGTCATATAAACCTGCCTACACACAGAGAGAGAATTAGTCTACAGCAACTGTTCAAGGAACAGCCTGACAAGAACTGGCTTTCTATGCAACTAAGTACGAGGCCTTCTAATACTGTTATCTCTGGATATTATTAGTCCTTCCTCACTCCTTCCTTCTCCAGTAAGAAGAAATTATCCTGAATACCACAGAAGCAAAGAAATTGAGATGACTAGGATGATGTCAAGACTTTCAAAAACTTATTTCAAGCCAAGTATTCTCTTAGATGTACCCCAAAAAAACAAAAACCAAACTTCTGCACTACAAAAAGAAAAATTAAATCCATCTTCAAGTGTCTTAGAAAAGGTTTTATTAAAAAAAATACTGAAGAAGTTCCTGAAAAAAATATCTGACAAAAAAAGTTTTATAGTTTTTGTTTTGCATCTTTATATCAGCAAACCACAAGGTTCCAACTTTCATAAAGGTCTGGCATTAACATCAAGAACCATCTTTAGTGATACAACTTTTTTTTATAATAAATGGATCTGAAAAGCCAAATTATACCTTATCACCTTCTTCTTCTCCCCCCTCATCTTCAGAATCAGAAGCTGATGCAGAACCCAGTTTTGCAGTATTTTTCCTTTTTGGTTCAGCCTCTTTCTTCCCATCTTTTTTATCATATTCCTTCTTTGGTTTTTCCTCTTCCTTCTGACCTTCCTCATCCTTCTTCACTTGTTTTTTAGGCTTCTCATCTGGTCCTTTTTTCTTTGCTTTCTCCTCCTCATTAACACTGACACATGAACAGTATTTAGATATCAACTATCAACAGTGAGTTTAAAAACAATCACATTGTCTTAATTCAGGAAGGTGTTTTTCTTCTATTTTAACTACAGAATATTTAAGTTAATTCACTCAGTTCATTTAATGACTTTCCAGAAAACACTCAAGCCTTTTTCTAAAATTAGTCCATTACCTGCACAAAACAAAAGAATAAAGTATTAATAATACAGAGGTCTTAATGAAGCAGAAAATGCGTACATAGACCCAAAATCCAGAAGCCAATGGTCATAAGTTCTCTACACGCATATGCCTGCAGGAGCAAGGAATACTTCAGACTGGAAACACTTCAATATTTTTAAGTTGTACTTAAGTGTACGTTGCCTGAAATACTACATTTGCTCACCTACTGAAAATTATGCTAATGCTGAACTTTTCCTTCAGTTATGAGAATCATTAGGGGCGCCGTGCAAGAAAAAAGGAAGGTAAAAAAAGAAATGTAAGCAGCAGACAGTGCTGGAATTCACTGTACTGTCAGAAGAGAAGTTTGAATTTACAAAGTAAGAATTATGAAGTCTTAGCAAGGAACAACGTTGTTAATAGTTAAGAAGCTTTCTATAGAAACAAATAAACTACTCACAGGTCACTTTCAGAAAGACAAGGTGGCTTCACCAACTTGGGTCTCCCTCTCGGTTTTGGAACTTTTACTTCAGAAGCTAGTATAAGGAAAATGATTTGTTAGTCCACAGCCACTATCTATTCCTTGTCTACGAGGAAAGATTCTTAGTCAGAAGCTACTCTTATTGATATTTTACAAATTTCAAAGGATTCAGATAGTTATTACATGAATTGCAAGAGTACCAGGCTTTAACCAAAAATCTCAGAAAACTCAGTTATTCCATACATTACTGATTTTTCAACAACAGGTTCAAACTACTAATTCTTCTGTTTTCTGTGTGGTGTGTTTAGGACCTGTATTAGTTACACAACATGAAACAAATAAACTGAAGGAGGAAGACCAGCAATAAGCTGAAAGCAGTCACTTCCTGTCCACATTTACATGCCATCTGTTTACTATCAATAATTTTAGGTACATCCCAGAGTTTCTCTGAATTTTCTTGCTAGCAAACTACTTTCAAGATGTTCTAACACCGTGCCTAAGTATACAGGAAAACTTTGCGGTTCACCACATTTTTATAGCAAGACAAACAGTCTGCCTTCTTGGCACTTACACCCTTCGAATTCTGTCAAACAAAAATTCCTGGTGCACTGCTTTTAATTTGCTGAAGTTGTCTGTCTGATCATAGTAAGCACGTCGTTAGGAAATGTTAGTGTTTAAATTCCTGCTGGTGTCAGTATTGAGGACTCTTAAGCAAGAGCTGCATGCACCATATCAACATCAGAAAATGCTTCCTAGTACATCTTGAGATAAGGTATTTTATACAAGTGTCAAAAGCATCTCTTAAAGACTCCTGCTCTAAGACAGTAGGGATTAAAACAATGTTATAAAACAGAAACAAATGCAAATATTTGAAAAGTACATTTACTAATATAATGAAATTATGGACTAGAGCGACACTTAATTTCTTCATAGCTTCCAAGATAAATGCAATTAAGTTGGTTTAACTGTGGTTGCACTTCCTGTAAGCTATTTTTATGCTTTCAGTAGATACAGATGAATATAAACTATTATTTGTTTCCCAGACTAGACACTCAGGCAATGTATTGCTACAAAAACAGTATTATAATCAGTTCAAGAATATCTACAGTATCTACAAGCTCAGCACAGAAATTCCAATAAATCAGATCATTGCTACTTTGAAAGAAAAAAAATAAAACAAACCAAAACAAGAAAAGCAGAATTTTAAGTAAATGTTTCAAATTATACAGTTTAAAATAAAGTAGCTGAATTTTCATTTCCTTTTTCTGTTAATCTACACATATTGATTTACGTATTTAATTAAACAAGTCTCTCCTGCTCTTTGCTTGCTTTTATTATTCTCTCAGCTCCACCTACAGGCACAATCTTCCCTCAGTTCTCTTACTCATGCTTTAAGGATGTTCTAACAAAAAATTTTAGTATTTCTGTAAGTACGGAAAACTTCATAAATCAACAATGCACAGAGGAACCTTACTGCAGTCTATTTTTTATGAGTGTTCTATGAAGAATATCTTCCTGAAGGTAACTCTCCTACCCCAAAACAGCAAGCCTTATTCAGAGTACTAATGCTCACAGTTTAAATCCATTTATATCCTAAATTCTAAGTTTGAGATATATTTTCTCTTTACAACTGATTCTATCTATACTCTGTAGTAGTTTATAGGAAAGATACAGTAAACCCTCTTTAATTATATTAAGGTATTTCAGCAGGACAAAATATTATTCTTTTATAGTTACCTGCTGGTCTTCCTCTTTTTGGGCTTACTTTTGGAGACACAGTCACTGGAGTTGCTGCTGCTGCTGATACCACTGCTGCTGTTGCCACTACTGCTGTTTCCTCAGCTTCACCTTGTTTTTCAGCCTAATTTAAAGAATATATTTCCCAAATGAAATGTACGAAATGAATGAAAGCACCAACTTCTCAACTACTTTCTCAGACAACAGTTTTTAAACGCATTCATTATTACTCTATTATTTCTAAATAAAAAAATAATACAAATTTTGTAGTAGATTATACTTAAGAATCGTTTGCTTCATGTTCTCCATTCTATAACTACCTACTATGACTACATACAGTAATGTTTCAGATAGCCTGAACCAGCCTATCTTCAGAAAATGAAGAAAAAAACCCGAAATCTCAGTTCAAAAAAATATAATGAGTTCTTTAAATTAGTAATGACTGCCAAAACCCAGTTTTCCAGTTCTAAGGATGTAAATTCATTTTGCCCTATACACAAATATTACTCATTTAAATGGTATAATCTCTCAGATATGTCACAACATCATGAAAGCAGATGAAGCTTCTCAACTACCCGCTTTGTAGCTAATTATTTGCAACAGAAAAAAATCATAAGCTAAATTGAACTAACCATAAATTATGAACTTTATCAATACAGTCATCTTAGAGGGGCTTGGTTGTAAAAAGTGGGGAGGGGGGGAACTTATGACAAAAGAACATCTTAAGGAATGCATAAGCATTTCCTTCAGAAGCATTTTATTAGGCAGAGAAAAAGAATCTTAATAAAAACTGACAGGAGAAAATACTCTCAGGAGTTTAGTGTCCTGGGTACAGGTACATCACACAGCAGCAACAGAAAAAGTAGCAGCAAATACATGTTTATATTCTTCCTGGATGCAGTCATAATTGGATATATTTTTAAAGAACAAACTTAAATCATGACTAAAGTACATCATAACTGTGTTTATTTCACATAGTTTAAGAAAGAAAAATAACTATTAAGATTAAAAAAAAAAAACAAAACACAAAACAAAACAGTTTCAAGACAAGAAAACACCACGTTCCTTTCAAGGAAGATAAAGTACACATTCAAGGCTGTATCACCATACAGCCGATGTTCTTTTCTAACCACAAGCCTACACCACATTCCTTGAAATATTACATTTTTTTGTTTAAGCTCCACAGCAATGCATCCCAACAAAGAGAAATTTAGGCAAAAATGCAAGGAGACTCACATGAATGAACAAGGATCTCCTGGCCAAAGTCAACACAAATAGATAGAAGATAGAAACAAGGACAGCTAGCCTGAGAGGAACAGAGACATTATCACAAGAGCCAGGGATCAAGTTAAGAAAGCTGAAGCCCAGACAGAATCTAATCTTACCAAAGATATGAAGAGGGGAACAGAAAGGGTTTCTTAAAGAATGTCAATGACAAAAGAAAGACTGGGGAAGATGTAGGTCCTCTGCGTATTTTGTTAACAACAGAAAAAGAGACTGGGGTTACTGGGGAAAATGTTAAGGCCAAGATACCAATTGAATTCCTTTTTTGCCTCAACCTCCACAAGCAAGATTAGCCTTTAGGGATCCAAGGTCCCAGAGACCAAACTGAGACCAGAGCAAGAAAGACAGATACTTTGTGGATGAGGATCTAGTTTGAAAACACTTGAGCAAACCAGACACTTGCAAATGCAATGGCATTCAAGCTTGTACTGAGGGAGCCAGTAGATGCAACTGCAAAGCCACTCTTCTGTAAGTTTTGCTCAACTGTGGCAACTGAGGAAAGCAAACATTGCTTTTACCTTCAAAAAAGAGCAAGAAGGAGGTCCCAGGCTGGTCAGTCTCAGCATCTTCCCTGGGAAAGTGACTGAACAGCTCAACCCAGGAAATTATTTCCAGATTCACAAAAGAGAAGCAAATCATTAGTAGCTAACAAAGACTATGGGAGGTCAGGTCAGACCAACTCAGTAAGCTTCTATGGCATCACTAGCTTGATGGGAAAGAAGAGAACAGTGGATACAGTCTTCCTTCCTACAATTCTGTAAGGACTCTGACTATGCACAGCATAAAAGAAACTGTCAAAGCACAGGTTGGATGAGCAGATAGCGATGTGGATTTCTGAAAACTGAATGATTAGGCCTAGAGGGTAGCGGTCAGCAGAAGACCCCTCCTGTGAGAAGAGGCCAAGAGTTGGGACTGTTTGCCTGGAGAACAAAAGGCTCAAAGGTCATCTTATCAACACCTATCAACACCTGAAGGGAAGGTGCTAAGAGGACAGAAACTCTTTGTCCAGCACCGAGAAAGAAGCAACAGGCACAAAAAGGAACACAGAAGGTTTTGTCACAGGAAGCACTTCTGTGCCATGCAGGTAACCAAGCACTGGCACAGCCTGCTAGAGAGGCCACAGGGTCTCCTCCTTAAGAGATCTTCAAGAGCTGCCTGCACATGATCTTCTGCAGTCTGCTCTGGTGTCCCTGCTCAAGGAGAGCTGATGGCCCAAGTGGAAAAACAAACCCCTTTCAACCTTAACCACTCTGACCCAGCAATGTCCAGCAGTACACAAATTTTTGGTTAACGCGCCTACCACATACAGCACGCACTAAATACATCTGTCAACTTGAGCTGCCAAGCATTACAGAAGAAGCCACCTTGGGTCTGAAATGCATTATGACATAAACAAAAATCAGCTGCGTTAAACAAAACTAAAAAACACTACAGCCATGATTTGAGTGCATTATGAGAACCAAAGCACAAGATCTGTTCTAGTGCCATCTGAGGCTTCTCTCCCATTTACAAGTATCAGGTATATGTACACTGACACGTATTTTCAACTCCCTGCTGTTCAGACTAGACATTTTCTTGCATATTATTTCAGATTTACTTTCGTATTTTTTTTTCAAATAAGGTGTTCTTTAAAACTTCAAAAATTATATAAATATAAGTTGCTTTTGTAGGAATACACAAATGCGCATCTTGCATGAAGGAGTTGATAGTACACTATTCATCTGTGGCAAGCACACCAGGCCACAGGTAAATTTCTGCACTCATCCCTGCTGTCAGCATTAATGAATCAACTTAAAAAGAAGTAGTTTCAAATTAAAATTACACTTTGCTCCATTTTAACCTAGATTTCACTTGGACAGTGCTCCAATCTAGCTTTCTGTACATCCACATTAACATCAATGGTGGAAAACAGTAAGACAACAGTTGGAACTGCTTCCTTCATTAGTATGAAAAGGTCCCAGAAGAGACCACAAACATACAATCTTAGGAAAGAAGTATTTCAGGTGCTGGTTCAGTATGAAGGCTCTTAATTTGTCTGTTTTTCCTTTTTCCTTCAGAGCTTCAAAGCAAGTTACTTTATTTCAATTATTGTCACTTACACTATGTGCCTATGTGTGGAAAAAAGAAAACTCCTTACCTGAGGAGCTTACTTGAGCTCCTTACTGAGCTCAAACAAAAATGTGAAACGTCCTCTTGGGAGAATGATCATTCCTACAAAACTTTCAACTATATTTGGAAGGAATGCATAATTTGCCACCACAGAAAATGATAACTGTTACCACCCCACTAAAAAATTTCAAGAAGGTGAAATATGTAAGTATACTGCTACCTTTCTTTTTCTTCCTCTTCTAGCAACTTTGGGAATAGAAGCATCATCTGTTTTCACCACACCCTGTGAAAAATTAAAAATGGTGCTAAGAGTTTAGGAAAAGAACATATCTGATATGTTTATAAGTTTTTGTGATCTTTTCCACAAACAAAACCATGTTCCTAGTTTGTTTTATTCCTTCCCACAACTGAATTGGGAATATATAATTTACAAAAATTATCATAAAGACATTTCCTACTTTTGGATATCATTATATGGTAACCAAGATTTCCTACTGAAAGGTAAGAAATAAGGCTACAACATTACTACATACCTTTATTTAAATCATCATTTAGCAACTGATCTCTTTATCTACTCTTTTTAAAAAAAGTTGCACTTGCTACACAGAGTGATGAAAACACTGTTCCACCAATTTTTAAACTGAATAACCTTTAATCTGGTTTGTCTACCTGATGAAAGCTTCTATTCCTGCTTATTTCAATGAGAGCAAACACACAGTAAGTTTTACATACCAAACTGAGACTGTCACACTAACAGTAGCTGTGGCTTCCCTGTGCATAAAATTTCTCTATTAACTGATGTAATATTAAAATATGCTCTGGTACACAGTAAAAGCTTTCACATACTTCCTTGCTGTTTTTTTCAGAAGGTACATCATCTTCCTTTGTAGTAGGCATCTCCTTTTCTTCTGCTTCAGCTTCTGCAGGTAAGTTGTTATCCTCTTTGGGGGATAACTGCAAACAGAATAATACAGAGTCAAAAACATATGAAAAAGAAAGAAAATGTTAAATGAGAACATACCAATAATCATCATGCTGTTTTTCACTCTCAGTCTATATACATGCCTTCTTACATACACACTGAAACTAACGGCAGAACCATTTTCAAATATTGCAAACCACTTTGTCTTCAAGTCCTCTTTGTGTTTGCGGTAACATAACTGCACTACTTCACTGTATTACCACTAAAAGAGTATTTCTAACTGTTCACAACATTCAAGTGAATTCCAGATATGAATAACTCAGTCACAATGGTGTTTCTTAATAAAATAAATTCAAGATTCACTTAGATCAGCCTATCTGCACACACAAACATGGAAGAATCACAGACCAGCTTGAACGAAGTCCAAACTCTACAAAACGATGACTTCATGTAGTAAACAGACCACATGCAAGGTATTTATCTTATTTCAGACAATTATTAGTGATAAAGTCATCTAACCCATGCCCTTCACATTGTTTCTTCTATTTTCTTACTTAAAATGAAAACTAGTATTTTAAGATGAGGAGTTAGGTTTGAATACAAAGTTTCTAGTCTTTCCCTTGTAAATATCAACACTTCCTTGCAGCCCACACTTGCTGGTGTTTTTTTTCCTAACTTCAGTTCATTTTCTTGACTTGCCCCATCTGTTGCAAAATTTACTTTAATAACAGCAACAGCTCCTAAAACTTCAAAATTGAACAGAGCAGTTCAGGCAGTAGGCTGTCATGCAATACTGATGATTACTTAAAAACATGTAATATCACTCAGGACTGTTCTGTTTTAGTTTGCTTATTCTTTTTTAGGTTACTACTCACTGAAACAGTAAGAAATCAAGGTTCGATGACTAAAAACAAGATATAGTTACACTAATATCAAAAGAAAAAGAGTAAGTCTGCTCATATTTTGCCTTAGGTTGATCAAAACTGATTACATGAATCCATCCCATCAGGGCTTTTCAAAGGGTTCAAAGGGCTGAATCTGGTCTTTCTGTGTCAAAGTATCTGCTCAGAACCAGACAGGAAGCTCTTTCTCAGCAAGAGCATGATGCATAAAGCCACTGCCATCCCCAGTAGCACAAGCTACTTGCTGAACACATCAACACTGATGCAAAGTGATGAATCCATTCAGAACAAGAAAAAGTTTAAGCTTTCTTCTTTGCAGTAGCAAACATTGGGTAACAAATGCTTTTACCAGCAGTGCGCATTCACAAGAAAGAAAAGTTGGCTTACTAATATTAGCAGCTAACATCAAGCAGAGTAGTGCAGATGACATGCTACAGGGAAAGGATGCTTTCCAGAGGGATCTGAACAGGCTTGAGAGGTGGGCCATGCCAACCACTCTCATGAAATTCAACAAGGCCAAGTGTAAGGTCCTGCACCAGGGACAGGGCAACCCCAAGGAGATACACGTTGGGTAGAGAATGGCTTAAGAGTAGTCCTGAATAGAAGGATTAGGGGGTGTCAGCTGACAACTCAACATGAGCCAGCAATGTGCACCTGCAGCCCAAAAGGCTAACCTTATCCTCAGCTGCATCAAGAGAAGGACGACCACCACATTTAGGGAGGTGATTCCGCCCCTCCATTCTGCTCTCATGAAATCCTACCCAGATTAGCAAATGCAGTTCTGGGGCACCCAGCACAAAGACATGGAGTTGCTGGAGAAGGTCCAGAGGAGAGCCACAAAGATTATCAGAAGGCTGGAGCACTTCCCATATGAGGACAGGCTGAGAGAGCTGGAGCTCTTCAGCCTGGAGAAGAGAAGGCTCTGAGAAGACATTCCACAACCTGAAGGAGGCCTGTAAGAAAGCTGGGGAGGAACTTTTTGTAAGGGCACGTAGTGACAGAATGAGGGGAAGTGGCTTAAAAATGGAAGAGAGATTTAGACTAGATATTAGGAAGCAATTCTTTGCCATAAGGGTGGTGAGACACTGGAACAGGTTGCCCAAAGAGTCTGTAGATACTCCCCCACTGGAAGCATTCAAGGCCAGGCTGGATGGGGCTCTGAGCAACCTGGTCAAGCAGGAAGCGTCCCTGCCTGTAGCAGCAGGAACTAGATGATCTTAAAAGTCTCTTTTAACACAAACCATTCCATGAAACTAAGAACTCTCAAAGCAACAAGAAGTTGGTAGAAACAACTCAGATATATTCAAGTCTCAATCCAGACACAATCATAGAATCATAGATAACTCCTGATATTATACATTGGTATAGTAGAAGCACAGTAACATTTGTTCATTTACTAAACTCAACAGGTCTTTTTCCCTTTCTTGGAAAATAAGCTTAGGGCTCCTAGACACCAGTCCTCCACAAGGCATTTACTACATATTATTAAGCACATTGGAAAGTTTTCAGTTTCAACTGTGAATCAATACTAAAGGATAGTTGCAAACACCTGCAAAAGAACTACACAAAAACTTGGCAAATAATCAAAAGGAATACTATTAGAATAAAGCAAGTCTTTACAAAAAGTCTGACAATTAAAAGCACCCATTGCCCCATAGTGTAGCAATTCTCAGAAGCAAGTTAGGATTAAATGAGACATCATGAACTTATCAGTTTCATCTGCTTCTCAGTTTTTATCTCTTTTTAGGATTCTGGTCTAAGAAAATTAAGAAGAGATAACACGCAACTTTTCTGTATTACATAAAAAAGACATTGAATTACACAAAATATTCAAGGGCAGAAAGTTAAAAACTATGTGATACAGTTTTATCATGTGTTATTATCATTAAATGCATGGTAAGCTACGAAGATTCCTCTCAAAATATGGACTATGTACAGCAGCAGCAAGCTAAGACGTTTCAGGTAGAAAGGCATTTTATTTAGTACAAATACAGTACACTTAAGAACACAGCCTTGTTTCAGAAGGTTTTACTTTTACAAACAACTAAATTAAACACCGTCATTATAAACTACTGATTTTTCAAAAGACACTTCCTTGATCCATCAACTGACGCAGCTCATCTTTTTTACCTACTGCATACTATTATCTTCAGTATCCATTCACATCACAAAGCGAGTAATAATTCAAACTGACTTACAGTTATTCAGGTAAATACACTGAAAAACCCCTTTAGCCTAGACCAGCTCTAATGCTGTCTCAGGCTTTTTAAAAAGATTAAGCTGCAACAGAAGAGATGGTTACACCAGACTATGATATTAAACAGTCTTTGGCGAAAAGAAGGTAAAGTTAAACCTTGAAGATAATTTTGAATCTCACATGCTTAAGAAATGCTCGATATATTTAAGTGCATTCTGACCTTAATCAGAAGAGAAATTAATTTTGAAAAGCATGCAAAATGCCTGCCAGGTATATTGAAGGATAAAAATGCTAATACTGAAGAATATAAACAAGCAAAGGCAATGCAGCTATGGCAGTGAAGCTATATCCTTTAACGAAAATCTAGCAATACAATTTCTACTTGATAAGATTACAAGTAGAACAAAACACAAATTGATTAACTTACTTTGGGGATAGACGGCTTTCTCCTTTTGGCTCCTGATTTTTCTTCACTTCCCTCTGCAGCCTCTTGACTGCTTTCTTGAATAGTTTCTTTGATCGATGTGTTAACAGCTGGATGGGACTTCAATAGAGAAATCACAATTGAAATGCAAATCCTTTCCTGGACTACAGAATAAGTACAGTGAGAGGTGTTCTACCACTTGTAAGCTACTGGAGAAAATATCACAATAAGGAACACTTATAGAACTACAGGAATCTGTAATTTTTTCCATTTCCCTCACGTTTTAATTTAAGTTGTATTATCATGATAATACTTTCAAGCTCTGATGCGATAAAGATGAAACTACTGCAAAGTAAGTTTTTTCTCGTTCATAATTAAGGAAAATTAAGTTTCAGTTGAATTCAACTTCCAAGACTCCTGTCAATAAATGCTTTTAAATGAGCTTTCAATCTAAGTGAAAAAGAGCTACCTGCTCCTGAAAACATCAGCAAACAAAACATAACAAAGGCTAAAAAATGAAAGTTAAAGACAGAAATAAATGAGGTGAAGTCAGAATTACTCTTTTTCATTCCATTACTTTATGGATAGCATTCTCATTCCTAAATATCCTTCGACCAAAGCTGGCAGAACTCCCCTGACTCTTTAATAATTCCTCCTTTGCGGATGTGGTTTTGGACTTCAGCCCAAGCCACAAGCTCCTTTCTACCCGCCACTTCCCTTACTAGCAGTTATAAGCAACATCTGGTATGTATTACTACTGCTTTCAGTACGTTCCAGCTAGCTCTGGCAGTTGAGCAAAAAATGCCACTATCAGAAAAACTTATCAAGAAAAAATATACCCAAAAAGAGATTAAAAAAATGCAAGTTCATCTCTCCCTGTAAGTAGCTGACAAGTCTGGCACTTTAATATTGTCTTGCATCCAAAATAAAACTTCAATTTTGCCAATTTGTCCATGTGACTGCTTCCCCTCTAAACTTATGTTGTGTGAGGCCTGACACAGTTGCCTACTCACGCTCCATTTATAGACTGACAATGGAACTGTCTTCCCTGCTACTGTCCTGCAACTGTCCTTCACTTAACTCTGAGAATGTTTTCGTGTTTGTTTTTTTTTTTTTTGGTGTAGTTTTTTTTTTTCTTTTTTTTTTAAACATGCCAAACAGTAATATGTACATCACATGCAGACAAAGAGAACAACTTAAGGTACATTTATCTCCAAGAATATAGCTAAGAAATACACATTTACTCACTTGGACTACCACAATATATTACTAGGCAATAATATATTGCCCTACTTCAAAATATTTTAGAAAAACTTTCCACTTCACAATTTACTTAAGTAACCCTTCCTCCATATCTTCAGCCAACTATCTGTCTTCACTTTCAAGGTAACTTGCTCCCTACACTGACCCTTTCTCACACTGCCTTGGGCACAGAACAGGTTTATGAGTCTGTGTCCCAGGTCACTGGAGAGTCCTGAGCGGCTGTCCTCAGCCTGCTCCAGCTCTGCACCCACTGCAAATCCATGCTGCACCCAGCACAGGGCCCAAGGCACTGCTGGACAAAGGCTCAGGGAAGGAGGTGACAGCCCCAGACTGGAGAGAAACCAATGATAAGCTCAGAGACCAAGCATGGCAGGAGACATAAAGAGGAAGAAGTTACCTGATCACAGACCTAATGCCCATGCAGGGCATGAGGGACACTGAGGCAGAAGAAAGGCTAGAGTAGGAGAGGTACTGAGGAGAAAAGCGGAGGCACAGGAGGAGTGCTCCCAGCCAGGCCAGAGCTCAGAGAAGCTGAGTGAATGGAGGTAAAAAGGTACACCTTTGAGGGGACCACAGTCCTGGAGAAGCCCACCCAAAGGTGAAGAAAGAAACAAGGAGCAGCAAAAACAAAGTAACTACACCTCCACTGCCTAGTTCTAGGGACTGACTATTACATATGCCAAAGGGACCAGAGAACAGGAGTGGGGAAGCAAAGCACATGGATGAAAGCAAACGTATTCTTCACAAATGTCTTTGTTTCTCCTTGCGCACATCACTAACAAAAAATTCCCTGCATTAATTACCTAAATTGTTCAGAATTCCCTGACTTGAGGGTTTTGCTGCTCATGGCTTTAAAAGCCCTTTTTGGTTTTCAAGCCTCCTCATTTTACCAACCTACTTCACATACAAGTCTCGTGCAAACCATAGCAATAATTACATCTAATGCCTAAACTATTCCCTTTCCAGACTACAATGTCCTGAGCCACTACTTTCAAAGTCTTTAGTTACTAACTGTGACAATAGCAGAGATTATTTCTTATTTATTAGGCAGAAGAGCGTCCTCTTACAAGGAGCAAGAACCTTATGTATTCATTTCCCCAGCTTAGAGATTATGATATTAAGGTAACACCCTCATCAACTGGAGAGCTGCAGTACAGTCAAAACACCAAGGGAACTGACAAGAATGTGAAACAAGGTAATTCTGAAACCCCAGCTTTGTGAGTTGTACATCGTTCTGCAAAGAAAAAAAATAAAGCTCATATGAACACATAAGATGAAAACAAGTAAAACTGAAACAAAAAAAAGTATCACTACAATTTTATTCGTGGATAAAGCCAGATTTTTCCATCCAACCTGTGACTCTCTGAAGTAACAGTGATATAACATTCATTCTGAAAATTAATTCAAAGGTTGTTTTATTTTCCCGTTAAATGACATCTTTGGGGAGTCATGACAGTGACTAGAAAGCATCAAGTATTGCCAAAAAACTGTCCCTAAAGTAGACTCTTATAGGTGGTTTTTTGACAGATTAAGTAACCCTTAATCAGTTTTGCATTCCAACTTCTTTTGCAGAATGTGGCTGCCATTTGCAGGTATTCTCTTTTAGTACCATCTCAAAAGCCTGCAAGTAAAACATGAGATCACCGAGATCCGCTCCAAAGGATCCACTGGACAAAACAGAAAGTCTATTAAAACAAAGGTTTTTATTTTCTGAAGTTATGGGCAAGTTCTCTTCAGAATTTTTGCCTCATCTACTTTCATTAATTCTGTAAGATTGAATAAATGATTGGATTAGTCACTACTGTTCCTCTGTAATCCATCTACTTTTACAGTTAAGATACCCCTCAGGAAAGTTCATTTTTAAGGTTCAGTTACAGGACCACCATTTAAATACTGCTTGTGGAATTATTTTACTGTTTTTAAATTAAAAATAGTGAAAATAGTAAGAAACAATCCAGTGGCTCCAGAGAGAACACTACCACAACACACACTTTATTAAAGAGCCACCACAGAAGCTGGATTGAAGTATTCAAATGATATTGAAAAGTTACAAAGAACACCTTCAGACTTGCTAGACTAAGAAATCAGTATGTATACGCCTGCTGGCAACATGTTTTGTCTATCCCCAATTGAAAAACTATTTAGAAGTGTCTGAGATGTTATGAAAACAGGTACAGCTTATGAGAAATTACTGATATGCTAAGAAAGAAAATACACTGGAAGATCTTGCTGCTGGGTTGTTTGGGTTTGTTTTTTTTCATACAGAGATTACTAGTCGATTGTGAACCATAACTGAATCGTATGTTTTCATGTTATTACAACTCCCTCAACCACCCAGGCTGTACCAGTCTGTTACCACAAAGTAAAGAGGACACAGTTCAATGACTCAATTTTCTGTAGCAGAAAAAAACAACCCAAGCATCCTTTACTAATACGTTTCTTCTCAGTGGGATCATGGAACTAGCACCTTTCTGTATCCAGGAGCAGAGAACAGGTATATCCAGAGCACAACCTCTTTTCTGCTGACTCTACCTAAGAAGCTTATTAACACTTTATCCATCTTCTAAAGTAAAGGGACAGTAATTTGGGACATGTTACGGAGGAGGGATTAAATGTTAAAGAAACGGCGTGTCACATAGGAGAAGCAAATAAAAACATCTATCCTTATTACTACTACAGCACTGCCTGCAGCATTCACCGTGACTGAGCAGTGTTTTAAACATACTTTCAACCTTCCTGAAACAGTCAACATGATTTGCCATAAGCTTACTACAGGAACAGAAATCCCCATTCACATGAAAAAAAAACTTATTTAAAAACTTATGATTGAGTGACAGCAATAATCCATTACCCTACAGCAAGTAGAATTCTTCGCTTCTCTTTCCCCTCAATAGTACAGTAACAGTTGCAGATTGCAAAACTTACCGGCTGATGAGAGAACTTCACTTTCGGATTGTTGTCAATTTCCCATAACCCTTCATTAAAACCCTTTCTTTTGTTTGGTTTTCCATATTTATCTTTATTTTCAGAATATGGGAATATGTCCTTTGGTCCCAAAAATGCCCTTCGGAAGATACAGAAGAAATTACCATGAAAAAATGTCATGTTTTAAACAGCCTTTTCAAAGGAAAAATATGCATCAAATATTAAAGAAACATAATTCAGGAGCACAACAAAATCTGCTAAAAATACATCTTTAGTTTTCTCAGCGGCCCAAGTTTTTCGTTACTGGCACCATAAAGACAGCCTCTCTCCATCCTCAAGTGTTGAGCTTCCAGGCAAGAAGCAGCCAGTGCTGCAAGTTAAGACTGCAGCTGTTAATACAACCAACTACTGTGAGGCAAACCAAGTAAGTTGCAAAGAAACAAGAAGAGTACGTGCTTCTTTAGAAAAACAAGCTTAACATTTAAGGTAAGCATCCTTAAATCCTGACAGTGTAATGCAAGAGAACAAATAAAAGCAGAACAGTTCCAAGCTAATGCATAAAGTCTCCTGAAGTTACTAAACTAAAAGCAATGTACTTAGAAGACCAAACTGAAAAAGAATCTTAAGTGTATAAGACATGGAAAAAAGCAACACTTGAATGCACCAACTGCCCACAGATGAATGCACTTGCCACCAAAATCTTTGAGAATGCACTGTAATTCAGCATTAATTCAGTTTTTCAGTGTGTAAGGAAACACACTTTATTAACAGAATTTAATAAAAACTTTAAACTGTTTGTTATAGTAGGGCTCTTCCCTAGTTCTATTCTTAGTGAACTAAATACCAATTTTCTTCATTTACTCTTGCAGTATAGTTCCTAAGATAATGTATCTTTGCCACATAAAGAGGCAAGAACACTGAACAACACTACCCCTTATCCCAGAACTATCTAACTAAAGCTACTGCCTTCCTTTTCTCATATGTCAAAGTCATCATATCCACACTACCATTCTCTCTAAGCTAGACACTGAAAAACAAATTACAGAAGACAAATACCCTGGTTTATGCTGAAGAATAAAGCCTATACAGCTCCTGCTCTACTCCCAAGACATTTCAAGCTATTATTTCAGTGCACCAATTCATATGCTGTTAAAACAAAGATGACACTTCAGTGGTTCAATCTCAGCTTTGCTATGCACTCAGATGCAGCCCTGTCTGACATAAGACAACTATCTGAAAAGTTACAGATACTTGCTTTCTGAGGAAGTAGCTCAGCATCTTTCAGAAGGGCTACTTTAGATAGACACTTTACTAAGCTAAAAGAGAACACTTTGATCCAGAAAGATTAAACACCTCCTACTCCAGCAGCAAAATGCTTACCTATGTGCAAAAAGTTTACAGTATGCCTGCACTGCACACAACCCTTTACAGGAAGAGATGGTTAAGAGAGGATTCAGCCAGCACAGGAAGGAAATGTACTGCAGAAGTCCTCATATCTGGACCAAAAGACTGGGGAGGGAGACAGAAAGAAGCTGGAAACACAGTAAGTATGCCTCCTTTCTTCTCTTCCCACTTAGCAGTGTTTGTCCAAGGTCTACCCATATTCTTCAAGCTTTGAAAAAAAATACTGCTGTGAAAAAGTAATATACTGGATTGCTGTACTTAAACTCCCATGTGCCAAAACTGAGCAAGAAAACAGAATGAAGAGAAACATTTTCCCTAACATACAGGATCTAGAAACTACAGTTCTAAGTGACCTCCTATTTATGACACAAGTTCTGCAACAGCATGATATTACCAGCACAAGAGATAGCAATAAAGGCTTCGTTCAAACCTCATTTTTAATACTCCTTTAGAAAAGGGTAGTGCTGCCACATTAGGACAGTACAGAAATAAAAACATCCAAATCCCCAAAGCCTTCTTTAAGCATGTACCTATACACTTGAACAGCAAGTATTCAGTTGTTTTTAGAAAGACCTTCAACAATATCAATAAACTACTAGTTTATACTTGTTTCTAGTAAACTGCAAAACTAAGTTCATGTTACTCTTAGCAAACCGAGAATAATTATTCTCAACTCAATCTTGTTTATATTTCCCCCTATTTTCTTTCTACACACAGCTAGACTACACAGAATACACAAGGACTTTCTACATTGATTAAACTAGTTATTTAGGCTTTCAGATACTTGCCACTACTTACAGTTATAATTTATCATACAGTACAGAGTGCCTATGTTTACATACACGTGGAACTAACTGTGAAAAGCAAAGCAGACAAGTGTACCAAATTGATTTTCTCATTAAGAAGTACAGAAAATTGTTGTATTTAACTGATTTCCAACAGATCACTAATTCACTGCTCACTGCTACAAACCTAAAGAAATCTAAGCACTGTGAAATGGCATTCTCTATTTTCACCCAATTGGTTTCTTCCCATTGTTACCCACAGGTCATCTGCTGTAAGCAACATTAAGTATGATCAAAAAGCTTGAGTTTCATCTGTTACTACTCTGAGGAGCACTACATAAATTACATGCTTAAAGAACGAGACAGTTCAGACAGTTTCAGATAGTACACTGCAAAGTAAAGGATGTCCTTGTACTTTGCAGATTGTACAAGAAACTACCCTGACCACACACAGCCCAATGAAAATCAGGCTGCAGTAAAACTTTATCTTGTTGAGGATGAGTGAAAAGGAATTCTAAATATACCCAAGCAAATTAGCAAAAGATTCCAAAGCCAAGTACATGTCAGGAAGACTAAATGAAAATAAAAGGTATCGTGATGCTTCTCAAGATTTGCAGAGGTATTTCTAAAACTTTAGATAACAAACTCTTCCTCCTTTACATTCAATCTAGGTCTGCCAACTTAGAAACAATTAAGTACAACATCAATCCATAACTATACACATCACCATGGAAAATAAACTATTCAATACTGTATTTTTAACTGCAAAAACATCTTCGAAAAAGTATTAAGAATAAAGATAACCTACTGTAGTGCTTAAATTTGCCATTAAAATAAATCTTTCATTAAGTAAAAGGGCAGTACTCAAACACCGCAACCTCGAATCTTATTTCCAGGAATCCTTCCTCAACAGGGCAGAACTGCAACAAAACTGAGCAGTGGAATGCAGTCCCCTCAAAACAAATGTGTGACTGTAAAATGCTACCATTGTTGGGAGCACCAACAACAAATAATTCCACTCTACACAGCACTGGTGCTGCAACTTGAGTATTACGTGTAGTTTTGAACATCACAGTACAGAAATGACATTATTAGAGTGTCCAAAGAAGATGGTGGTCTCATAGTGACCTACTGCTCCTCACAAGAGGAACAGATGAGCATGCACTCATCTTTTCTGTCTGGTGATCAACAGAGAAGGGTCAGGTTGATATCAGTGAAAGGTTCTTCACCAGAGAGGGGTTAAGCATTGCAACATGCTCCCCAGGGGAAGCAGTCACAGTACTGAGCTGCCATAATTCAAGAAGCATCTGGACTACACTCTCAGACATAAGGTCTGAGCTTTGGGTGGTCCTGTGCTGAGCCAGGAGTTGGAGCCCATGATCCTTGTGAGTCCCTTCCAACTGAGGATATTCTATGATATGTTCTCATTTTTTCTCAAGATCTTACAAACAAATACAAGTCCAAATGCCTCTGGGAAAAAAAAAAAGAAAACCAATGTAGGGCAATTTGCTTTTTCCTCAAGTTTTACCTGCTTCATTGCTGTCAGTGTTATTCCACTTTCTTTCAGAACAGATTTTCGACCATTTCTGTATATATATACAGAACTATAATTAAATGTCATTATAGGAGAAAGAAAAACTTAGTCATACCACTTCAGGTAGGATTTGTTTCTCTACTGAGAAGGAAAAAGTACACGGTATTGTTACAGTCTACCATTCACTTGAATAGCTTAAACAAATGTGAAAGTAACACATCCTGTCAGAAGAGATAAATTTAGGAGATGATACACTACTGAACACTGCAGTATTACAATACACAACATTCAGATAAGTCATTAAGTTGCTGCTGAATGAAACATGAACCAATGAAGGAAACAGGGCCCTCAGATATAAAGGACTTACGTCTCATGGGTGCCAAAGAAGAAAATAGGCATTTTATTTGTTGGAGGTTTTACTGCTCCATCAGGAACTTCATCCACCTAAGGAGAAGACAAACTACAATTAAACTCGGGCAACAGTTGATAACAGTCTAAAGGGAAATACTTAAAAATGCTAAGCATAAAGAAAAAAAAAAAAAAAGAAACGATGCTACAGAGAGGTAAAGTAGGTCTTGAGGGCAGTATGCTAATAGTAAGAAGTGACAACGCTTCTCATTTTACAGCAACACCTCCCTTTTTTGTTTTTTGGCTAATATTAAGGAGAGGCACAATGAGCTGGCTACAGGTAAAAGCAGCAATCCATCCAAAAAACAAACTTTTCTTCACCATAATGCACAGTAACACTTCTTACCTGTAAGCTAAGCTGATAACTTGTCCAAGGAAATAATCACAAATTCTTAACCAAGCATCTTAGCTAAATGGTTCATAATTAGCCTAATTTACAAGTTCATGCCTATTAGCATGCCCTAGAGCAGCCACAGGACTTGCCATGGCACCTCCAAGGGAGCGGTGAGGAAGGGAGAAAGGACCGGACAACTTTGCACTTTTTCAGTTCAGTTTCTCCTACGGGAAAAGCTACAGAAATACCTGACTTTAACACTAAAGGGTAACCCTGCCACGACGTGGTATTCTCCTTCGGTTAAAAAAAAAAAAACAAAAAAAAAAAAACAAAAACCAGCCGTTATTTGGGAGCAGTAGCTCTGTATAATTCGCTCCTTGCACAGCTCCACCGTTTGTTATGCCACCATACAGAAGCCTACGTTTTGAAAACAAAGTTACACAAATAGGGACAACTGGCGCTTGCTAGAAAGCTTTCACAGGGCGAGCCCGGGGCCTGCAGCGCAGCGGTGGTCGGCTCAGCCCGGGGCACCGCACTGGGGGCGGGCGGCAGCACTCGGCGGCAAAGCTCCCCGCAGGTGCCCGACAGCGCGGCGCGGGGACGGCGGGACTAGGAGGAGAGGCGGGGGGAAGGGACGCATCCTCCGCGGGAGAGGGGGCCGAGGGGACTTACCCTGGCCGGCCAATGCGGATAACCTTTCATCTTGGCAAAGATGAGGTCCCCGGGTTTAAAATCTCGGCTCATGTTGTCTCACCGCCGTGCAGGCCGTCCGTCGTCTCGCCGCGAGCAGGGACCGGGCCGCGGGGTAGGGCGCTGCGCCCGAGAGCCCCGCCGCCGACACGAACACGCCGCGGGAGGATGCGAAGGGCGGGAAGCGGCACAGCGCTCGCGGGGTCCCTGCGCCGAGTCCAACGGCCGCAAACGCCGCCCGCGGCACCGACGCCGCGCGGGCCACGCGCAGACCCAGTCTCCGCCCTCACGACTCCCGCCACACGGCCGCACCGCCCGACCCCCGCGAAGGTGCGCAGCCGCCGAAGCGGGCTCAGGCCAGGCTCTGCCTCTCGTTCGCGGCGCTCTAGCGCCTCGCTCCCCCCTGCGCCGGCGCCCGCCCCGCAGCCCACCTCCACCCGCAGCCGGCGCCGCCGCGCTCCTCTTCCTCCCGCCCGGCGCGGCGGTACCACCTGCGCGGCGCGGCGGGGGGCGGGCGCGGCGCGGCCGGCGGGCGACCGCTGGGCTTCTCGCGTCCGCCCGCCCGAGAGGCGGTGGAGGCGGCTGCCGGGAGATCGCCGACGGCGCGTACCGGGGAAACGAGGGAGCCCGCGGGTCCGCTCCGTCCCGTCCCCTACCCCCCTCAGTGCTGCGAGTGGCTCGTTCCTGCGTTCGCTGGGGGCGGGGCCGCCGCGGCGCTGCCGGGCGGGGGAGGAGAGAACGGCGGTGCGGTCTTGCGGCTGTAGCGGCGGGAAGGGATGGGGAGGGAGGGCGGCGAGGTCGCGCTCTTCCAGCGGCCGCGGCACCTCGCTCTGCAGCGCTCAGACTCCTGGACCTCCGCTTAAGGTCCACTGACTTGTCCTCGGGCTCTGCCCGGCCGATAATTTCGCCCCTTCACAAGAAAGGAGCAATTAATTACCGCCATCCTCGTCTGAGTAATGGAAACGTGGTTGTCCCAAATACGTCTTTTGTGTTTGTCTGTCACCGCGCAGTGCCCTTACGGCACGCCGCTTCCTGGCGGTTCGCAGCCCTCACCTGCCCTGCCCGGAGCTGTCGGCTCTCCCCAGCGCACCCGCAACCTCCTCCGGCCGCACCCGGCTTGTTTGCCTGTCAGCGCCAAACGGTCCTCTCACACCTTTTCAGCCACTGCTGAATCAGCTTATGAAATAGATTCTTCCTTACTACCGGTCTAGTTGGGTCTGGCCCTTCTCTGTATTCAGTTACGAGATCCGTCAGCTCACACGTGCGTTTGACTATACCTTGTGGTCACACTCAGAAAGTCACAGTTCAGCACGTTGGTGCTGATGGGCTGCCAGAGCTGGGGGAATGGGTTGCATGGAACAGGTAGTACATGCCATGACTTTTCAGTCTTCCCATGATTATGCTATCTATCAGTGACAGACATAGCCATTTTGTGCCACTCTCGATAAAAGACCTGAGGCACAGTTGTACAGGCTAGGTTTCTGCAGGCTCTGCCCATCACACTGTTGTGGGAGGGGAAGTCCTCTTGAGAAGAGCTGTCATCCTGCTTTTAGTTTTGTTACTGAAACTCAATTGAGACCCAAAAAAGAACCAACAAAAGACGACAACTGCAGTTGCTACTGAAGAAGTCCTGCTGCATTCTAGGCTCTCCTGGTTTATTCAGAAAGGTCAATTATAAATGTTTACAGTAAAACTTCACTCCTATTCAGTTGAACGGATAGAAACTGCAGTTTTCCATTGGCTTATAGGAGTCAAATTTGGTTGATTTTCTTGACTGCTTGTATCTCTGACATAAATACAAAGTTCCCACAGAGCTGGACATGAGTTTATCAGAAAATAGAAGGCAGTCAACACACCTGACAGAGAAACTCCTCCTCTGGGAAAATAGATTATCATATGGGGCAGCAGCTGTTTACAAACAAGGTAGGCTGTACATCTGGAATTGTTCAGCTGAAGGTACAAGTACAGATGCAGAATTGCATCTGCCTTGGTAGGTAGAGAATTATTTGGTTTGGTGCTTGAGCTCATGCATATTTCAGCAGTAGTTAAAGTTTACTATTTTTTTCCTAAGTTATAAAGTGTTGGCTACCTACTGAAGAAAAAATAAATGCATATATTAGTATTTTGCTATGCAAGAGCTGACAATCTGCAGAAATTCCCTTGGCTCAGTCGTTGTTCTGTTTAATCATATAATTATGTTCATCTTCCATATCAGATTAAACAAATTCACATCTTAGTTTTCAGGCAATGTTTTCAGAATTTGTTTTAGATATTCCAATTTTCTAAGCTTTTGGAAGGGGTCTTCTGAAAATGTCAATTCTGAGGAATCAGAAGCCTTCCTCTGTGTGATTCAGTGATTTTATTTTGGATGACAGATGGGCTGCTGAAAATATTTTGATTTTTCCTAATTAAAAAGCAATTCAAGATGACTTGAATGTGAGAAAGAAATTTTTGACTCTGATGGTGACAGAACACTGAAACAAGCTGTGCAATCTCCTCCTCTGGAGATATTCAAAACCTGTCTAGGGAACCTGCTTTAGCAGGGGTGGACTAGATGATCCCCACTATGTCCTTCCCAAACCCTAGGATTCTGTGATTCTGGCTTCATCATCTGTAAGTAAGGTGATCTTCAAAAGAGACTACTGAGACCATTGCATTTTTAAAAGAAAATGAATAGTGTTAAGAGCAAAACAAAAAGTTTCCACAATATTTTGCCAGTGATCAGGCTCATTAGTACGTTGTTAAGTACATAGACTGAAGCTAAACTTCAAATACAGACCAGTGTGTTGAGTAAACAGAAGACTGCAGAGAAATTGTTCAAAACAACTTACAACAACAAAATATGTGTATTTTGCAATGAAGATACTGTGTTGGAAGATAGTAGCATACCATACTGATGCTATTAGACTTTAAGAAGAGTGGATCACCAATTTTTAGCAAATGGTTTCCTTTTGAAAGATAGAATCTGTGGCTCTTCCACTAGACCTGCTGCCTGCTAAAGTAAGAACTTAGTACCCTGGTAGGTGATAAATAACTACAAGCTATGAATAAGCTTCAGAGTTGAAAAACAGTTCACTTCTTCCTGTGAACAGTGGCATTTCTTGAGCTTGTAGTTTGAATCATCTGTTTAAAGCATTGCTTCCAAATGATTTCCTGCAAGTGTCGGTTTGCTGCTTTGCAAAGCAGCAGGCTGGCATCCGGCCTGCAAGTGAAGCAAGTTGTTGCTCCCTGTTCTGCTAAGGTCAGAACTATATTGATGTATTTATTCTCTTCCTTCTTCCAGAACTTCAAGCACGTAGATCCAGCAGACTGAGTTAAAGTCACACCAAATCTGGAGAGTGGGTTACCAGAACAAATACAACCCAAATCTTCAGAATAGATAATACTGCACAGCTCTCTGTAGTGCTAAGAGAGCAGACAGTACTGGTGATGGGACTGATCAGTCCTGTGTTTCCAGTACTGAAGAAACATGGCACCTATACAGCTCTGCAGAGCTGCCTGAACCTTGTACAGCTCATCTTCATGGATATCTACACTGGTACTTAAGATTAACATAGACTACAGTAAAGTGATGGAATCCCTTCTATAAGAATTGCAATGAGGAGTTTAACTGTGTTTGTAAGCCCATTCTGTGCCCTATCCATTGGTCTATGTAGTTTCTTCAGTGACATGTTCTAGACTGTGATTGTGGGAGAAGGAAGTTTATGGACTGTGGAAAGACAGTCTGCCTACTTGGAAGGAATACAGGTGTGCTGCACTAGGACTACCTGGAATGCAACAAGGAAGGCTTCAGCCCACATGAAATCAAATCTGGTAAGGGAGGTCAAAATAAAGACTAGGGAAAAGCTGGGACTGCCACTGAATGAAGTGAGTGCCCTGGTAATGCAGGATTCCAAGAAGGTGGAGCTACTGAATGCCTTTTTTTCTTCAGTGTTTACTGCTAAGACTGCCCTGCAGGAACCCCAGACTCTGGAGATAAGAGAGTGTGAGGAAAGAAAGAATTCCCCTTGGTGGAAGAAGATCTGATCAGAGATTATCTAGGCAAACTGGATACACACAAATCTATGGGCCCTGACAGGATGCACACATGCATACTGATAGAGCAAGCAAAAGTGATGGAGTGGTCCCACTCTCTATCATCTCTGATAGTCATGGGGAACAAGAGAGGTGCCTGAGGACTGGAGGAAAGCCAGTGTCACTCCACTCTTCTAAAAAAGCAAGAAGGACCTGGGAAACTACAGGCCAGTCAGCCTCACCTCCATCCCTGGGAAGTTGATGGAACAACTTATTTTGGATGCTATCTCCAAGCAAGTGCAAGAAAAGAGAATTATCAGGAGCAGTCATCATGTGTTCACCAAGAGGAAATCATTCTTGACCAATCTGGTGGTTTTCTAGAATATCATGAAAAGGAGTTCTGTGGAGGACCTAGTTGTCCTGGTGGACACAGGTTGACCATGAATGATCAGTTTGCTCTGGTAGCCAAGACGGTCACGTTCTTAGAAAGAATGTGGCCAGCAGATTGAGGGAGCCCATTCTATGCCCTATCCACTGATCTATGTTGCCTCTTCAGTGACTTGTTCTGAGGCCATATCGAGAGTACTGTGTCTATTCCTGGGCTCGTCCATTCAAGACAGGGAACTACTGAAGAGAGTCCAGCAAAAGGCCACAAAGATAATCAGGTTCTCAGATCATTCTCTTCTGAGGAAATACTGAGAGACCTGGATCTGTTCAACATCTGACTGTCTCCCACAGCGTTCTCCTGGAGAAGCTGGTAGCTCATGGCTTGACATGTTTTCTGTTCACAGGTGAAAAACTGGCTGCATGCCCAGAGAGTGGTGGTGAACTGAGTTAAATCCAGCTGGCAACTGGTCACTAGTGGTGATCCTCAGGGGTTAGTACTGGGGCCAGTCCCACTTAATATCTTCATTGACAAGCTGGATAAAGAGATTGAGTCCACCCTCAGGAAGTTGACAACAAGCTGGGAGGAAATGTCAAGCTGCAACCTGAATCAGCACCCAGCAAGATGGTTTAGTGGGAGTGGTGGTTATGGGCTGATGGTTGGACTAGATGATCTTTGAGGTTTTTTTCCACTTTAATGATTATGTGATTCTAAGACTCTGGAGAAGACTGAGAGTGGATGTCAGCAACACACACAAGTATCTGAAGGGAGGATTTCAAGAGGATGGGACCAGGCTTTTTTAGACACAGAATCAGGGGCAGCAGGCATTAACTGGAGCACAGGAAGTTCCACACAAACGTGAGGAAAATCGTGACTGTGACAGCTTGCGCTGTGTATTCTCAAATAATCTGCCCATATTTGGACTATCTGTTTTTCAAGATTAACCCGGTCTTCTGTGGGTGATGTACTCCATTCAGATTGTCTGGTAATCTGTGGACATCATGATACATTTTTCATAGAATTCATGTTTTCTTCAGATGCAGGTCAACATTCTGTTAGAGGACTGAGGAATGGGAAAGCTCCGATACAATCCTGCTCAGCGGGACCCAGACTTCCCCGGGTCCGTGGAAATTCAAGTCACATAAATAGGGAAATAATATATATCCAAAGCACTCTTCTAATTCCTTGCTACCAGAGCAAGCTTGTAAGTGGATACACATTAAGACTGTGGGAGCAAGGAACTAGGAAGGTGCTTTAGATATGCATCACTTTGCCATTTCAGGTTCGTCCGCCGCGGCGGGAAGCGGGCTCTGCAAACGCGCCGCAGCCTGCGCCCGACTCGCCTGAGGGCGGCGGGGGCGCGAGCTCGAGGGGGAGCATGCGCGGCTCCCTCCCGCCTCGCGCCGGCGTTGCCCGGGCACAGCGTTTCCACGCACTGCGTTCCAGACTCGGGCGGAGCCGCCGCAACAGGAAGCGGCAATCGGAGAGTCCCGGCGCGCGGGCGCGCGGGGCGGGCGGGGCCGCGTTCTTCTAACCGGACTCTAACCGCCGAGCGGCCCGGAGAGGTGCGAGGGTACGAGATGAGCTAGGGCGGGCCGGATCGGGTACGGCGGAACGGGGCTTCTCTGCGGTGCGGCGCCGCTCCGGGCTGGCGTTCAGCTTGGCGGCGGCCGGCCTGGAAGCGGGCGGGAGAGCGGGCGGCGGCCACGGTCCCGGGACACCTCGCGTGGCGGTCGCGTTCGACCGAACCCTTTGGGGCATTTCTTGTTGGCTTTGAGTCCGTCGCGGTGAGGGTCTGTCGGCCACGGCCTGTTGGAGCTGCGGTACGGGCGCGCGTGTCAGCAGGGAAGCGCTGTGTGCTGCTAGCGGGGGGCAGCCGCGGAGGAGTGCCTTGTGCCGGGGAGCTGAGCTGCGGAGTTCCTTGCCTCGTTAACCTGAGTGCGGAATGTTGTGTGTTCCTCTTGTGTGCTCGTCGTAACTGATTTAAGGAGCTCATAAATTATGTTTGCTACTCAGCCTGGAGTAAATATATAGATAGATAGATAGATACACATGTGTACATATGTGTGTAGTTATAGATATATGTATACACAGTCTGTGTCATAAAAATGCAATTGATACTGATTTTTTTTTTCCTATTGCTGATACTGAATTATGAAATTTATAGTAAAGAGTTTGGTTCTCCTCCTTTGTGCTCTCTGATATTGCTGATGCATCTCATGCAGGAGAAATAGTGTTGAGTAAGAAGTAGTGGATCTATGAAATAGAAGGCGAGTTGTGTCGTTCTCTGCACTGACACTTGATTATTGACTTAAAAGAAAAAAAAGAAAGTAAAAAGCAAACGGGCAAATCTCCAAAACAAAGTCCAACAAAATACAGGGTTAATCTCCCCTAGAATTATTTTGAAGAGAAATCAAGTTTGCAATCCTCTTAAGAGTGAAGGCTGTGGTGACAGATACAATCTGTGCAGACAACGCATTTTGTGTTGGCATCTATCTGAAAACTGATAGTGGATTTTCTACAATTTTGTTTTAATCTAAACCTTTCAGGCT
This sequence comes from Lagopus muta, assembly GCF_023343835.1. Classification (NCBI taxonomy): domain Eukaryota; kingdom Metazoa; phylum Chordata; class Aves; order Galliformes; family Phasianidae; genus Lagopus; species Lagopus muta. The sequence goes on from NC_064472.1 coordinate 32,433,590, forward strand.
CAGAGGACTAACAGTGCAGATGTTTACTGAATAAAACAGTTGTCGAATTACAATTGATGGCAATTGTTCAGATGGTGCTGCAGTAATGCTGTTCATTAAAGTGTTTTGACAGCTTATGTAACCAACTAAACAATTATGCCTCTGTGTTACAGGTTTTAATGTCTTTATTTTATGGAAAAGAGGAAACTTTGAAGCTTCTCAACTTAAAACTTAGAAAAAAAAAATATTGTTGTTGAAGATGATCTTAATTCCAAGGACCTCACAGACTTAAAAAGCTACTGACATAATGACTGACATAATGAATTTGTCTTCTCCAGTCAGCCATGTTGATCATGAAGCTAAACGGTGAGTTTTACTTCTGAGTCGTCTTAGTCTGGTACTATGGTTCAGCTTTCTGTGGTTAACGTTCTCGATCCCTGAGACTGTATAAGTCAGAAGAAGCAGATATGATGCATTAAAGCTGTGTCATGCCATTATAGTCATTATATGAAGAGGTTTAGTTGTCTAAAGAGATTTGTAATGGCCATCTGATGTACAGGAATTCTTCTTTGATTGCAGAAGACATAACTTGCATAGAAAGGGAGTTCCTGTCTTGTGTCTGGGGCACTGATATGAAATGCCAGAATGATTCTGTATTAGCTGAGGTTGAAGAGGTCGGGTTCAAGTCTTACTCACACATAGGCAGAAAACAAAAATGCTTGAATATAAACTTGAGATAGGCAGTCAGACTGTGGACCACTTCCTCAGGTAGGGGAATTTTGAGGATTGCATTGATAAGTGGAACGTAAGACAAATTCTCCCTGTTTCTATACGCTTTCTGCTACACATGGATGGAAGGATGGTGAAAAACCTTTTTCTGTCATGTTCTTTGTGCACTGTAACTAGCTGGCTTAGTAAATAAGTATGAGCTTAAAGCTTTTGAGTTAGAGGGTCGCTTTACAGGGTCAACTCGAAAGTTGTTTCACTTCTATTGCTAAGAAACTTCAAAATACTTCTAAAGGCAGTGCCTTTCATAAAAGTTGTAGTTGATAAAATACATGTTTTTTTGTTCAAAAGCAGTTATTAATGAACTATTAATATAAGACAGCAGAAATAAAAAGCTTTCTCTGAATTCTTGTTCAAATCATACATACTGTAACACTTCCTAGGGATATTTTGTGTGATTTTTGTCTTTGATTTAAGCTTCCCTCAGCTTTATATTGTAACGCGTCTGCACTTCATGTGGGGTTGGACTCGATCTCTAGAGGTCCCTTCCAAACCCTACAATTCTGTGATTCTGTGAATATGGAAGGAAGAATCTCATAGAACTATAAAGGTTGGAAGGGTCGTCTTGACATTTGTGTTCAACCCTGCCCTTGCTAAAAGCAGGTTCCCTATAGCAGGTCGCATGGGAAAGTGTTCAGACAGTCTAAAATATCTCCAGAGGGGGAGATTCCACAACCTCTCTGTGCAGCTCATTGCAGTGCTTTGTCACTCTTACAGTAAAGAAGTTCTTCCTTGAGTCCACCCCCATTGATTTGACTCCCCCACATAAGATATTTATAAACTGTGTTGGGATCGCTTCTCAGCCTTCTCTTTTTGAGACTGAACAGTCTCAAGTCTCTCTTCCTTGTACAGGAGATGTTGCAGGCCCCTAATTATCCTTGTAGCCCTTTCTCAACAGGTGGCATGAAATGTCTGTAATATGCTGCATATGCTTGTGATTCTGTGGAGGTTAAATAAAATATCACAAGAATGGGATTTCTGGAGGCTGAGGTTGTATTTGCAGATATTCAAGCAGACAGATAGAAAAATGAAACGGTTAATGTAACAATCTTTTTTTTTTTTTTGAAACAGCTGATTCAATTTGATTTTATGCTGAGAACAAAAATAGTGTTTTCAGCTCCGTATTATTAGTTTTTCAGTAATGCCATTGTGAGCTTTAGAGGTTATGCAGAAAATACTGCTTCTTTTTCAGTAGTCACCCTTTCATTTTAATGAAATCCTAGGCCAACACAGAATTTCTGGAATGTCCCCAATATCTTACTTCTTGTGTTTGCTCTTCTTCTACTGATTCCAGTATTTATAACATTAAATCGCACAAAGCCACACGTTTATTTCATAGTTTTCTCCGTTGTGCTTATTTCTGTTGACTTCTCTGGTCAATTAGTACATAATTAGCAGTTTTTAAGAAGGAAAATAATGCTGGTGGGTGCAAACCATGACTCCTGCCTTCTCCAACCCCAAAACTTAACAAAATCTTAAATTCTTCCCATACCTGTTGCTGATTCGAAGGCTGGGGAGAGTGGACAAAGAGACACTCTAGATTATTTTTTTTTCCTTTCTAGTCTATACTTTGTTACCTTTGACACCTGGCCTTTTTATAGCTGTATTTTGTTGAGACTGGTCGTCGTTTCACCTCTGAATAAGATGATCTAGCTTGCTTTCTTCTATCTTTTATACAGCTGTGGGGAAGGGGTTGCAAAGGAGAAGCCTCTGGACATTTATGTGATGTCCACAAACAAGCTCTTACACAGCTTCTGGAAGTGCACAGCATTCAGATCTCTTTTGTTTCCTGCTTGATTTACCACTTCGTCTTGCTGCCATAGCTAAGAGTTATTTAAAACTTCCTTCTCAAGAAGGAAGTCTTAAGGGCGCAGGAGCAGGCAGTCCCCCTGAGCTGCAAAATGAGCCGTCGGGGAAGAAGAACGGCGTGGATGAATAGGGAGCTATTCTTGAGGCTCCGGGAGAAAAAGAGAATCTACCGCCTGTGGAAAGAGGGACAGGCCACTCAGAATGAATACAAGGAAGTTGTTAGGATGTGTAGAGGTGAAATCAGAAAGGCAAAAGCCAGCTTGAATTTAACCTGGCCGCTGGGGTGAAAAGGAATAAGAAACTCTTTTATAAATACATTAACAGTAAGAGGAGGACAAAGGAGAATATCCACTCTTTGCAGGATGAGGCTGGGGATGTGACCACTGAGGATAAGGAAAAGGCAGAGGTTCTGAATGCCTTCTTTACGTCTGTCTTTAAAAGTCAGACCAGTTATCCTCAGGATACTCCTCTCTCTGACCTGGTAATCTCGGCCGGGGAGCACACTAACCCCCCTGTGATTCTGAAAGAAACAGTCAGAGACCTACTGCTCCAGCTGGACTGTCACAAGTCGATGGGGCCAGATGAGATCCACCCGAGAGTGCGGAGGGAACTGGTGGAGGTGATAGCCGAGCCGCTTTCCATCATCTGTCAGCGCTCCTTGTTGACTGATGAGGTCCCAGAAGACTGGAGGCTTGCCAACGTGACTCCCATTTATAAGAAAGGTCGTAAGGAGGATCCGGGGAACTACAGGCCTGTCAGCCTGACCTCGGTGCCAGGGAAGGTTATGGAGCAGATCGTCTTGAGGGAGATCATGCGGCATGTGCAGGGTGACCGGGGGATCAGGCCTAGCCAGCATGGGTTTGTGAAGGGCAGGTCCTGTTTGACCAACCTGATCTCCTTCTATGATCTAGTGACCCATCTGGTGGATGAGGGAAAGGCTGTTGATGTGGTCTACCTAGACTTCAGCAAAGCCTTTGACACTGTCTCCCACAGCATTCTCCTGCAGAAGCTGGCAGCCCAAAGCTTGGCTGGGTACACTCTTGGCTGGGTAAGGAGCTGGCTGGAGGGCCGGGCACAGAGACTGGTGGTGAATGGAGTTGAATCCAGCTGGTGACCGGTCGTGAGTGGTGTTCCGCAGGGGTCAGTGCTGGGGCCTGTCCTCTTCAATATCTTTATTGATGACCTCGATGAGGGTATGGAGTGCACCCTCAGTAAATTCGCAGATGACACCAAATTGGCTGGAAGTGTTGATCTGCCTGGGGGTAGCGAGGCCCTACAGAGGGATCTGGACAGGCTGGAGAGCTGGGCTGGAGCCAATGGGATGAGTTTCAACAAGGCCAAATGCCGGGTCCTGCACTTCGGCCACAACAACCCCAGGCGACGCTACAGGCTTGGGGCGGTGTGGCTGGAGGACTGCGTAGAGGAAATGGACCTGGGGGTATTGATTGATGCTCGGCTGAACATGAGCCGACAGTGTGCCCAGGTGGCCAAAAAGGCCAATGGCATCCTGGCTTGCATCAGAAACAGTGCTGCAAGCAGGAGCAGAGAGGTGATTGTTCCCCTATATTCAGCACTCGTCAGGCCGCACCTTGAGTACTGTGTCCAGTTTTGGGCCCCTCACTGCAAGAAAGATATTGAGGCCCTGGAACGTGTTCAAAGGAGGGCAACGAAGCTGGTGAGGGGTCTGGAACACAGGCCATATGAGGAGAGGCTGAAGGAGCTGGGAATGTTCAGCCTGGAGAGGAAGAGGCTCAGGGGAGACCTCATTGCTCTCTATAACTTCCTGAAGGGAGGTTGTAGTGAGCTGGGGGTCGGCCTCTTCTCTCCTGTCATTAGTGATAGGACCAGAGGGAATGGCTTCAAGCTACGGCAGGGGAGATTCAGGCTGGACATGAGGAAGTATTACTTTTCAGAAAGGGCGGTCAGGCACTGGAATGGACTGCCCAGGGAGGTGGTGGAGTCACCGAGCCTGGGGGTGTTCAAGGAAAGGCTGGATGTTGTGTTGAGGGACATGGTTTAGTGGGAGCTATTGGAAATAGGTGAATGGTTGGACTGGGTGATCTTTTAGGTCTTTTCCAACCTTGGTGATTCTATGATTCTATGATTCTAAAATAACAGTCATTCTTTCTGCCACCTTACCAGAAAGCTAGTAATGTGCCTGGCATTTTCTCTAAGTACATGCAAGTTTTAATGGTCCTGATCTCCTACATTTATTGAATGTACAAAATGTGTTAAAGAAATGGCACCATGTGGAACAATTACTGGTAACATACAGTTATTTTGTTTTCATAGGTGTCATTTTATGATTTTTGGTTATTGGTATTCCACATCATAACATCATGTAGTGCACTGGGAGTTAAAGAGTTAATGCTCCAGGTCTGGGTACCTGTCCCAAAAAAGAGCAACTGCCTACCCCAGAGAACTGTTTGTTGTTCTGTTGTTGTTTCCACTCCGAGGGAAGGATAATAACTGTTTGTTGATCCCTTGCCCTCCCCAGCTCATCTCTAGTCCCAGTCATCTCGCCTGCCTCAGCATTAGAGTAAGGCCTTTAGTTTTTGGACGCTCTTTCTCATTTATCTTGATTTACTACTTCCAATTCTAATTATATTGTATTGTATCATAGTGTGTTATCTTGCATTCCAGTATCTTATTTAGTAAATTAGTTTATTTCTCCTCAGATTGTTGCTGCTGTTTTGTTTTTAGCCCATCTCTTTACCGTTTTCCTTTTTTTCCCTTTTCCCTTTCCCAGGCTGTGGGTCTGTGGATCAGCCCCCCCCAGCCTCCCCCCATAGTCACAGAATCGGTCCAAACCAGCCTGTAAAACATTGACATTAACTTTGTCTTGTTTTAAAGTGAAAATAGACTTACCTTACTTAGGTCTTTATATTGATATATAAAGTGGATACAGACTTGCTAATTGTATGATAAAACATCTTTGGACCTGTGCTAAAAAATAAAATGTCATCCTCTTTTTAGTGATGTCGTTACAATTAATAGTTACAAAGTTATGTTACATTCCCTGGCTTTCATAGCATTCTTGTCTTTTGAAAAAATTTCATCTATATGTATTAACACATAGGGTTCTCATTCGCAGAAAATCGTCCAGTATAAAAACTTAGACTCCAGTTAAAAAAACAAAAGTTCTCAAACCCTAACCAACAAATAATTAAATAGTAATAAATACTGTTACTTCTGTAATTAATATTTAGGACTCGTTAAACAAAGATAAACGTTCTATTTTTTTTAAGTCTGTTGGAAACTGACTATTTTGTGGTTAATGTAGTCATGTTTCTTTGGGCTGTATATTTCTTGGTGATCCTGACAACTTTTGCTTTCATGTGGAGCAGCTAATGTCAATTTTTTTACATGTGTGCGTGCAAAAAATGACTTTTAACACTTGAAATAACTTAAAGTATGGCCAACTTGAATAGCAGTAATTGCATATGAGATTATTGAACAAGTTAATTAAATGATCATTTTTATACTAAATATCCACTCTACATGTAAGTGCTTGTTTTTATTATTTTATTATTACTTGTGGTCCACAAGGCCCATCTTATTAGTTGTAGTTTCAGTTTTGTTTGAGATTCTAATTGAAATGAATGTGCCAGGCATTTTAAAGAAGTGGACCTTCAATTTGTGTTGTTCATTATGAATTGCTTATATATGTAAAGTAAGTGTATACGTATTTGAAAAACATTTAAAGGTTATTTTAGTTCCAAAGGTCTGCATTTGTTCTGTGGCAGAGGTGGTCTTGACATAGTAATTCATGTGTTTGCTTTTTTTTTAAGAGCCTTACTGCAGGAGACAAAAGAGAGGTGTAATGATGTATTGAAGATGTCCTGAAAGTTTATTGAACTGAAATAAGAGAATGAAAAATAATAAAATAATGATTATTTTAACATCAACTCTAGGAAATTCAGTCAGTGTCTCTCTTCTGAATGCCTGCAGCTACATCCTATATCTTGCATGAGCAGTTAAATCTAACTCTTTTTTTCTAAAAGTAATAGTTGGGTAGTAAATACATGGCATAATTTTATGTAAGTGAATGCTTCGCATTTTTTTTTTCCTCCGAATCTAGCCATTTAAAGAAGGGAGTGTTAAAATTTGTAAGTACTATTCATGCATTTTGGAAATATTCATGCTTTGCAGCTTATGTAGTGCCAAGAGTGGGTCACAGTCACTACAAAATAGCAGTGCATCAGAGTTGGACATTGCTGAAGATCTGAAAAGGAAACTCTGTCAAGCCAAAGAAGAAAAAGTAGACATAATCATTAAACACAATCAAGAAGTAAGGTTTTTTTGTTCTCTTTCATTTGAGTCCTATAAGAAGTGTAAATGTGTTTCATTATTTTCTTACACGATCTGTCAAAAATGCTGTCATTAGCCAAAAAAGAAAAGCAGTGTCAAAGATGTCACAGTACAGACCTCTTACAGCTATTCATAGGGACTGATAGCAGCTCCACTGTCATTGCTAATAGTTGAAGTCACTTCACGGAAAGTACTTGCCTCTACCAGGATCTGGTTAGACAGAATTGCCCAATGGCACAAGTAGATACAAATCATAGCTTGTTTATCCTGATGAAAGGGCTGTATTTAGTTTTATGTGTGTGTGGTGTATATACATATAATATATATTTTTTATATATAATTTTTTTTGCCATAATATTAGAGCATTGTTTTAATTCTGCAGATTTCATAAATCTAGTACAGCATTTTTGTGTGTGTGCATCACATCTAGATGGGATGTCTTTTAATGGTCTTCCAATGTCTTATCTTAGTTCAGATTTGTAATTTTGTGTAATTTATTGCAAAAGCACAACTATCATGACATTTGTAAAAAATTTAGAGCTCTTTAATGGAGACTCCATGCATAGGGAAATACTTAGTGTAATGAAGATGCCAACTTAAAGATTTTTCCTCACAATGCTGTGACAAATTAGTATTGAAATATTAAGAATTAATCTATCCAGAGTATCCATTTTTTTGCACTCACATACGTAAGGGAGGATTAGCACTGAGTACAGCTGTATCAGTAATCAATTTGGACTTTTTGCTGTTGGGATACTTACCACTCTTGCTAAAGCCAATATGACAGGTGATGTGCTGCTTTAGACTTGTGCTTGTGCAGAGAAATTACCTCTCTGGATAGCAGTTCTAGTCTTAGAGTTTGCTATGGGTGGTTGGTGCAGTTACTCATTCATTCTTGGTGCAAAATCTAGTCATTACACCAAACTTGCTTTTTACATCTGTTCATTATTGGAGTCTGCATGCAAATTAAATGGTGGCTATCTCTCCTGCAGTAAGTTGGTCTTGTGTGACATTCTTTCCCTGCTGTCCCATTGGTTGTGGATCTGTTCTGTAAAAATGGGTCCCAGGAGTTAAAAAATTTGAAGAGTAACCTTTTAAATTCAGAGTAAACTTAGTGTGTGCAACAAAATTCATGTGCTGTGTCATGTTGTACTGGAACCACAAAGTTGGGTTACTTTTCAAGCAGTTGAACGACCTGGGATACTTTTGTGCCAGATGTTCACAGATAATGGAAGTGCTCAAGTTAGCTACAACCACTGTTATTGAAGTCAAACTCTGTAGGGGTTCTGACTGCATTTATTCTCCATGTTCTTGTCATGAAATAGCTTGGATTTTATTTTCTAGACACAGGTTTCAGTAGCGATGACTGGACTGCATTCCTTAATTGAGATGAAATTACTTTTTAAAGGGTTTTTCATTCTTAATTTATTAAGTTTAGCTGTATTCTGCTTGACCACTGAATAATTATATTGGACTAAAGTTTGTTCATCCTGCATCCCTGTCAGTTACTAGATGTCTGATAGTCATGAAGGATACTAGACTGTCTTTCAAGTGTTAAATTTGGAGAAAGTTAATATAAATTCACTAGTTGAACACAATGTTCTGGTCGCTGCAGTTTTTGCCTTTAAGGTACATGAACATGCTAATATTACAGCTTTTATTTTCTTATGGTAGAATTGTTTTGGTAAATGGAAGGAATATTTTTGAAATAGCTGAACTCAGTCCAGAAATATGAATAGTTTGACTATATAAAATAACAGGAATAATCAGTACTCATCTACACAAATTTTGTCTTTTGCAAGAATAGATTTCAAGTTCAGGTATGTGTGAATGAGTAGGTAGCTGCAAATGCAGTTGAAGTTCTTTTTCTAAAATATTCCTTAGATGTATTTCTGTAATATGCTGTTTCTTTAAGAGAGCATTCTTGCCAGTTTTCTGAAACAAATTTATTTTGTAGCTGCGTGACTATGAAATCCAGATTGTCAAATTACGATCTGAATTTGAGAAAGGAGAGGCAATTCGACAAAGGCTGGAATATGAATTGGCAATTGCCAAAAAAGATGCTCGTTTGAGAATACATACCGTAGAAGAAGAGTTAAGTGATGCAAGAAACAAGCTTGCAGAGCTGCAAGGTAAGTTTCAAAAAAGCAAATACTGAAAAATGGTAAAGTCTCTTTCAGGTCAAGAAGGGAACTGAGTTCCAGTAGGTTAAGTTCACCACTTATTGCTGCATTTTGTTGGATCTCTCTTTCCCATCTCTTAGACATCTGTTTTTGTAAGTCTTATGCTTGGTGGCTCATGCATGAGTTAAACTTCTAAGCCTTTCATTTTGGGTTTTTTTTTTTTTTTTCCTTTTCCCTCCATGCGTTCTGTTGTTCCCTTTTTAACTGCTGTCCTTGTACAGAATTTTAATCATGGTTAATCCACGTTTAACCCACACTGGATAGTAGTGTAGAGCAGTTCTTCCTCCCCATAATTAGATACGTATATATATATATTGCTGTTCATTTGTGCTATTTCCAACAACTTATTTTTCTAGCATTTCTTTTGTATTTCACCTCTTCAAAAGCATCATTTTCATCATTCTTGTCTAGTTCCCATTCTTCCTCCTTGCTTCATTTTTTATAGGTAATGAAACATATATATGGTGCAAAGTTAATCTATTCTGTAGGAATATGACAGTAGTCACAGACTAGCAGGAAAAAAATGTGTAAATAAAAATCGGCCACTTACTACCAGTCTAGTAGCTAGTCTATATTCAGAAACTCGTATTTCCTTGATTATTCTCAACAGTGTATGTGAAATTTCTTACCTCACTTGGAGGTCAATGTCTAGTTACTGAAGTAAATATAATACCTTATAATCTAGTAGAGGAGGTGTGTTTGAGTTTGAATCTTAGATTTTTTTTCAGTGAAGATCTCGGATTGCTTCTCATGTAGAACATGTCTTCCAAGTCTCTGTAGGAGACTTAGAAACTTGGAAATGCTTGAAAGTGCCAGGCGTTTCTAAGATAATTGGAAAACTGAATTTTTTAATCCTTTGGAGAATAAAAGATGTAGCAAAACATTCTTTGGGAATCTCAAGCCTGAACTGTTGTTTTCTTACTTAAAGGAGACTATCTTTAGATGCCCATTTTGCTAGTTTACATGCCAATTTTGAGTCTGTTCTGATTTAGATGTGAGTAGTAGGTGTTTGTACACTTAAACATACTTAAAATCTCATTCTGTAGTACCCTGTGATGTAGAAAAAGCTGTGTTTATTGGCAGCTCCATTGTGTAACTGGCAGTGGGTGGTGGACATGGAGCCATGGCTGACCTTGCAGGAGGAGATCAGTTGTAGTTAGCCCCACATCAGGTGAACCCACTCACCCACTGTGACAGTGTGCCCATCAGTGAGCCTGTGGCACCTCTAGAAACATAGATCAGGAAGGGTGGTAAATCGTAAGAGGAAGCAAACAAACAAACAAAAAGACCAGAACAGGAGGAGAGAGATGAGTGAGGGACCTGGATGGAACAGTTGAAGAGGGGCAGGAATGGAGTAAAACTGGGTCCAAAGTAGTGATCTCCTGGCAGGGTCTGGGAGATAGGATTCCATAGGGATTCCATAGGATTCCATTCTGCCACTGAAGGAATCACAGTGTACTCACCCTGATTCCCCCTCACCAAACAGACTGCTTTGTTTTGTGATGAGAGAAATGAAGGGCAAAAACAGGGATAAGAGATTTCACAGAATTTTTCTTCCAAGTCAGTGTATTAGTTTCTTTCACCATCAGAAAGAAGCTATACTTAGCAGTCTGTTTGAATTGTTTGAAATTCCCCAGATTTTTTCTTTTCCTCTGCAATTGCTGCCAAAAAAGTACAATAGTTATGAAGTTGTTTCTCAGGTCCTCTGCTGTCTGTAACTTTCTGCTTATTTTCTTTGCCATTTGAAGCCTTCTGTCCTCCTGTACTCAGCTCTGGTGAGGTCGCATCTCCAGTTTTTGGCCCCTCGCTTGTGTCCAGTTTTGGGCCCCTCGCTGCAAGACATCGAGGCCCTGAAGCCTGTTCAAAAAAGGCAAAGAACGCAAAGCTGGTGAGGGGTGAGGAGCACAGGCATTATGAGGAGTGGCTGAAGGAGCCACTTGTCAGTCTGGAGAAGAGAAGGCTCAGGGGAAACCTCATTGCTCTCTATAACTTCCTGAAGGGAGGTTGTAGTGAGCTGGGGGTCGGCCTCTTCTCTCTTGTAACTGGTGATAGGACCAGAGGGAATGGCTTCAAGCTGCACTAGGGGAGATTCAGGCTGGAAGTTAGGAAATACTGCTTTTCTGAAAGAGTGGTCAGGCAGTGGAATGGGCTGCCTGGGGAGGTGGTGGAATAACCAACCTTGGAGGTGTTCAAGGAATCTTTGGATATTGTGTTGAGGATGTGATTTAGTGAGTACTGTGGGTGATAGGTGGATGGCTGGACTAGATGATCTTGGCGGTCTTTTCCAACCTTGGTTCTATGATTCTACAGCTCTTCAGTGCTTAGATGTGACCTTATCTGGCTTGGACTGGACACAAATGAGCCCTTCTGTCCTATAGCCCTTGTCAATATTTCCTCCTTTGTTTTTTTTTTTTTCTCCCTGTTCTTTCTGAGGCTTCTTTTGACTGGACTGAACTTGAGCAACACTAAGATTCCTTGTAAAGGGTAAGCATTTTCTCACTGGCTTACCTTGCCTTGGGTTATAGAATCACAGAATGGCTTGAGCTGGAAGGGACTTAAAAGATCACCTAGATCTAGCTGCCCTGCAATGGGTAGGGACTTCTTTCAGAGTCCAGGATGCCCAAAGGCCCATCCAGTCTGGCTTTGAGCACCACAAAGAACGTGGCATGCACAACTTCTCTAGGCAACTTATTCCAATGCCTCACCACCTAAATAGTGAAGAATTTCTTCCTGATGTCTAATCTTAAATTTGTTCTTTTTTCATTTGTAACTCGTACCCTTGTCTTGTTGCTACTCTTTCTGATGAAGAGTCCTCCACCTTTCTTGTAGGTCCCATTTATATACTTGTCAATGGTTTATGGGCTGGTGTGGCCTGGTTCTGTGACTGACTGGATAGAGTGAGCCATGGATCTGAGCCCCAGAAGGGGGTAAGGGAAAAAGATAGAGAGATGGGCCTAAAACAAAACAGCAGCAATGATCTGAGGTGAAAATAACTATTTTACTTAATACCAGAATGCAAGATAACACACTATAATACAATATAATTAGAATTAAAATTAATAAATTAAAAGAAAGTGTCCGAAAACTGAAAACCTGACACTAATGCTGAGGCAAGACATGCATTTGGAGCGAATAGAAGGGAGGAGAGCCAGATCCTGTGACTCTACCAGAGATTTCATCTCTTCTCTGAACGCAAAGTCCAGGTATGGGACTGGGGTATGTAGTTGTTCTTCTGGGACAAGTACCCAGAACTGGAGCGTTTACTCTTTAACTCCCAGTGCACTACATGATGTTATGATGTGGAATACTGATAACCAAAAATCGTAAAACCACAACAATATTGGAAGGTTGTAGTGAGGTTTTCTCAAAGCCTTCTCTCATGTTGAACGAAGTCCAACTCATCCTCTTTTCAAGAGAGGAGGTGCTCCAGTCTTTTGATTGTCATTTTGTCTCTCTTGGACCTCTTCCAACAGATCTATTTCATTGTTATGTTAGGGGCCCCAGAGCTGAACACAGTACTGCAAGCAGCGATTCCTGAAAGCAGAGTGGAAAGCCAAAATGTTCTCTTGATCTGCTAGCTATACTGCTTTTGACACAGCCCAGAATATGTCTGGGTTTCTGGACTGCTACTGCACATTGTTGATTCATGTTGATTTTTTTTGTCCACCAGTAGCCCCAAGTCTTTCTTTGCTGGGCTGCTAAAAATCTGCTCATTGCTCAGCCTGTGTTTGTGCTTGGGATTGCTACAATCCAGATGCAGGATCTTGCACTTAATCTTCTTGAAGTTCATAAGGCTTGCAGGGCTTGCACTCAAGCCTGCCCTCTCTGGATGGCATCCCTTGCGTCCACTGTGGCTTCACTCAGCGGGTTTTCCTATAGTCATAAAATCACAGTATTGGGGTTGGAAGGGACGTAAAAAAATCATCTAGTCCAATCCTCCTGCTAAAGCAGGTAACCTGCAATAAGTCACACAGGCACCCAGACAAGTCTTGAATGTTTCCATAGAAGGAGACTCCACAATCTCTATTTGCAACCATTTCCAGTGCTCCATCACCCTTACTGTAAAGAAGTTCTTCTGTGTGTTTTTATGGAACATCCTATGTTCAAGTTTTAGGCCATAACTCCTCATCCTATCACTATGTACCACTGAAAAGAGCCTGGCCTCATCCATTTGCTTCCCTCCTCCCTTCAGTTATTGATAAACATTTATCAGATTCCCTCTAAGTTATCTTTTCCCTAGGCTGTACAGACCTGGGTTACTCAGTCTTTCCTCATACAGGGGGTGCTCCACGCCTTTCATCATCTTTTTTTGGCCCTCCGCTGGACTCCTTTTAGGAGATTTCTGTCTTTTTTTGAACTGGAGAGCCCAGAACTGGACACAGTTTTCTAAATGTGGCCTCACCAGGGCAGAATAGAGGATTCTTTCATTAGGTGGGCGCATAGTCTTTATAGTCTTTAACCGCATTTAACTGAACTCAGAGTTAAATAGTAGAGACTCAAATCAGTTAGAAATGTAGAAATACACTGACCAAATATTGTGGAAATCTGAAATTAAGTCCTCTATTCTACAAAGCCTTGCTTGAAAGAATTAGCTCAAGTTTTTAGTCTTATCCAAGAGGAGAAGAACTTCAATTCATAAAAATCTCTAAAAGCATTCTTATATGCTTATGAGAAAGGTGCTACTCAAGCCTCAACTTCTTTCCTTTTTATAGAGGAGGTGGTGCCCTCCTGTGCTAGATATATTTGTTGTAATGTTCCAGAGAGTATCACAATACGTAGAAGAACCAACACTCACATTTTTTTTCTGAGTGTGCTTAGCAGTACTTTTGTCATCTTTCTTTCTCTTTTTCTGTAAACAATAGTGTTCAACGAAAAGCTTCAGCAGAGACTGGTAGAAACTGAGAAAACATTTCATATTGCTCAACAGAAGTGGAAAGAACAACAACAAAGACTTGCAAGTGAAAAGGATGATATTCTCAGAACACACAAGGATGAATATGAATTGCTTCTTAAGGAAAGAAGTGAGCTAGAAAGCGTTTTGCAGGTATGATCTATTAATAGCTTTGAAGATGAATTGCATGAGATGATGCCTGGAACCTTTTTTGGTGCAAAAGGCTAGGTAGTGGATTGGAATTTTTTCTGGTAGAGAAATCTCCCTAACACATAAATGTTGCAATATTTTTTCTGAAGAGCATAACTCTGTGAAGTTACACTTACTGTTTTGCAGACTTTCCTGCTTTGCTGGAATGTAATACAGCAGGTTTCATGTTAAGCAGCTAAACCAAGTCAACAGTGCACAGTGGCGGTGAGGCCCACTTGTCCTTCTTTGAGTTAGTAGAACCAGGGAAGTCTAAGACCTAGCTTCTGACTCAATTTTCCTTTCACCTCCCTTAGTCTTGTCTTTTGCCTTTAAGCACAAAAATCACTTGTACAATATGGAGATAACACACTCATGGAATCCAGACTGTGATAATGGGATTTCCAAATGTGTGTTGTATGTTATTCGCTCCGTGCAACATAGAAGAATGTGATAAATGTCAGTGAAGTTTTAAAATTTCTGTAACCTTAGCACTGGTAGAAAGAACTGCTATTGGAAATTCAGATAGGGAAAAAAAAAATTTAGTGTTTAGAGGTGATATGTCTTATGCTGTGGATTTTTATTCTTCAGATAATTAATTTCTATGTATTTCTGGTAAGTGCAGTTGGGCTGCACTGGCATGCATAAATCCCTTAGATGCAAAATATGTTTATGATTTTAATAACTTTTATGCTCTTTTCACAATCAAGCAATTCAGAATAATTATATTTCAAAGAAATGTAGTAATAAGCTGTGGAGATGTTAACATGCCCAACCATTGACATATGCCACTGGGATAGTAACAGTTACATAATTATAATTTAATCATTTTAATCTCTATAATGGAAAATTGAATCACCATATGCCTCAGTGATATAGCAACGCCAGTTAAGGAAAAATGAACAGGTATTTAACTACTATTAGAGAACATCTAAGAGAGGGCTATGAAGGTAGGAAAGGGTCTAGAGGGTAAGATATGTGAGGAGCTGCTCAGGTCCCTTGGTTTGTTTCAGCTTAGAGAAGACTAATGGGAGTCCTCAAGGCTGTAGGCCCCCATCTCACACAGAGTGGAGAGGCAGGTGCTGATCTCTTGAGACAGCAGCAGGACCTAAGGGAGTGGTTGGAGCTGCCTTGCGGGAGAGTTGTGTTGGGGTTTAGGAAAAGGTTCTTCACCAAGACAGTGATTGGGCTCTGGAACGGGTTCTCAGGGAACCCGTCTTGGCACTAAGCCTACTGAAATAAGTGTTTGGATAATGGTCTTAAAAATAAGAGTCGGAATTTTGGGTGATCCTGGGTGGAGCCAAGAGTTGACTTGATGATGCCTGTGGGTTTGTCTTCTTGAGTTCAGGATATTCTAATACTCATGCTTTAAGAGAAGCATAGAGCAAAGGCTCTAGTAGATTTGATAGCCGTTTACTCCTATACTCCTAAGAGTGACAAATGCAGAAAACGAATATCTAAGTAGCAACTTATTTTCTGTTACTCAACTTCTGTTTTTTTAAAATGTTTTTCCACTTTATTCTTTGTAACCTCCTTTAAAACATGAGAAACTTGACTCAGTTGGACTTGTTGCAGGTCAAGCTGCGGAAAATTAGCTCTGCTTTCTTCCCACGCACTTAGCTCCAGACCTGGGGCACTGCCAAACAGTCCTCCCAGTGACACTGAACAACGCGGGCCTGGCAGCTTGGAAGCTTATGTTCTGACAGCAAAGTTACCTCTTTAACTACATTATGATGCTGTTTATCAGATTCTATACAGTACCCATAGGAGCATCTATTAAAAAAGATAAGAGCAGAGAGAATTATTGAATTACATCTATTCCAGAGTACTGTGAACTTTCTTTTCAATCCTTTGAAAGCAGGATGTAGTAAGAAAGATGCAATTAGACCTGAAATCAAGTGGTGTGGCTGCATTTGTTCTTGTGCTTGCAGAACGAGTTGCACTGTGTCAACAGTTTGGCCGGTTTTGGGCTGGTTCTGTGACTAATGGGGCAGAGGGACCCACAACCCTCCCATCCTGAGACAGAGGGTGGGGGTTAAGAAAAAGGGATGGAGGTGGCCCTGAAAACAAAACAGCAGCAATGAGCTAAGGGAGAAAACTGATTTACTAAATATGATGGCAGAACGCATGAATACACAATATATTACAATATAATTGGAATTGTATAAATCAAATAAAATGAAAGAGTGTCCAAAAGTGGGAGGTCTTACTGTAATACTGAAGGTGAGATGGCTAGGGAGCCCACACTGTAGAGAAGAGAAAGAAGGGGCAGTCTTGCGATTTGTGAGACATTTTGTCTTTCCTACTAAATAGAAAACAGGAATGGAATAGTGGAAGTCTTCTCGGAGGAGAAAAACAACATATCCCAGAACCAGGTACTCGGAACTATCAACAGAATTAGAACTGGAGCATTAACTCTCTAATTCCCAATGCACTACATGATGTTATGATGTGGAATACCAATAACAAAAGTCTTAAAACCATGACGCGCTGTATTGCTGTGTTAATACTTGAGAGACCTGGTTGTGGAGGAAGATCACACAGCACTGTGTGATTTTGTTTAGTTTTGGTCTTACTTTATACAGATTAAAGAGATTCTAAGTATGTATGCCAATCCTTGGAAAAGCGGTATCTAATAAATTGTGATTCTGAAGTTGGCTGTGGAAGTCCTGAGGCATGAAAATGAAGTCAGCTTAACCTATTGAGATGCATCTCCAGTGAATTAGAAGGCACTCACAGGGATCACTGAGTCCCACTCCTGCTTCTACCCCATATTCAAACCATATATATGATGGCGTTGTTGCCTTCCTTTAGATGCTCTCTAAGAGCTTAATGTCCTTCTTATGTTGTGCTGCTCTATAAACTGCACTCAGTGCTTGAGATGAGGCTGCACCAGCGCAGAGAAGTCTCTTCCCTCAGTCAGCTGACAGCGCTGGGTATGATGCACTCTGGGGTCCAGGAATGGCTGCCAGGGATCTCTGCTGACTCATCTTCAACTTGCTGTCAACCAGAGCCCCTAGATCCCTTCCCATGGAGCTGCTCCCCAACTTCTTGTTACCTACTGTACATAAATTCAGGGTTATCTTATTCCATATGCAGAGTCTTGTTGGATTCCATGTGATGGGTGATTGTTAGACTTCAAAGTTGTCAAGATCTCTCTGCAAGGCCTTTCTACTCTCAGCATTCCCTCCTAATCTAGAGTATTCACTAGCTTACTTAGCATAATATGCCTTCAGCTCCTGTGTCCAAGTCATTTAAGAAGACATCTAAGAGAACTGACCTCAAAATGGAGCCCTGCAGAGCCCCACTAGATACTGGCCACCAGCTTGAAGCCCACCACCCATTCACTGTAACTGTGAGCCTGACGTGTCAACTGCTTGTTCAGCCATGGATTACATTTATCTTTAGCTGTATGCTAGACATTTTGTCCTGAAGAATACTGTGAGATGCAGTATCAAAGGCTTTGCTGAAATTCATGAAGCTTACACTGACTGGAGGGAAAGTAATCCTGTCTGATTTGTAACAGGCTCTTCAGTGTGTCTGTTGATTATACTTTACAGCCCATCTGCTTCATAAGGTAAGAAAAATTTGGAGTTTAATAATAAGTGCAATAGCATCACCTTGTGGTTAGCCAGAAGATAGTATTATTTCCCAGAAACTCCAGTTTTGTCTTAAATTACTTGTGTGATCGCATTGTTTATATACACATTAAAAAGTAAGCGATGTTTATATGTGTGTGCATAGTGTGTACTTGCTATATGAGCATATGTGTATATTTTTTACGTAGTCAAATATTTCTCCTTGTAGTTGATGAGGGCAGGTGACTATTGGGCTAACATAGTACAGTTTCATACTTAGGAGAGGTCAAAAAATCTCCAAAACGTTTATTAAGGTTATGACATCCTACAACTCATACTGACTTGTATAGCTAGCTTGATGTATTCCTGTTAGTTACAGACTGATTAATATCAGCTACATTTCCAGTATGAAATATTTTTAAATCTTGACACGGTATTTTTCCCCTACATATAAATGATATATTACTTATTTAATACATACTTTTCCTGGCTTATTTTTGTTAACACCTGGAAGGTGCACTGAAGAGATACAGATATTTAAGTGTGGAGAGAGTGTGAGTAATTGTGTATTAAACTTTTCTTTTTTGCTCTGCAGTGTGAAGCCTGATGCAGGTGGGAGGAGACATTAGAGGATTAGTTTAAATTGTTTCCAGGGCTGTTATTTGCAGCATTGTATTTACTGTAGGTTTCCATTCTTAATTCATGTGTTACGCAGATGTTCCTTGTTATCTTCTCAGGGGATGCAAAAAAAGTCAAACGATAGTGGCCTGCACATGAACAAAGAGGCAAAATAAACTTACTTTCTAATTAGCAGTTTGTAATACTTAGCATGCTAGAGTGGCCCTGATTTCCTTACTGTCATGTCTGAATGATGAAAACTTTCTACCTTCAATTCAGAGCAACACCCAAAATCCATTTCTAGACTTCGAAAACAGCTTGTATTTGTTTGGTCTTCAGGTGTAAATGTGGTTCCATCAGACTTGGTTCTTCAAAGAAATCATTCTATATGAATAATTCACTTTGTCCTTCTCTTTCTCCATGCTAGGATTTATGATTAGTAATTTTTAGGAACAAGAATATGTGATGTAGAAATAATAGCAGAGTGTGCAAACCAACTGAATACCTCTAGTTTATTTTCACAAAATGTCTCTTGGCAAGATATTGAATAGGGTTAAATGAGCAAGAGGACTTAATGGAATCTTTCTGTGTTTTGCACAGAAAGCCATTTTAACAAATTAGGTCTCTAAAGGTTTCCAACTAAATCACTGGATTTATAGCTTCTTCCTGATCCTGGTTATGAGAAAGCTTATTCCTGTCCGCTAGACTAAAGCTAGTAATTCTGAGATTTCTGTGATCTCCAGCTTAAGTATGTGTTAGACTACTAGGAGTTCATTATTTGGCTACTTTTCTCCCAGCCAGCTGTGTTGTAGAAGTGAATTAGGTAGCAGTGACTCCATGGAGTTGTGTAGTCCAGCAGTGCTATTAATTATCCTACTCCATATCTTCTCTCATTTTCTGAATGCAGAAATTGGAATGGGGAGCAGCATCTTTATTGAGAGATACTCTGTAGATTCCATACATAATTGTTTAAAGTAATTCAATTTCCGGACAAATGTCTTTCTAAGATTAGCAAAAATGAACATTTTAAGTTTATGGAAGTAACCAATTTTAAAAAGACTGATTTGATTTCAAGTTCTATTAATAAAACCAAAGCAAAATCAAACTTCTTGTCCCTATGCATCCTTTTGTCCAGTGCAATTGCATCACTGACATTTGGTAGGATGGTAGAAGAGTTTGGAAGAGTAGCCCTTTAAAGTTTCCTATGGGGAATTGTCTCTGTTTTTACTGTAAGCGCAGAAAGTCATATTGATGCTGATTTTTGAACCAGTGCATTTTGCTTGGTGGTGAATGAAGAACTTACATGCTCTTGAGCAAGTGGCTCAGTTGACAGGTTGGATTTTAATAAATGGTAATTCATTCTCTGTCCCCAGAGTGTTCCTTTTTTAAGCTCTGCTTTATTATTATAAGACTTTAATAAAAGTATTATTTCATTCTCTCTTTTTTTTCTTTTTCTTTTTTTTTTTTATTTAGAAGCAGAATAGTGCTCTGCAAAACTTAAGAAAGAAGGTGAAAGATATGGAGCTGGAACATCGTGACTGTTCAGAAATGCTCACTCGTCATGTACACAAGCTTGAACACAGTGCTGAACAAGAGGAGCAGCTTAAAAAAGAACTCGAAGTAATACTTTTTGTTTACCGCTATTCCTCTCAAGAAACACTGAAGCTCTGAGCACTTCTGTTATTGTGGGATGAAACCTTTCAGTTTTGTGCTGATTTCTGTTTACAGAATTGACAGAATGTTGAACATCCATGTTGCAGAGCAGCTGAATAGACCAATGCCACTTACTATGTGTTTCTCACTTGAGACTGGTGTTAGAACAGCATGAAAACAAGGCTGAGATCAGGAAACCTTTCTTTTCTTTGCATTCTCTCTAACCATGTAATGTCTTTTTTTTTTTAAATCCTCTGTTCTTTTTTGTTTAGGGTTTCTTATTTTTTTTTGCACAAGTTTTTAGAATAAGTAAACTTGAAATGGAAAATATACTAGAGCTGAGAAAGGTGCCAGATGGCGTACGAGGCAGAGAGAACAACATACCAGCAGTGATGCTTTACAGCACTCCTATCTATGCCTAAATGCTAAAGGCAGTTTTAGTTTGTGTGTTGAGTGATACCTGTTACTGAGAAGTCTCAAGCTTTTCCAACTAGTGTCTTCTAAATGAATTTCTTTTACTCAAATGCTATTTGCAATTTTCTCCAAAGTTTCATTATTTTGTTCATCTAAGTTACTGTAGTAACTGCTATCTGAACGTGTGATCTGAACCAAGAGATTCATGACAAAGGATTTGTCGCTGGTAAAAAGTATAGAAACCAGATGTCTCTTTATGATGTAAGTTTCCTACCAGAGATAGTTTTAGACGTTTTCTATGACTAAGTTCAGAAAATTGGCACTGCTGGAACATTAGGAGTCCTTAAGAATAATGTAATGTACATTTTTTAGCTGTACATCATTAGTTTGTTCTCTCTTGTTTTTCTCCTTAAAGGCAAAGAAAATATTTAGAGAATTGGTTGCTAGAAAGTTAGAACACTGCAGTAAAGGTGAAGTACAAAAGAAAATTACTGCAGGGAACATCAGAGCTTGTCAACTAAAAGCACTGATTATTGATGAACAAAGTAGACATCTCTACCCTCAGAGATCTATAGGAAATCTATTGTTAGGTACTGCAAGGTGCATATATTGGCCTGGACAGAATTGCCTTCAGGTAGGAAAGTACTACGAAATTTGAATAGGCCTTTTAAAACAAAGATTTTTGCTTCAGCGGGCTTTCATGAGGGCTGTTTTTTTGTGTAACTCCAGGACATAAAATATTAACATAGAAATCATGAGCTGAAAGGAAGAATAAGGCAGGCAGTGGTTTCTCTCTTTAAGTAATTTAATTGGGTGTATTTACCATCTGAAAATTTATAAAGGATGCGCCCAGTTCCTCAGATATTCAACCGTGTGCTGGAGGTAGTTTAATTATGGAATGCTATATAGTAGCCAAAATCAACTAAGATAACTTAATTATGGCTTAAGTTTTATTAGAATCAATGTATTGATCCCTTTCATCTAGTGAGAAAACAATCTACACTACAGAGAAAGTATTCTTGTGGTATTTCCAAGTGCAGTTGTTTAAGCAACGATGAGGAAGGTAGGTGATAAATGCCCTTGCATAGGAGGTTTAAGCAAATGAGCACAAGTTCGTCTATATAAGAACAGTGAAAAGTAAATTAAACTGCAGTGCATATGCTCTGGTCTGCTTGCATCTCACCATCATAAAAGTAAATTTCAAATGTGTAGATGTGAGAAAGGACCTACCATTCTGTGCTTAAAATTAGGTTAATAGGAATCTCTGGGAAAAAAAACAAAGCAAATTTGTGCTTTGAGAAGTAGAAGCACTAGATGTTTTCCATTTATTGGTTATCTTATTTAGCTTATTGCTACCTGGAGACATCACACTGGGTGGTAGACTCGCGCTCTAGGGTTTGTGACAGCAACATTATCTGTGCTGTACAAAATACCTGAATCCCTGTTTGTTGAGCAGTTTGTTCTGCCTCTTCTGTGATTATGAAAGGCTACCAATTCAAAATTTCTGAATTGACTGATTATCTGATTGATAAAACCTATTTTAAGTTGGTGTGTCA
The DNA here is from genome assembly GCF_023343835.1 of Lagopus muta. Taxonomy (NCBI): domain Eukaryota; kingdom Metazoa; phylum Chordata; class Aves; order Galliformes; family Phasianidae; genus Lagopus; species Lagopus muta. The sequence continues at coordinate 32,455,554 of NC_064472.1, forward strand.
GCCATGATCCTGTCCTCAAAAAATTAAGCATACCGGGAAGGAGTTTAGTATTAACAGAGCTTGAAGTCTGAATTGCAGCCTTTCTTGTTCAAAGCCTTTCTTTGATTTATACATTTGTCTTTCTACTTATTCTCTTGCATTCTGGAACTCAATCAGTTAGAGATATTTTCTTTCCTTCCTGAAGAAGCAGAGTGGAGGGACCTCAACAAAAAAGACCAGGTATGCTCATCTTCAACTTAGTGTGGCTACTGGAGCTTTCTCCTTGGAAATTGTGAAGGAAGTAATGCAGAGGTATTCAAAGTCAGATCTGTTGGATAAAGGAGGGGGAAGTGAGCACGGGGTTCCCTCCTAATTGGTGGAAGGAAAGGGCCATACCCTGTTAAAAGGGCATGCTGCATTCCCACGTAGCCTTAGGTGCTTCTGTGAAGCCTGGAGATTGTTGAAATTTAAGCTCATTGCTATGTATAGAATTTCTTCCTCTCTACCATAAGCAGCTGCTTTGTTAGCATGATCGCTTCTGTGCATCATATTCTCAGTTGCCACTTTCTTCCTGTGTATTGTGGAAGAGGCATTAAAGATGGGCCGTAAAGTCTGAGCAGTAGTTCTCACTACATGCCAATATGTTGCAGTTTCCGTACAGTTCTGTAATACTCTCACATGGTTCTGTGTCAATTTTAAACTCCTCACTCTGTGGGAATAAGTACTGCCTATTAGAAATACAGGTATTTCTGTTAATGTTCTGATAATCAACCTGTATTTAAAGCTGTGATTAAATGATTGATATTATTTTTACCTGTAATGTTGATGTTTGAGGTAGATTTCCATTCAGAGGCCTTAAAGTAGTACACCTCAAACAGAAAACAATTTTTTTTTTCATGTAGTAGTCCTGTATTTGTTTATCTCTCTTCATGTTATGGATTGCTTTTTTAAATTTCTCCTTAAATTGGAAAACAGTCTCAGAAGTTACCACTATTTAAATACTTATGCAGGCTACCTTATTATATAAGTAGGCATTAAATAGGAAATGTGTACTTTAGTTTTTTGATGACATTGATAATCTTAGGGAGGTTTGTGTAGAGAGTAGGGTTGTTCCAATTAAAAGGTCATCCTTTAATTTTTTGCTATTCGCTGCCTCTTCATGTGCACTTAGGATGAAGTTTCTCTGTTTGCAAAGCTGTTTACTACCCTCTGCTGGACATAAGAGAGAAGTCCATGAAAAAATACTTTCTGCTGTAATAAATGAAATGAAAAATTTAAAAGTCTCTGACATTCCTAGAAAAGATTATATCTATTACATTGTAATAGAAACAAAGAAGAAGAAAATTCTTAACCTCCTCCCCCTCTTTTTTTTTTTTTTTTTTTTTTTAATATTACTCAGGTGTTCTCCCTCAATTATTATTCTGAACATGATCTGAGTGAACATATTTCTAGTTTCTGGAGTATATTTCTGGTTTCTGGAGTAAGAATTGATGTGAATGATTAGTCTGGGAAAATTACCATTATTCTGTTGTAAAATAGCTGTTCAGCTTGCAGCAGTACCAAATGTGGTGTATTGCTGCGTGAGCCTGGGGTCCTTCTGAACACATACTCTACCAGGAAAAAAACTGAAGTTGAAACCTTGTTATTGTTCTGTCTCTTTAGCCTAAGATTCACTAGTCAAATTCTTGATATATTTGTACTGAACTCATCAAGATCCTACTATTAATGAATGTTAATTTTGTGGAACCTGAGTCTTTTATTTTTGCCCTTTGCTCCTCTAACTCTGGAAGGATGATTTCTTGGGAAATATAGAGCAGTTTGTATATAAACACAGTGTTTCTTGTAATGTGTCTGGCTGCCAAAAAGCTGGGTAGGAAAGCTATTTGATGAACAAGGAATGAGAGAGGAGTGTGGATTTTTATCATGAAAAACAGAATTATTGTTTTATAAATTTCAAACTCTGTCTTGTTCATGGAACTGTGGTGATACTCTATTTTCGGTTATATGTTTTTGAGGTTGCTGACTCCCAGAAAGTTGGAGCTCAAGGTCTGTCAAGGTTTTTAAGTCTTTCTCTTGAGTCTTGAAAAATGTCCCATAACTCGGTTCATTTTATTTCAGAGACTTTGAATATATTGCTGTATTTGTGATACTTTGAGTGTATTGCCGTTTTAAGATCAGTCCCTTAGCTTTCAGAAGGTCTTTTTGTATTCCCCTCCTTCAAGTATATAGACCTTTCACTGTGCTGCTGAACATGTAGTCTTGCATTACTTTGGCAAAGCTGCTATAATGGAAAAATGACTGGGAAGAAAACTTGTTTGAGTGATGGTCCACCTCTGTATTTACAGAAAGTGTAAGTATGTGTAATAATAAAGTACACGTAATAGTGAAGTTGTGAATGTACTACATTTCTTACTGTATACAAGTTGGTGAATTGAGAAATTGAATCTCAGATAAAAGCAAAATTGTGAACAGACAAAATTAACTGAATTGCAGTTATATAGGTCTCGCAGGAAAGAGTTGATAAAGCTTCAAACAGTATAAGAAAGGACACATTCCACAGCCTGTTAACAGTGCCACTAGTTAAAATTTGAAGTCCTTTCTGTTTTGTCTGCCTGTACTTTCCTTTGTGGGTCACTCATATTGAAGCCTCCACTTCATAGGGTCTCCACACTCATCTGCACTCCTTCACAGCTCATATATAGGAATTAAAGTTACTGTGGCTGTCTTATATGCCCTTTAAGCACTGCGTTTTAGTGGCTCCAAAGTTCAGGTTATTTCAGTGACATGCTTACTAATGTAATGCACTGTACAGAGGGCCTTCCTCGTTATCATCAACATTTTATTGTGTTATTCAAGCAAAGGTTGAAGACTTCTCACTCTTAACTCACTGTCAGACCAAAGCTGAATATTCTGTAGACCTTACTAGGTCACACTTTAATCTTGTCTGTGTGTGTATAAAAGTGACAGTGTTGATGACTGGGCTTTTCAGAATTTTATGAACCGTGGAGAATAAGACCCAGAAGAGATACTCTTTTCCTCTCAAAGTACTGTAGGAAGGGAGAGCAATTAAGATGGGTTTGCCAACTGCAAATCAGTTGCAGATTGGGGTAGGTTTGCACTTTATCTAAAGGCAACCAAACTATAGCTGTATAACAATTCTATTGGTTTTGACTTTTTTCCTAGAGACAAGCATATGGATTATTTTATAGCCTCCAAATCAGTGTTACACAGGTCAAATATGACTCCTGTCAATGAGATATGTTACTCTTCATTTATAGGACTTCATTATAGGAAATACTGATAGCGTAGACTGCATTCCATAAAGCTGAAAGAACATTTACCTCAGTGGTTAAAAATTGCTTGTAGTTGAGTACTTTTATAGTTAATAATAAGTTGTTTATTATCTGGACAGGAGATGGCTCCACCTTACCATGATCAAGAGGCACCAGTATTTCTAACAGTAGATGGAAGTGGTCAGCATATTTTCCAAAGATGTGCTTAAACCTGACTTCTTAATTTGAGCTAGGATTTGTTGGGAAATGCTTTTAAGTTGGAAAAAGTGAGATCTTAATCTGAATGTGGAAGTACATAAATGGAGCGATGATTCTGATCTGATGTGTATTCTCTTCCCTGAAAACTGTATCCTGGCTGAGCATTGCATGTAGGAGGTTGTGTACTTAAAGCCATGGAAGTGTATAAATATCCTAATAATCTTTGTACTCTAAAAATCTTGCAGAAGTTACCAAAATAGAAGCAGAGGAGGGAAAAAGGACTTACACTACCACATCTGAAGTTGATAATTATTGGAAATGTACTTTTTTTTCTCTTCTTTATTGTTTGCTGAAGGTTTTGTTCAATTAAGTAGCTGTGGCATTGCACATATACAGGATATTGGGCAGTACATTCTGAAGGGAGAAATTCAGTTTCACACATACTGCAGTACTTACAGTAAGGATGAGGAACTGAGAAACATGGAAGCCACGCAGACACTTTGGAAAATAGTATTGCAAACTGTTGATGTTTGGAAATGGAAATTGTTGTTGGAATGTTTTGGAATGGAAATTCCATGAGTTCTGTAGTACCGTACTTGTCTGTCTTCAGATATGCTGCACGTCAGGTGAAAACAGACGTGATAGGTGAGCTCTGTCACTACTGAATATTACTGAATAACCAATGTTACCAATGCTGCATAAGAAAAAAAGCTTCAGAGAACCCACTTATTTCAGTCCGTCCTAGCAATATATTACTAAAAAGAAATAGTCCACGCTAAAATGAAAAATATTCCTGTTTAATGATCAACTAAAAAACTGCAATCTGGATATCTGAGATCCGCAAGCTTTCTCTAGAATTTGTTTTCATGCATCTGCTTGGTATACAGGCATTGTGTAAAGTTTTTGAATACAAAGGGAGACTGACTGTTATCTTTTGCATGATTCAAATGAGGTTTCCATCTTTCTGTCTGTCAGAAAGGTATGTGGAACTCCTCTCTTCATCCCAGTTTGTGTTCTGGAGTTTTTAATGTAGTGTTACAGATTAGACTCATCCCTGACATTTCTTTCTCCCACAGAGTGCACTGTAGATCATTATCTCTGCTACAGGATGACAACAGTATGCATTATGGAGCGAAGTGCTTATAAGGATTAGCAGAGCCTATGTGAGACATCACAAGGAAAATAAACATTTATATGAAGTGTTTGAAGTTTTTTAAATTTTTCCTATTTAGTCTCAGTTTGGAATCCAGATCTCATTTCTGTGGCTGATGTATACTTACATGAACAACAATCCCAGATAGTATTCTAACTGAAATGTGATATTTGATGAATCTTTCTGTTGTTTAGCCAGGCTTATATGCTAATTTCTGATTAAATACCTCTTGCAGTTTTTGGTTTTCCCACAAATTTTCTTCCGACTTACTGACATCTCACTTTGTTTAAATTTACTAAATATATGGAATTGTAGAATATCCCAAGTTGGAAGGAACTCACAATGATTGTCAAGTCCAAATCCTGGCTTGACACAGAACTACCTAAGAAAACAAACCGTATGTCTGAGAGCATTTTCCAAAAGCTTCTTGAACTCCATCAGGCTCATTGCTGTGGCCACTGTCCCGGGGAGCCTATTCCAGTGCCTGACCACTGTCTTGGTGAAGAACCTTTCCCTAACTCCCGTCCTGACCCTTCCCTAACAGCTCCATGCAGCTCCCCCAGATCCTGTCTCTGTCACCAGAAAGCAGAGGTCAGTGCTGCCCTTCCCCTCCCCTTGTAAAGAGCTGTTGGCTATGATGAGGTTCCCACTTAGTCTCCTCTAGGCTGAACAAACTAAGGGATCTCAGCTGCTCCTCATACATCTTGCTCTCAAGACCCTCCGCCATCCTTGTAGCTCTCCTTTCAACACCCCATAGTAGTTATATCATTGAATGGTTTGGGTGGGAAGGGGCTCTGAAAATTATCTCATTGCAACCCCCTTGCCAGAGGCAGGCACACCTCCCTTCAGGCCCCATATGGTGAACCAGAAGCTGCAGTGACCAAATAAAAGAACCCTAGAAACAGAATATTCAGAAACAGGAGGACATCTTCATTACATCCCATGTTTACTGGTGTATTTTTTCTGTAAGCTCTTAAGTTTCCAAAATTATTTTGTGCAAGAGAGTTGCTTATACTGGTAAACTAAGATTGAAGTCTACTTGAAGAATTTTTCAAGACATGAGGACATTGTAGTTCAAATACCATCTTTGGCTACTAGCAGTCCAAGAAAGTAGTAGTAGGTTTTGCCTGTTCCCTGATCGTGACTAATGTTGAAAGAAAAGACATACTTGTTCTCTCTTTAGGTCTGTGTTTTCTGAAGTTTCAGCAAGCTAATTTAAACAAGGCTTTAAAAATTGAAGTTGTAAGAAATTATTGGTATGAGTCAAGACTTTAAAAAGTCAAACAGAAGATGAACTTCAAAAACAAGAAGAGAATTTGAGGTTCCTAACCTTGCAAATTAAATACTAGTTTTCCTGGTTCTTCCTGTTGTAGGCATGCTAGTTCTACAGGTTAGTTTTTCAGTAACTTGTAAGAACTGAAGCAGATTAACCATCTGCAAACATGTCCTTTTAAATGGAACTGCTCTCAGACAGCAGAAGAGTGATGTGTTGCCACTTCTTACTTCTTTCAGAATTTTTTAGAAATGAATTTCTGTATTTCTGGCAGTTTAAGTTTCCTCTGGACCATGCCTTTTGCCCTTGCAGTTAAGTGTCCATCATGTCAGCTTTACATGTGCTCTAGTTTTCAAGTTCTATGTTAAGAACTACATATAGAATCTGTTCTGGAGAATAAGATTGGTCCATTTTCTTCCATTCTTTCAGGTACTCTCAATCAAGCTGTTACTTACTCTATTTTTATTTATCTATCGGGACTGTCTCTTTGTTCCCCAGGGTACTCGTTTGCAGAAATAAATCAATGATTGTGGTGTCTTTTAAAAAGCAGAAAGTTATTTTCTTGCTTCATTCGAAGGCAGAGAACAGAGTTCTCAGAAAATCTGATATTAGTAGTCAAATGAGCTTATGAATTAGTAAGTAATTAAAACCTTGCAGTCACTTTTTTCAATTTTTTTTATTCTAGTGTTCAGTATAAAAATAGGTGCTTGTACAAGATAGCCAAAGATGGAAGGTAATTTTTGCACTTGAGTCTATATTGCGAAATGCTCCTGTTGAAGTTCTCAGGTTTTTTTTAGCTGTTGTAGTTCTAAATGCATAACTCGTGATAAGTACCTTCTTCACCTTTCACTTTACTCTTCCAATCAAGGTTAAATAAAGCTCTATTAAAGCTGACTACTACTACTACTACTACAAAAAAACATGAAATCCATCTTAACATTTTTTGTTCATGGACTACTTTTACTAGGCTGGCAGGGCAGTATTTGTTTGTAAAACCATCCTTTTGGAAGCTGTTATCTGTTGAAGGATGCTAAGGAGGTCGTTACAAAATGATCCAGGTGATAGTTTGTTAATTTTGCATTAAAGCTGATGTTTGGAAGGAATAAGACTTTAAGACTGAATCAGTACTTAAAATTTTGAGGATAGTCTTAGAAATATGGAAGCATAGGAGGAGAGTTTGTGCAGGATTTTTTTCTTTGATTATGTTAAACATAAGACTTCTGAGAAAGAGTTCAGGCCTTCTGACATATCTTACTGTGGAGTAGGTTTGGTAAGCTCTGTGCTTTTTCTGCTTTTCTCTTTGGTATGCTTCTGACAAACATCTGTATTGAAAATTTTTCCTTTTTCTGTTTGTTTATGTGAGAGAGAGATTATACAAACGAGCATTACATTTATTGTCAAGAACCTTTGTTCTAACATCTGTTAAAGTTTCTTCTCTTAAATGCTTGCAACCAAGATGCAGTCTCACTGATTTTACATTTCCAAAATCAAGAATTTTGATTGTATTTATGCAACCTGAAATGCTCTTATGTTAAAAAAACCCTGTTGCTATCCCAAAAAAACTAAGTAAGGAAGTAGCCTGTCTTTTTAACATCTTGTGGCCAATCCAGATTTTAGAACAGATTTCTAGCATAGTCATTGGCATTCTTGAAATGTTGGAAGAATGGACAGTCAAATTCAGACAATCCCATGTTGCTTAAACTGTGCTTGCATATACAGATACTCTGTTCTGTAATGCATTGTGACTGATTTGATTAGTCAGGATATTCGTTAAAATATTGTACACTTCCTGACATTTTTCTAGACAAAACCAGCAGAATAGTTAGAAGTCAATACAAATATTGTTTTAGCTCTTTGAAACAGTATTCTTAAAGTTCTTTGGCATAGTGAATCTCATTGATTTAGGCCTGCTAAGCAGTGTATTCTTGGCATTTTAATTGGAAATTACATGCTAAAAACAGTATGTATTTATGGAATTCTCAGTCTTCTCAATACTTTGTCATCTCATTACTAAATTTATAGATACTCTATTGTTATTTCATTGTTTTCTGGAAAATGTAGGCTGGAGTTGTGTTGCCTCAGGTTACAACCTTGGTAAAAGCAAATACTATGGTAATCAATAGAAAATTTGAGCTCAGTCTTCTCACTTTTTGATTCCAGCCACAGTTTTTTTAGTTCTGAAACAATGCAGTGATAACATAATGCTAAATCAATTTACTTAACAGAATAGAAAATCATGTCATATTTTAGCTCTGCAAAAATTATTTTGATATGTGTTTCTTAGATCATTTCTTGGATAATCATAGTTTCCTGTGCAAGTCAGATATACTGGAGTGGTGTACAGAATCCTAAAATACTGAGTTATAAGAAGAATCTGTATGTTATGTTTACGATCTGTCTGAACTTAAATTTCTTCAAAATGTACTTCTAGGCAGCAACAGACAGAATAAAGCAATTGGAAGAAAGCATTGAAGAAGAAAGAGCAGCACATTTGAAATCTAAATTCAGTTTGGAAATCACCCAGGTAAACTTTTTGTTAAATATTTTGTGGAGCTTTATATCAAACGAGTTCCTGAAGTTATAAAGTTGCAGTCTTCTAGATGCTTCAGTAAGAACACTGGATTTTTTTTTTTTTTTTTTTTTTGCATTTAAATTTCAAAACTGTAATACATAAAGGGAAGATCAGAAAAATACTTGTTTCTCAGGGAATATTCTTTTCAATTTTTAAAAAATATTAATAATTTATTCAGATTTGTAAGAATAAGAGTGTAACTTCTCCTAGTATTTAAATAGTGTAGGAAAAAGAAATATTTAATTAGAGCTAAACACCATGGTACCATATAAATATCCTGTCCTATGTCTTTTGACTAGAAATTTACTGGGACTATTTGGATATGCAGTATATGCATCTGACTTCTATAGGAATGAGTACTGAATAAATGCACACTGAAACTGCTGTTTCAAATATTGTTGTTCAAAGTAGATTTCACCTTTAAACAACATTACAGTATCAGCAACTACCACTAAAGGTTAATTATATGAGAAAATGTAATATATATACTTGAATATTAAATCTTTGCATTTTTAGTAATGGATATCTATATGACTGAGAAGAGCTGGGAAATACTGGCATTTTAGGAAGCAGTAGGGAAAGATCTCAGATTTGTCCCAGAGGAGCTTGAGAGAGCTCTTTGAAGAAGGTAGCAAGGCTGGTAGACCAGCTGAAGTTCTTCAACACCATTGCATGCAGCATGAGCATAAGCTGAAGGAGTTGGAAACCATCATGCAGTTAGAACAATATGACTTACCATCACGTTTTCATGATAGCAGTTAATAATTGCACAACTGGAGCAAGACAATTAAGATCTGCAATCTGTTCAAAAGAGATGGGCAGGGAATCACAGAATCACAGAATCACAGAATTGTAGGGGTTGGAAGGGACCTCCAGAGATCATCGAGTCCAACCCCCCTGCCAAAGCAGGTTCCCTACACCAGGTAGCACAGGTAGGCATCCAGGCAGGTCTTGAACATCTCCAGAGAAGGAGACTCCACCACCTCCCTGGGCAGCCTGTTCCAGTGCTCCGTCACCTCACTGTAAAGAAGTTCTTGCGCATGTTTGTGCAGAACTTCCTATGCTCCAGTTTCTGGCCATTCCCCCTTGTCCTGTCTCCACTCACCACTGAAAAGAGTCCGGCCTCACCATTCTGCCCCCCACACCTTAGATATTTATAGACCTGGATCAGGTCCCCTCTCAGTCTTCTTTTCTCAAGGCTGAACAGACCCAGTTCACTCAGCCTTTCCTCATAGCAGAGATGCTCCAGGCCCTTCACCATCTTCGTGGCCCTCCGCTGGACTCTTTCCAAGAGAAGGATGGGTAGGGGTGTTGCCTCTGAAAAATAGTCATAATCAGGTTGAAAGCTTGTGAGTAGAAAAATTAAAAATAAAAATAAAAAAAAAAAATCAGGGATCAGACCAATAAACATCTTGTGGTTGCAGTTTACTGCAGGCCGCTGTAAACAAAGTCTGCAAGTCTGAAACAACCTGTTGAATGTGAATGTGTATAAGTCTATGGAACCTTACAACACTGTGTATTCAATGAATATATGGATGCTATAATTAAGAAATATACAGGAAAGTTAGGCTAAACAGGTTATCATGCTAAAGAAGAACAGATGCAAAGTTTACCCTTGTCCTGAGATCACTGAGAAGACTCTAAGAGGAGCAGTCTCCAAGTGAGATCCTTCCTCAGTGCTAGTCAGTTCTTAAATGGGGTCTAGGAAAGGTGGAGCCAGGCTCCCCCCCTTCCAGTAGCACAGGAGAATTGTCTTCACCTGTGCTCCCAGACCTGACTCATTGCTCGCCTCAGGTTGTCAGTCAGAGGTTCAGGCTGTGATTCAGCAGTTCCCATATGGACACACATCTCAGTTCCTGAAAGAGCTATCTTATGTGGTTGCGAAGCAAGTCTTCACCATATTTGAGAAGTCACGGCTGTCAGGTGAAGTCCCCAAAGAGAATTGGGAAATGAAGACCTGGGGAATCCAAGGCCGATCACTTCTATGCCTGGGGTGGTTGCAAAACAGATTCTCCTAGAAGCTATGTTAAGGCACGTGAAAGATGAGATGATCTGAGGCACCAACACAGCTTCACCAAGCACCTTCCCAACCTGGTGACTTTCTACAGTGAAGTAATGGTGTTGATGGACACAGGAAGGGCAACTGATACTATCTCCCTGGATTTGTATAAGGCTTTTGATGTGGTCCCATACCACAGTCTTTTCTCTAAATTGGAGAAATAAGGATTTGAAAGGTTGATTATTCAGTGGATAAATAATTGATTGGATTGTTGTAGCCAGAGGGTTGTGGTCAATGGCTGTTGACCACAGGTGGGGCTGTTGGAGTGTGTCCAAAGAAGGGCAACAAAGATGATCTGAGGGCTGGACCACTACACCTTGTTCAATCTGGAGAAGATAAGGTCGTGAGCAGCCTGATCTTGTGGGAGCTGTCCTTGCCCATGGCAGGTGATATTCAAGGTTCTTTCCAACCCAAGCTGTTTTATGAGTCTATGATCACATAATGTTTGACCAAATGAGGCAATTACAGCTTACTTTAGAAGGCAAGCAAAAAAAAAAAAACAAAAAAAAAAACACCACTACTTTAATATTCTTATAATACAAGACTTTACAATGTAAATTTTACAAACTTAGTCAGTAAAATTTGTATTCTTCCTTTTTATTTCCTGAGCAACAAAAATAAATGATGCTGTTTTTGAGTTAGTTTTTTTCCTTATTTTAATGATCTTCTTTGTGAAAATGCTCTTATTTATTTATTTATTTATTTAAGGGTACCATTAAGGTAGTAAAAAGTAGAGATTTGCTTTTCTTCGTTTTCTTCGTCTACTTCATCATTCAGTGGAACTGAGAGGGCAGTGTTCCATAAAATTAGACACTTTTATAAATAAGCAGCTGGTACAGTTTTCTTCTCTTTTTGAATATGTGGACTTTTCAAGTATGGTTTCCTCTTAGCAAAAGTAATAATTGTAGTCTTTGCAACCATGTATCAAACTTAAACAATAGAATTCCCCTGAAAAACTGTGCCTAAAACCTAAAAGGTGAAAAAGTCATACACCCCTAAGAACATTAAAAGGCATTTTTTTCAACTTACTGTTCAGAGATAAACTATTTATACATTTCTGCATATATTCATTGCTTTTTCTCAAAATGCAGTAAGACAGATTTAATGGAATATAATTGTCCTTAAAGCAGAAAATGGAACAGCGTTAAATACCATGATACTTTTTTCTAACTTGCTTTCATTGTTTTCTGATCACTTGGTAGATGAGAATTCGAGAACTTGAAGGAGCTTTACAAATGGAAAAAGTCAGCCAGGCAGAAGCTCTTTCAGACTTAGAGATGATCAGGAAGGAATTCAAAGAGGTAGAAAATGCATATGAGAGAGAAAAACAGAAAGCCCAAGAGAACTTGGAAAAAGTCAATAGGTAAGTTATCTTTTATATCCATTGAAAATTGGCTGTAGGAAGCTGGATTAGCACTAACAGTTATATAGTTTCCTATCAGTAGAAAACAGTACCATCCTACACTCCTTGTCAAACCTAAAAAAGGCTTCAAACCTGGTGTTCCATTAATAACAGGTCCATACTAGTAAGCATACATGTTAGGGGAAGGTGGAGGTTATTATGAAGGTTATTTGTCTAAGCAAAATACTGAAAATAATAGTTATGATAGGGTCTTGTAGCATTTGGGAGAAGTGTAGAAAAACATACACAATGGGTTTAAAAATATTTTTTTCTTTATACAAATACAGTGTTATGATGAGAAGTTTTCATGGCAGTAGGTGGATCTTCAAGATTTCTATCTAGGAATTGTTTATTATTTCTGCTGAATAATCTTCATTTTCTGCTTTTGAATAAACTTAGAAAGTTTTGACTTGGTAAGAATAGGACAGGAAAAGGTGTAAAGTAGACAAAATTAACTGGAATTCCTTTCCCGCTTGGTACATTCTGCTTTGTCTGTGGTAACAGATGGTTCTTGGAAGAATGGCTGTGTTATACTTACCATGCAGATAGAAGGATGCACAGTACTGTATCTTCTTCCTTGGCTGAATCAAGTATATCTTGGGATAAGAAAACATAAGAAGAATGGTGTTGTAAAACAGGTAGCTAAGCAGTAAGTAAAATAAAGGATAGATTTAGAGAAGGAAGAGGTTTGGAAGAACTTAAGTTGATGGATTACCATGGTGTTCTGGGTAGAGAATTCTGTGGACTTTAGAGCACTGAATTCGGCCTTTCTTATATACGTAGTTTCAGAGATGTTTTTAGTAACATATTTGAAACATCTGCTGTGTTATTAACACAATGGAACTCTTCACCAAAGTTAGGCCAAAAGAAGTCTGAAAGTGAGATTATGCATTTAGGTAAACAAAAGCCATATTAAAAAAAAAAAGAAAAAGAAAAAGAAAAAACCCAAACTTTTTCTTCAAAGAAAAGAAAATAATTTTCATGTAAAAATGGTGAGAACGCATGAAATACATTATGATAGTAATCCAGTGTCATTATTCAGGAATATTGCAGTTTAAACAGCTGGGAAGCTGACAGGGTATATTTTGAGATTTTTAATTAACTGTAAGCTTGTCCTGCCTTGTTGTTTTGCTCTAAACATGAATTCTGTGTTAGCAGTGTATTTGGCATAAAGGTAATACCAAGTTCTTTGCATTTTCTTGATGTGAAGAAGGCCTGTGCCAGTAATATGACTTTTTTAAAATAAATTTTAAAAATCTACTTCATATTCAAAACAGCTTTGTTTGAAGTCTGTTGGATCAGGAGCTGTTTTGATCCAACTTCTGACCTGCAATGCATGTGTTCATCATGTATGTAAGTTCTAATTTCTTGTCTTGCGCAGAATTTTTCTCCCCCAGTAGGTTTCCGTGTTCAGTTGGTGAAGAAAATACAGAAAATTCATGTTTTTGGAGATGAATTCACAGATAAAATCTTTTCCTTCCCTGCTAATTCCTGGACAGTTTCTTCCTTCCAAAGTCCAGTTCTCGTCCCCTCAGATGAAGGACAGGAAACTGCTTGAGAGAGTCCAGTGCAGTGCCACAAAGATGATTAAAGGAGACGAGGAGAGGCTGAGGAAGCTGGGTCTCTTTAGCTTGTTCTCATTAATATTTGTAAATATGGAAAGAGTGAGTGTCGTGAAGGGGATGCCACTCTTCTCAATGACATCCAATGACAGGACAAGGGGCAGTGGGTGCAAGTTGGAACGTGGGAGGCTCCACATAATATGAGAAACAGCTTCTTCACAATAAGGATAACAGAACACTGGAGCAGACTGCACAGAGAGACTGTGGGGTCTCCTTCTCTGGAGATATTCAAAACCCACCTGAATGCATTCCTGTGTGGTCTCATCTAGGCGTTGCTGCTCCGGCAAGGGGATTGGACTAGATGATCTTCGGAGGTGCCTTCCAATCCCTGACATTCTGTGGTTCTGTGTGATTCCGAAACTGACTATTCCAAGGTCCATCCCTGTATTTGAGGCTAGACCAGCTAAGTTCAGCATCATCAAATGAAATACGGGGCTTTGAGTTTTCTTGGCTAATGTCTATTAAGCTGAAGTCATTTTCAGTCTAGAAAATCTTTTCCTGTTTTCAATATGGCCACATACCATAACTTTCTGTAATCGGTCAAGGAGCCATTAGCCTTCCAGCAATCTTTAGGTACAATTTATCATTCCTCCTAGAAACTTCAGGAATTACTCCCCTATTGTTTCTATCCAAGCTTAAAAACTTGCCTTTGTACTATATGAGCAGCTCATGTCTGTATGAGAGAATACTAACTTCTCTGTGAAAGTTGGTAGTCTTAATAAAGGCTTAAGAAACAGAAACTGCCTATTCTTAGAGTACTGTCTTTCTGAACTCAGTCTGTAAAGGTAGGTCAAAATTTACCTCAATTGGACTATCAGTATGCTCAGTTCCTTTTAGATACTTGCATGTAATGGGCATGAATGTCTCTTCAGTCTACCCTGCTTTTTTTATGTGTTGAAGCATACAATTATCAGTTATACTGGTGAGTATCAGTGATTACTTTCACTGGATCCCTTCAGATAGAATAGAAGAACCTTTGATCTACTTACCTTTGAAGGGTGTGGTCCTTGAATTTAAGATGAGGAGCTTTTCATTTTCTTTTAAGCCACGATTTGGCATCCTAACATATTTTTGCTTTGCCTGGAGGGGTCCTCCAGGATTGTCTTTCAGTCTTTGGAAATTGTTGGGGACTTTCATTTATTGTGCTAGAATACTTGTATGTCTTTTTAGCTGGATTTGATGTGGGATAAGTGGAAGCTATACAAAGCTGTGAGAACTGATTTTCTGAGAAAAAGATCAGTGCTGATTCCAAGCATACAGACTTTTCTGGGTTGCATAATTTATTAATTAGCTCTGAACCCAGTAGCACTATGTAAATTGTAAGTAAGAAGAGATCTGGTTCTTCATGTTAATTTACTTTTCTTGAAGAGTGAGGACATGATGCAGAATAAATTGGAACTTCTCTTACTGTGCTTCTGAAAGCTATAAGAATAGGAGTGACATTCGATAACTGAAATAGGCAAATGCTTTAAGAATAAGAAGTAAACATCTACATCTAAGAGAAAAAGAATATGTCAGCTGGGCTGGAGCAGAAAGACATAGGCATTAGGAGGAATGATAAAGTATTCCTTCAGCTAAAAGGTATGTTTTATCTTTATATGTGGGTTAAATCTGTAAGATTTATTTAATTCAAAGCCAGGAAGTGACAATATTTATTTAAAAACTGGGAAAAATTAGAGCCCTTTGGGTTACTAGCAGTTCTAATGAAAGAATAATGAAAAGAGAAAATAAAATGAAGACAGACAAGGGATGTTGCCACTGTTAAAAATGATGCCATAGAATAATTTAAGCTGGAAGGGATTGTAGAAGATCTTTAATTCAACATTCTACTTTTGCCAGAGTCAGCTTTGAGATCAGATTACTCAGGGCTTTGTCCAGTAGATCTTCAAGATCCCCAAGAATGATGACTGCACAAGCTTTCTGGGAGCCTGATCCTCTTATTGACTGTCATGGTGGAAGAAAGCTTCTCATAGTCTGAATCTTTCCCGATTCAATTTGTGACTGTTCTCTCTTGTCCTATACTTTGTTGTGAAGAGGCTGGCTCAGTCTCCTTGGTGACCTAAAGGTACTGCGGGGTCTGTTATTCACCCTTCTCCAAGCTGAACATACCAAGTTTCCTAACGTCATATGGCCTGTACTCTGCCTCATGTCTCTAGCATTTTGTAGATTTGTTGTGACCAAAGTGCAGGACCCAGCACTTGGTCTTGTTGACTGTTATGCAACGTGGCTTCATCCAGTTGTCTGAGAGCTTCCCACCTGACCGAGATTGTTGATAAATAATGGAAAGTGGCTTGGTGAGCATTTCTGCTAGCTTATGTAGGTCCAGTCTGGGTCCATGGACATGTGACAGTGTAGATCGTAGCTGTTCTCTCCTGAATTGTAATATGTTTATTCTGTTCCCCATCTCTGTCTTCAAGCTCAGAGAACTCAGTACCCTATTGACTGCTAAAGATAGAAGCAAAGATAGCATTGAGTACTCAGCCTTCTCCTTGTCCTTGGTAGTAATGCTCCCCGTTGCATCCAATAAAGGATGTATATTCTCCTGGGCTCCTTTTAGCTGTTAATGTATTTGTAAAAACAATTCTATTCACTTCAATAATTAACTTCAAAAGAATCTCCCCCCCAAATAAAACTAAAAAACTTGAAACCAAAATCAGCTAGAAAATGAGGGAGTCTGGTGAAGTCAAGAATGGTGATCAGATTAAGTTTTTGCTGGGTTCCTGCCTTTCTAATTTTCCCTCTGCAACTTCAGGCAACTTCCTTCGCATTCCTCTCCTTTCAAAGGTGGTAAGCTCTGTTTTTTTCCCCTAAGTTTCAGCAAAAGCTCTTCTCTGGTCCTCTTCTCTGTTGCTTGTCGTAAGGTACACCAGAGATGGTCTGCTCCTGCACCTTTAAGACTTCTTTCCTGAGAAATGTCCAGCCTTCACGGTCACTTTGTCCTTCAGAACTGTATCCTACGGGACTCTGCCTACTAATGTCCTAAAAACTCCAAGATCCGCCCTCTGGAAGTCTGGAAGATAGCAGTTTTTCTGATGCCCCTCCTGACTTCATCAAGAACTTTATCATTTTGTGGTTACTATGTCAGAGGCAGCTTCAGACCACCGTGTCTCCCATCAGTCCTTCTCTGTAAATAGCAGATCTAGCAGAGCACCTTCCTGGCTGTCCTACCAGATGTGTTAGGAAGCTATCTTCCACACACTTCAGGAACCTCCTAGGTTTTCTCTTTTCTGTGCTATTGTATTTCCAGCAAGTATCTGGCAAGCTGAAGTTTTCTATGAGAACAAGGGCTAATGACTGTGTGATTTCCACTGGCAGCTTGTAGAATGCTTAATTTGCCATTTCATTCTGGTTGGATGGTCTGCAACAAACTCTCCCCAGGATATCAACCTTTTTGGCTTTCCTCTGATCCTTACCCATAGGGCCTTGACTGTATCTTTACCAACATTGACTTCACAACGTCAAAATGTTTCATAACATACAAAGTCACCCCGCTGCCTCTTGTTCCTTACTTATCCATTCTGAAGAGCTTATAGCCACTGCAACATTCCGGTCATAAAAGTGATCCCACCATGTTTCAGTTATTTGTGGCTAACTTGCTGTCTACCTGGTTATTTTTGAGTAGAGCTGCTCTCCAGCTGGTCACCAGCTGTATTGCTTCAAAGGGGCTCTTCCTTCCTAAACCCTGGACGTTGCATTTGTCAGTGTTGTATTTCAGAAGCTTCATGCTAGGGTGTACCTCATGTCTGTGTATGTTCTTTGCTTGAGCATATAAATTTTGTTGTGTTGTGACCTCTTTCCATCCAATTGCACTCTTGTCCTAATCCATGTGATTGATAAAGATGTCAATCAGATTCTAGTATAGAATTCTGTAGTATCCTACAGTAGTTACCCCCAACTGCCATCTGAACTTTACTATCTAGCCTTTTTTTTTTTTTTTTAAATCTACATGTTAGTCCATGTATCAAGACAATGAAGTTCTAATTTGCCTGTAACAGTGCTGTGTAACAGTGTCAGAAGCTTTGCTGAAGCTGAATTACATGTTATTCACTGCTTTCCTTTTGTCCACAAATCTTGTTCTGTTACAGGTAACTGTGGTTGAGACATGATTTAATCTTAATAAATCCTCTGATTTTTTCCCCAGTCATCTGTCTGACTTTCATGAGCCCAGAAGCTTGTTCTAAGAGTAATTGCTCTCTGATCTTCCTGAGACAAGGCTAACTGGTCTGTAATCCAATGGTTTGTTCTTTTGTCCTTCTTTGCTATAGGTGTGCCAGGACCTCTCTGATCTCAGTATTTCAGAGATGATAGCAAGAAGCCTTTCTGTGATGGTCTAGCTCTGTCAGCACCTTTGAGTGTAGATAAGCCTATCTCTTCTGTTTCTGTGGGTTCTGTCTTCATAAGTAATTGCTCAGTCAATTCTTGTTTGCATTTAGCCGTTCTCTTTCTTAATGACAGAGGCTTAGGAAACCTTGTTGGTGAAGTCTGAGGCAAAGAAGGCATTGAGCATGTTGATGAATTACCTGACCTGTACAGAAAACAGGCCCACGTTTGTTTTTCCTACCACAGCATGGTGGTAAAATCTCTTCTTGTTTTGGTCATCCTTTACAAACATCAAATCAAAGTGCGTTTTGGCTTCTCTGACACAGTACAGATGTGTCTGGCAATTGTTCTAAATTCCTCCCAGGATTTGACTTGTCACTTCTGTCTCCTGCGAACTGTTTAGTCCTGCAACTTTCATGAGTTGTTTAGCCAACCAGTCTCTATATATGTTTGTTTCCTGGATATCATGAGAGAGAGAGAGTTCTGGTAGGTTCCTTGAAGCTCCAAGAGTCTGCTGGTGGAAAACTCTGAAGGCATGCCATTGCGAGTAGAATATGGTCAGCTATTAGGAAATATTAGGAGGAAGCTTTGTATTTGAAAACAGAGTTGATTACGTAAGACTTGACATGGTATTTCTGAAGAGAGCTGCTATGTTAATTAAAATTTAATGAATTCTGTTTATTACATATAATTTGAAGGGCATATTAAAATAACTGAATAAATTTATGACTAGTAAAAGTATCAGTAACTGGAAAACATACCACTTAGTGAAAAAGTTCTTCTTGAAAGGAAAACAACTTCTTTCCATTGAAAAATATAATATGCAACTTCAGAAGTCCTACAGTGTATAAACATCAGATGTGTCACATCTATTGGTTATGTTTAAAAGTATATAGTATAGCTGTCAAAAGTATTTTTGATTAATAAATGAATAAATGTTTTAATGCTGAAACTTTCCAGATTAGAAAGGGAGTATATCTCCACAAACAAGCAAATGAATGAGAAGATTGAGGAAAAGAAGGAGGTAATTAAAGATCTGTTGGAGAGACTACGGGAGAATGAAAAAACTCACAGAGAACTACAAGATAAACTTGCAATGGTAAGACAGAACACCAATGATGCTTCTTAGGGATTTTTCGACGTATTATGTACATAAGATGCATTTATGGAAGAACTCAGTCATTACGTTACTCTAGTCTTACTTGTTGCTTTTTCTGGTAAAATGTTAATATGTGTAGCTAATACACTGCAGAATCTAATTTGGAAATGTACTTCCTGTATTTAATTGAAGAGGTTTTTGGTTTTTTTTTTTGTTTTTTGTTTTTTGTTTTCCAGAAAACAACTACTTTGAAAGTGTGCCTATAAGGCAAAGAGTAACTTGTATTTACACTTTTAGAGAGGGCAGCAATTTTTAGAAATGGATTATGATTCATTGCAGAGAATGTTATATCTTTCTAGCATGCCCTTTTCAGTCTACAGTCCTTGTTAGCTGCCACTGTAAGCATATTTATTTCGCACAACATATTGTTTTTTTCTGCAAACATTTGGCTTTAATAAATAACTAGTTTGAATGTGACAATGCAGAGGATATTTAGATGTATTTTACTGAATTGTTTTCTGGAATCTTTGTTTTTTCTCTTTTTTTTGTTTTTTCCATGACAAACTGGAACCTTCCCTCTGTCTCTGCTCACCTACGATTGAATAATGACTTTCCCGTTCTTTTGCATAGCAGTAGGGATAAAGCAAATATCTTAGGCATTCTGTGTAAAATCTTCAGCTATGTAGAAGCATTTTCAGTATTTCTGTACTTCATAAATATAAACTGTGTTTTAATACTGGACTGCAAATTTCTCGTTTTTTCATTTCCTGGAGCTGAGTTTGGAAGGTAAAAGTAGTCGATTCCCTCTTGGTGGTAGATATTGTAATGTCAGTGAAAAGGAGCAGAGGTCTGCTTCAGAGGATCTGTAGACACGTTGCTATCTCCTGTTCAGATAATATGAAAAGTGAAGATGTTTTAATGGGTGATGTGTTTGCAGTCTGTAAACGAAAACATGGTGAACAAGTACACTTGATAATTGCAATTTCCTGGGCGATGGGTAGCCAAATAAGTGAAAATTGGAAATTAGATAGCATTGAATTGGAAAAGAAGCTTGTAATTGCCTTTTGTGGTAAAAATTGCTAAAGGGTTGTGGATTCTCCATCACGAATGGTGAATCAATATTGTGTGTGATTTCTGTAAAATTCATATACTTTAGTTCAGACAAGAATTAGTCCATGGAGGTCTATAGCCTGCGTTTATAAATAAAATCTGATTAAGTACTTAGGATCAACTTATTCTGTCCTCTGGCAGAGTATGATCCCTCTGTGTTCTGTAATACAACAAAGATAAACTAAAAATTGCTCTGATATTTTGTGCCCGGGTATTTAGATTTCTTGTATGTCAGTCCTTGCTCTTCTCAATGTTTTGGTGCATTTGGTCTCCTCATTCAAACTTACGCTGGTTGGCCATTTTTACAGTAACTACAAAATTAGTGTGTATGAATGGCAAAGCATTCACTTATTCAGTGATTTTACATTTTGCCGTATAGCTAATTACTGGCTTCACATGATATCAAATGGTTCTTCCTTTTTAGTTGGAGTTATTCCATTGTTCTGATACCCAGTTCTTGAACAGTTTCATAATGTATGTTTGAAAACCAAATGAAAAACAAAGCCTTCTTCATTTTGGGAAAATCTCAGCAGATTCTTTCATACAAGCAGTAATATAGTAAGAAACAGTTGCTGGCCTAGAGAAATCATATCGCCTGGCACAAAAGCAATATGAAAATAGAAAAGCAAGTAAATCCCCTAACTACTATCACTAATGACTGGTGTGTATTCATATACATGAAATGCAAATTCAATATGACATATTTCTACCATGAACCTTTTGACACTTGCTAGCAACCATTGTGACAACAATGAATGAAATGAAACAAGCTTTTGTTTTGTGCCATTAATAATATGATGCTATATCTGACCAAAAAAAAAAAGAGCAAATTCTGTGGCTGGTCTAGGTTTCTGGTAATGACTGAAGTGTTTAAATAATGCTTTTGAAATGAACATTACATTATAGAAAGATAAAAAGCAGAATAATTTGTCTCAGTTAAGCAAGTATCTTGTGCAAAGAACTAGTCGTTTGAGTTGTTACACTGGAATTATTTCAAACCAGAAGTCTATCTTGAGCAGGTAATAAAAATAATCATAATTTTTGTGGAGTTGTATTTGAGATACCCTATGGGGCTAGGTTTTTATCACCTTGGACGACTTTGTATTTTTCCTGAGACTAGGTATTTTTTTGGGAAGCAGGAGTGGCTGTGTGTGGTCGTGTTTATTCAGTCTGGACAGCTTTTTTTTTTAAATTATTTTTAAAAATTTTTGTATTTTTCCCAAAATAAAAAAGCAGAACACTCTGGCAAAAGGTAAGTATATATAGCTTGTCAAGTAGTGTTATCGGGCACATACTGAAGTTGTGTGAAAATGCCAGTCTGTTCTCTTTCTTCATTTTCCTTTCTGCTTCCTTGATCCATTTATTACTTTCCTGTATTTTATACTACTGTTAGACAACCTGAATATGGACGTTGCACTTCAGGCTCGTAATCTTATATTGGTTTCTAACTGTACTGCCGTAATGCAAGTTAATATTTTTGTTTGTAAAATGTCTTGGGAAATATAACCAATTAGTGAAGGCTGTTTGTTTTTGAAGAAGTAAAGTTGCACGTGAATCAAATACATTATTTGGAAACTTTTTATTTCAAAAAAGAACTTTCTTTTAATGACTCAATTGAATGTATAGTAAAGTAGTTACGCTGCTTTTAATTTTAGATATCAGCATGTGATAGAAGTTTACCAGATATTTGCATGGATTAAATGTGGTAGAATCTGCTGGTATCAAACAAAACTGCTTATGAATGTTCAGCATGAGGAAGCTCTCAAGATTTCCATTGTGTTCTTACTGAGGAAATTGGTCTCAAGCTTGTCATTATTTCCAGCTTGGGCTTTCAGAAATTTTAGCTTGAGGAACAGGAATTTGGAAGAATGGGCATTGTGATTCAGAGCTGGTTTTAAATTGAAACAGTCCCAGCTGTAATCCTGCGCCATTGAAAGAATAAGTGGTGTCTTGAATAGGTTTTAATTTTACTTGAGGTATTTACATTTCTGGCACCTAGTAGTGGATGAATATTAATACTTTTTACCAGACAAGAGGGAGATGTTGAACCATTATTTTATGTGAAATGTATATTGAAATTTGAGGAACTTGGCAGTTCACAGGAGTGCATATTGGGAATTTGCAGTCATGAAGAATAGTGTTTTTTCGGGTAAACTTCCTTAATCTGGACGTATTGTGTATTCATTTACTCCCCTTTGTATAGATACTGTCAGGAGTAGAATAATTATATAATTAGTGTATAAGTAAGGTAATAGATTACGTACAGAGGGTTTTTTGCCTTGCAACATATAAATCTTTCAGTTGTGTGCAATCATGTGATGTATATATTTAGGCCATCTGTAATAGTCTTGTAAGCTATTATGAGCTGAAAGTCAGGGCAGGATTGTTAGAGAATCTATTTCATATACATAGGCAGTAGCAATTATTCTTTGATAGTAGCTTTCTATGTATTGATTGAATAGAGCAAAAATTTGTACTACAAATTCTATGGAGTAGACTCTGCTACTCAAAGGCAGAGGTGGAATTTCATCTAGATAATTTACTGTGAATAGAGTTTTTTGTTGCAAGTTTAAAAAAACCCAAAAAACAAAAAGCTCAAAACAAAACCTAAAACCCAAAGAGTGTTTGTGATTTTTTAATGTTATATTGCCTTATTTTTACTGTTGCGTTACCTTGTTTTATATTCTTGTTTTGCTTGCCGGAACTCAGGGCAAGAGTGTTCCTACTTCTGTTGTCCTTATTTAAATAAATAAGTTTAATAAATCATATTGATGTCCCAGTGTTTGAAGATAGGTGCCTAAGAAGTACTTTTAAAGTTGTTAATTCTTGAGAAATTTTCTCTGATTTAAACAACCAAAAAATTGTCTCCAACCAAAACTTGTTGCAGAGTTCTTTGTAGGAAACTAAAACAACTTAAGTTTAAAATTTGAATATTTTTGATTATTTTTATTTCAAGTTATTAAATCTGAGACACTGTATTTCCTGAAAAATTGGATTTAATTTACTAGGCACATCTTAAAGGCTCCTCTATAGACTTTCAAAAACTCTAGCTAACATAAGAAAACAAAGGAAATTGATGAAGTATTTTATAGCTAGATAACTTGATGAAAAATTAGCAAAAAAGAGAAAGATAGATATTGGGGATTATTTTAATGCTGTAGGTCATGCCTGATTACTTAACTATGCTGCAATACAGACTACCACTTGAGTAAAACTAAGTTTTGTTAAGACTTTTTGGAACAGTCTTTTGGAGCTATTTCTGTCATTGCCTTCCTTTGGCTCCCTTAGGGTCATGCTTGGTAAATGTTCTGATGCTTTTGTAAAGCTTGGAGAAGAGGAAGCTCAGGGGAGACCAGATTGCTTTATAGAGCGACCTGAAAGAGGGTTGTAGCAAGGTGGGAGTCAGCCTTTCTTCCCAGATAAGTAGCAATAGGAGGAAAGGTAATGGCTTCAAGTGGCTCCAGGGGATGCTCGGGTTGGATATTAGGAAAAATTTCTTCTCAGAAACAGTGGTGGAGTATCAAAACAGACTGATCAGAGAAGCTGTGTAGTGACCACCCATGGAGATTTTAAAGAAAAGGCTAGATGTGGCACTGAGTGGTATCTCTTAGCAGGCATGGATTGATGGAGGGACTAGATGATCTTAGAAATTTTTTCCAGCCTTTGTGATTCTATGATTTACCTAACGTCTTTTCAAGGAGTAGCTGGACGTATGCTGCTGCTCGGTGGCTCTGTGGGTGTGTCTGGCTTTTGACACACGCTCCAGTGTAAATGATGAGACCTGGACAGCACACTAAGGGGCTGAATTAGTCTATGTGCAGTAGGATCGCACAGGAAGTCCCTGTAACTAACTGCAAATAAGGCAGACAGTACTCCTGAGAATATCACTCTTGGAATAACGTCCAGAGACTGCATGACAGGATCCTACTCTACTGTACGATAGATCTGGAGTTCTGTTCAGATGATTTTGGAAGGACCTCAAACTCTTGCCTACATGTTTATTCTTAGATGCACATTTTCAGAATCGAGTCATAGGGGCTATTACTGAAGTACATATAGTAGGGTTTATATTTACTTCATTCAACATTGTTGTTTACTCTTGGAAATCACTGAATACATCAGTGGGACTTGGCTCCTGGAGCTGATTATATAATGATGCTAAGATAGAAGATTGGTAATTAATGAGAATACTTTTGCAATCACGGTAATAGGGTATTGTCCAGATAAATGCAAATGCTTCTGGAATATTAAGTGTAATTCTGACAGTGAGTGGAATAATTTGTAAGTAGTAGTTTTCCTATTACTTATTCAGTGCTTGCAGTTTTCTTTAAATAAGAATAACTAGCATCTGGATTTTTTTCCAATGGTAATGAAAAATGTTTAGCTTCTATTTAATCTCTTGAAAAATGCAGTTGTGTTTTCAGGTCGATGCTTATGTCAATGTTTGGTGAAACACATTCTTCTGCCAGAACCTCTTCTGTTCTGAAGGGACATTTTATCGTACTAAGAGCCTTCTGACTTGGAGAAAGGACTACAATCCAGAGTCTATTCTAGATTTCTGAATTACAACTTTACTACCATATTGTTTGGTTTCTAGCCTTTCATCCTGAATATTTTCAGAGGCAGAGAATGTTTGTGAGGAAGAGGAAATACTTCTAATGTGCTTGGAAAATTTCAAATTCTAGGGTGTTTTTTTTTGAGTGTAATTAGGCTTCTTTAAATCAGATATGATAGCGGAAACGGTATTTTCTCTAACTAGACTATCTTTTTATCTCTTCCTGAGAGTACCTTCCCTTCAGAATAATCACACAAAGTTGCAGAGTCATTGTGGCTGGCAGGCACCTTTGGAGATTGTCTAATGCACTCAGTGTTCAGATCAGGGTCAAGTGAATCAGGCTGCTCAGGACGGTGTCCAGGTGGATTTTGAATATCTACAAGAATAGAAACTCCACAGTGTCTTTGGGCAGTGTGTGCTAGTGTTTGACCATTGTCACAGTAAAAATGTTTTATTCTTGTTTTATATGAAATTTCTTGTATTTTAGTTGATGTTCATTGATTCTTGTCCTGTGTCTGAGCACCACAAAGAAGTGTCTGGCTCCCTCTTCACTTGCTCTTGTCAGGTACTGACATTGCTTGAATTCCCCTGCGCCTTTTCTTCTTTAGGCTAAATAGCCCCAGCTCTCTCAGCTTCTCCTCATATAACAGATTTATTTAATCAGCTTTGGCCCTTTGTTAGACTTACTTCAATAAATCTATGTCTCTCTTGTACTGAGGGACCCAGAACTGGATCCAGCACTGCAGATGTGTCTTAGCAGTACTGAACAGAATGTGAAACATCACCATCCTTGACCTGCTGCTAATATAGACCAGGATATCACTGACTTTCTGTCCTCAACATACATTGCTGTTTCATTGTCGGTTTCATGGCATTTTAGTTCCTTTTTTCTACAAGTTACTTGAACTGCTACGTGTCTTTATTCTTTCTCAGATGGAAGACTTTGCACTTCCTGATTTTGAACTTCCTGAAGTTCCTGTTGGCCCATTCCTCAAAAGGGAAGACCTATTTTCAGGTCTTTCTGAAGGGTAGTGCAACCTCTCTGGTGAATCAGTCAATCCTTTGAGTTTTCTACCTGAAAACTTACTGAGAGAGCTCTCTGACAATTATCCCAGTCATCAATGAAGATGTTAAACATCTGCTAGGATTCTGACTCCATTGGCTTTATGCTGCTGCTTACAGCCCTCCACAGTTGTCCTACACTTCAGCCAATTTTAAATCTACTTCACTCTCCACTTAAATAGTTTGCCTGTGAGGATGTTATGGGAGGCAGTGTCTATAAAGACTTATGAAAGTCAAGATAAACAACTTTAATTGCTCTCTCCTTTCTGCCTTCAAGACAGATGGCTCATTGTCAAAGGCTGTCATATTACCGAAGTGAGTATTCCACTTTCTAATATTTCTGATCACCTTTTTGCCCTTCGTGTATTCAAAACTGGCTTACAGGATTATTTGTTCCATCAGTTTTTCAAGAATTAGTGTGAAACCAGCTGACCTTAAGTTACTCACATATCTTTTTTTGTCCTTTGCTTTCTTGCAAACTTCAGGATTGCATAAGAAATCCCTATAACTAACTGCAAATAAAGCAGACAGTACTCCTGATAATATCACTCTTGGAATAATGTCCAGAGACTGCATGACAGGATCCTACTCTGCTGTATGTACACTATGGTGTTCTGAAGAATTTAGAGTGGCTTGACAATGACGTTGGCCTGCTAGCTCAGAACTTCTGAGAGCATCTCATCATTGTTCAGATGTTTCTTAACCTTGTCTTCCCCTTCTGAGGTTAAGTCTTATCGGTCCAGAGTTTACCACTGGTCTTAGGAAACTGGGATTCATGAAGGCAAGACTTAGCATTAAAGACAGTGGTAAAGATGGTATTGTGGAAGCCTTTTCTGTGCCCTCATCATAAGATCCCTTTCCCACTTAAGCAACAGGGCCATGTTTTGCCTACTCTTCCTTTTACTGTTGATGTACTTGAAGGCACGTTTACTACTGTCCTTGTAGATTAAATTCTGGGTAGATTTTGGCTTTCCTAATTTCATCCCTCTATGCTTTGACAGTGTCTCTATCTTCCTTCCAGGTCACCTGTCTCTCCTTCCATGTCCTGTGTGCTCTCTTTGTATGTCTGAATGTAGTCAGGAGGTCCTTGTTCATCCTTACAGGTCTTCAGTTGCCTTTGATTTTAAAAGGATTATTTTCAAGGATCATCTCCAACCTGAAGAATGGTTGACCTAAATGATCATATAGTCGAGCAAAGTCAGCAAAAAGCACACATTTTGTGAGTGCTCTTTCACCTCTTTCTATTGAAGTGGGCTGTGAAACAAGCTGTCATTTGATTTACCTTTTGAGGTAATCTAGGAAACATTCACACAGGAATGACATCTTGTAATGTAAATGCGGTGATGGATGGAGGTTCTAGCAGAGAAGTAATCTCATCTTCTGGAATTGGAGCTGCCATTTTATTCAGCAGCTACAATTGATTGTGTTTGACTTGTGTACTCTAGTGGACTCTATTTTCCTTTTCAAAGTAGAGTTATGTATGCTCACTGTGTTTGACACACTTGAAGAAAGGAAATCTAAGGGAGTTACAGCTACTGCCATGAATGCCATTGCATGGAAACTTGTGTAGAATAGAGAATTCCACTCTCTTTAGGAGTGGGCCGTGCCAAGTATGGGAGGAAGCGGAAGTTTTAGAAAGGGAAATTCTAATTACCTCTGAGGAGTCAAAAAAACAACTTCACCAAGGATTCTGATGTACTTAAACAGACTGCCTGCAGGGGTTGTCGAATCTCCATCCTTGAGGACACTCACAACTTTCCTGGACATTGCTCTGAACAGCATAACCTTACTTCAAGCATGGCCCTGCTTTGAGTGGGGAGAGGGACTGGATGACCTCCGGAGACCCTGTCAGCTTAAATTATTCCATGATTTTATGACTCTGTGCATTCTTACTAGGTTCCTGTCAGTGGGACTTAAGAGATTAGATCAATATGTTCAGACCTTTTTGGACTCCTAACCAGTGTCTGGATTTCCAACACTATAGTTCACAATATTTTTCTTAGTTTCTAGTAATGGAAGAGAGTGAAAATGGGATGTAGGAAGTATACTAAATTCTTTGCAGCTGAAGTGTGGAGAAACTGGCTAGTCTGAGGATTTCCCTTTGATCTTTGTTCTGGTGTAAAAGACTGAAATTGGCATACAGAGTATGAATGCAGTTAACAAATAAAGCACAAAGAAGCAGTGAAGACTAAATAAACTGCAATATTCTACCTAAATTGTGGTAAGTTAACCAAAATGAAAAAGAAAAATAAAAAATAAAAAAAATAAAAGAACTCTCACATTTGACTTTTCCATGGGAAAGGATTTTTTTTCTGGGAAGGCTGAGTTTGACCTTGTCTGTGCTGTGGTTGTTCATGTAAAAAGAGTATTTATTTCGTTATGATACTGATCATGTTGTTACATTATCTTATTTGTAACATGTGAGTCTTTCAGATGTTATCAGTGTGTGAGAGTAAATGGATTTAATATATTCACATCCTGTAAACTATTTTTACTGGATTTTAACAAATCCAAGCTCGTTCTACATACAGAATTCTACAGAGTAAGAATTAAAACCTCACTTTTTAAATATATGGAAGTGGTTTGGAAATTTTTTTTTGAACAGTAGTACAAATTCCCACATAAGGAAAGGCGTGTAAATGCTACAGGGAACCTAACATTGAAATACACATATGAATAATATATTAGTTGATATACAGTACATATAATTAAAATTGAAAGAGTAAAGCAAATTTATAAAATATTTAAACTGAGTAGTGAAGAACACTGCAGAGAATTAAATACATGTCTTTTTTTTTTTTCTTTTTTTTTTTGCCTGCCAGTTATATACTATCAGTATGTTGCAGTTCTCTGAGGAAGGATGTTTTCCATACTTAAGAAATTGATGGGGTCTTTACATGTGCAGTGAAGCATAACTAAAGCAATAGTTTATAGATATTGTAGAAAACAGTAGGATTTTTTTCTCACTACAAGGAGGATGATCTTTTGTAATCACATAGAAGTAGAAATTACTAAAATGGGCGCTAAGAGTTTATAAAATAATAATTAAGAGTGGTGAGACATCTTTGAACTTAATCTTTGTCATTACGGAATTATGAAATTCTGAAATTAATTATGAACAATTATTTAAGTCTAATTTCCTCTTTTTTTTAAATCTCCTGAGATATATCACATCATGTCTGTGTTCTTCTAAAATTATGCATTTTGTTGAGAAATCAAAAGCGTGTACGCCCAACAGGATGCTAGTCTTGCCTAGAATTGTAGATGCATCTGTAATAACAGTCTTTGAAAGCTGCGTTTTAAAATAAAATATAAACCTAAAGAATGATTTGTTAGTCTTTAAATTGTGTTGATTAAAAACTCCTCTATAGTACAGTTAAACTTAATGGAAATCCAGTATCTTAGTTTGAAGAACAATGAACAAGTTTCAAAGCTTTCTTTAAGAAAATTCAGAGCTAGAAACTGATGACCTCTGCTGCTTCATATTCCATCCATAAGGAAGAGTTTTTGAGACTGAGGAAATCACTATCGAGCATGAAAGATACTAACAACTGAAGTAGACAGATTTGCAATGAGAATAGGTGTGGGATTTGACAGAGCGCCAAATAATGAATTTCTAGCCTGTCTGCCAGTAGTTTGTTGTCTTTCTGGATGTCCTTGTAGGTTATAGCGGTAGATTTCATTGCTTTCATTGTTGGACAGTGGTTAATTAGCAGTCATTAAGATATTTTTAAAGCAGCAGAAGATTAAGACTAGTTTTAAATACAATCATTTTTTTATTTTTGTTTTCACTATTTGGAGCTTATACTTCTATTTTAAACAGATTTCAAGGTTCCATAAAACTCTGTTAATTATTTATGGTGATATTAGCTCTCTTGACTTAAGAAAAGGAGTGACAAATATAATATGAATTTAAATTTCAATGGCAACAAGAATATTGTGATCTGTACTGCTTATGCTTTTGCTATTATAATGGATTTCTTTTTTCCCCTCTTGTTTGCATCTCCTGTCAAATAAAGGCCAAGAAACACCAGGTCTTTGTAACAGAGACATACGAAAACAACATGATGGAGCTGAAGTTACTCTTGGACAGCTTTGCTATGTCAGGCCAGCGGACAGCAGGTTAGTTGAAGGTATAAAATGACAGATGCATCTGTCAATGTTCCAAAGTCACTACATTGTGGGAATTCTGCAGATGCCTCTTGCATTCCCTCTTCTCAACATGCTTTGATTTGATGACATGATAAGAGCAGTTCTCACAGCAGTCAGATGGCCTTGCTAGCTGAGAAAGGGTGACGGAATGTGGACTTGCTGTTGTCAGCCCAGAGCTTGATTTACAAATGCTGGGGTATATGTGATCGGTCAGAAAAGGGCTCACTTGCTGTGCTCTAAATCCAACTGAGAAAAAAGTCCTTACAGTATACCTGCAAAGGGAACAGATGTTTTGCCTGAACTGAGCCAAATTCAGAGGCAACCTTCAGCAACATAAAGGTCATATATTCAAAAAGGTTGTGTAGGACACATGATATAGCACAATACTTTTTATTGTTGATTCTGCACTAATATTGTCTTGCATTCATTTGATTAATATAAAACAAAAAATATTTTTCTGTTCTCATTAAATGAATTTTAAGTTAATGTTTGACACTCAGCAAACTGCCATGTGCTTAAACATTCAAAATGGTGGCTAGGAAATTGTATTTTAATGTGGAAGTTGTTAATTTCTTTAAGTGAAACTGTACACTTTTTCTATTTTAAATTATCTAAAAATAATTTTATGTATATAAATCCTGCTAGACATGAAGAACTTCCAGCTGCCGGAGAAAATAAACTAGGAAAAAAAACCAAAACAGATAAAAAGTTGCTTAAAGGGCAAATGAATTTATTTTATTTAAATTGTGATGATAGATTTCTGCAATGTTGAGCAGCAGTGGGTGTAAAAGGTGATGTAGCACATCTGAGGACGGATGTGTGTATATCCATATATATAATCATCTTTTTTAGAACTTGGTACTGTTAGAATGGAATAGAGAAACCTAAGACTT
Source organism: Lagopus muta (assembly GCF_023343835.1). Classification (NCBI taxonomy): domain Eukaryota; kingdom Metazoa; phylum Chordata; class Aves; order Galliformes; family Phasianidae; genus Lagopus; species Lagopus muta. Next base: position 32,486,296 of record NC_064472.1, read on the forward strand.
TTCATCCTCAAAGACCTAGCCTTGCATTTGTGATAAACTGCTTTCATCATATAGTCTATAAAACTTTCATTTGGAGACTGGATACAGATTTATTCTGTAATTACAAATGTAATTCCTGTGGGTAATACCTATAGGTTCTGTAGGTTTACTATAGATATGTCAGACTGAAAAGCTCTTCAAAACTTTGTTTTCCTCATTCTTGCAAAGTTCCACATGCCTAGAAGGGATTCTGCAGTTCTGGAGGGAGCTGGATGCTGCAGCCAGTGCATAGTTCCAAAGCAGTAATTGTCTTCTGGGTAGGTTTTCTGCTCACCCATGTGATAAACCTTCCAAACAACGGTTTTGATCTATCTTAACTGTGATTTGGTAATTTCAATATTAATTTGCTTTGTTGTTTCGAGTAAACTTTGAAAGAGCTTATTTAAAGAGAACTGTTGACTAGACTATTTGTTCTACAGTTTTGCTGTGCTTCAGGGTGTGAAATTATTAGCAAGCATTTTTAACACTATTACCCTAATGTGTTGTACTTACGAATGTATTATGTAACAATTCATTTCATTTAAAAAAAAAGTCTTATTTTAAATGAGAATGCCTTGTCAGTAAAAGTGAAAATCTTCAATAAATTGCTATAGTCCAGTTGGCAGAAGTGGGAAATTAGTGCTACATGAGCGGTTTGTTGGGAATTCCTTCTTTCTGTTGCATTTTTTAAGCTTCCATCTCAAGTGGTTGAAAGTTTTACTTAAAAATCTGTCAATATTAAGAGTTCAGCCTCACCATTTAGCGCTGATAGTTGTGATGCTTTTTGAGCTACGCAGGAAAAGGAGACTTTATATTTGTTAGGTTAAGGAAAAAGTATTTTAAAAAGCTATCTTTTCCATTTTTATTCCCAAAAGAAGAAGTATTAGCCTACATCTTCCTCTTTTCAAATAACCTTCATAAGCATTCTTCAATGTTGTAACTCTTGCTGGCCAGTTTGCATGATAACAGTTTGTCCCTGTTCAGTTTGTTATGTACTGTAATTATTCAACCATAGGACTTGTGCTTGGTGAAGTTTGTCTTAATTTCAGGGAAAAAAAAAAAAAAAGTAGTTGAATTAATCTGGGGAAAACAAGAAAGTAAATTGACTGTGAACAGGTAGGAGTGTTAGCTTCTAGACTCAGTAGAAAGTCTGAAGGAGTGGCTGTAAGAGTATTCTCACCTATTTACCTCCTGTCAGAATTCTATAGAACCTGGTATCTTCTCAAAATTCTTCCCTGAAACTCTTAGATTTCTGGGCAAATGCTTCAAGTAATGCTTTTTAATTCCTCATTGCTGAAGAAGGGCCAGTAAGATAATACCATTTGGATTATGTTGCATGTCTCTTGTAAAGTTGTACAGAAACAGACAAATTTTGGCCAGTAGTGGAAGTGTAGGCTTGCTTTCAGCTAATGGAGGAAGGTGGAATCTGGTATTTCTGTTGGCAGGCTGAGCTGCCAAAAAACAGGGTTTCAGTAAAGGCAAGGAATGTCAGGATAGAAAGTTTACTGGCAAAAGTCTGTTCTTGGCAGCTATTATGTAAATTAAGACAGTTCAGAGACATGTTTCAGGGACGGCATTGCAGTTTGGGGCTTCAGAAATGAAGATAAATTATTTGGAGAGCTTGTTGAAAAATGTGTGTTGGAAGACAACCCCTGGACTGAATTAATGAGTACTAAATTGATGATAATTGTGTATTACAGCGTCTTTGGAGTGAGAAATATAGAAGAATAATACTTCTCTTTTTTTTCTTTTTTCTTTTTTTCTCTGTGCAGTAGTATTGGTGCAAAATGTTCCTACAGTGGGTAATAGAAAGAAGTCTTGAGACAGCAGGACTGGAGTCCTGGGCATTCCTTGCTTTAGCTATGGTGACAAAACATTTTATGTTTTTTTTCATGTAGATTTTAAATTAACATTTTGTTAACTCAGTTTTGGTTTAGGGACTTCCACTGAAAAGATCTGGCTTTTCCCTGACTCTGTAGACCTTTAGAAGCTGCAGTAAGTACCTGTCTGCTGAAGGTACTTGACACTACAGGGGAGCATTCTGTGCTTGAGATATGCATTCTTTCTATATTCACTTTTATGCTTTAGAGCAGATCTTGCTCCCATGACTGAAATAAAATTTACAAATCTAGATTTGTTTTTCGAGGTGTGACTTTAACAGTAATGGCTGGCTAGAAGGAAATGTTAGTGTTCCATCTGAATGGTACTCAGACATATTCTATGCTTCTTTGTGTTAAAGGGCTGGGAAATAAGCCCATAATTAAAATTTCAGGAAGGTCATTGGCTTTCTTACTTGCATGTATGTGTAGGTAGCAATGGTGTGTTATATGTAATCCGCAGGATAAATCATTTTTGTATAATACATGGAGTAATATATCATTTGGAAACACTAGCCATAGTATTCTTAAAATTAAAAAAAAAAGATATCCAACAACTTTTAAATCTGTAAGGACACCTTCTCTGACTGACAGAATTTTATGGAGGTCTGTGACTGACACAAGAAAAAAACTTGGAGTTCAGTGCCCAATTTGACTCTATGAGCCACCTTGGATAAATTAAGGTAGTGGAAAAGTAAGTTTCAAGGATATCATTACAGGTTTGGACTTCAGATACATTATTTGAAGAGCTAACTGAAAAATAGAGTGAGAGGCAACCCCTAGATTGACTTAATAGGTATTATTTTAAATTGATGATAATTGTGCATTACAGGTTCATTGGAGATAGAAGTATGGAAGAACAGTACTTTTTTTCTTTTTTTTTTTTTCTGTGCATTAGGACCACTGCAAAATGTTCCTACAGTGGGTAACCTGTGCATCCTTAACTTTAAAGCTTGAAGAAAATATATTACTATCTGTTACAAAATAGGTTTGTAAGTGTTGCATATTAATATTAACAAATCCAAGAAGAGGAATTTGTCAATAATCTGCTGTTTTGCTGTAGTGCCAGTAAAAAATGGAGAAGTTTGTTCACAGAATTTTAATATCAGCTGACATCCTGTTATGTCATCTCTTTATCAAAACTGTGTTGTTTTACTTTCTTAGCACACTGTACTACAGGTTTTGGGATGTTCAAACTTGTTCGTAAGTCCTAATTGAGGCCACCAGATCAGAATTCTCTGTCTAAAGGTTGAATAAGTAAGTGTAGTTGTGCGATGTATCAACATGAAGATTTATAATTGAAACATTATGAAGGACTCTGCAGACAGATAATATATATATATATATTATTTTTTCCTTTGGAATGAAAATCATTTAAAAGGTTTTTAAGATTTGTCCAAGCTTAACACTTGTGTGATCTTTGGCTCAGTAAAGCTTTGAGTAAATGATGTACTACATTATAATTTACATGCTTAGTCGCAACAGTGGAGTAATGTCAAGAAAAGTGTAATGTTCTTAACTTTCAGGCAACATGTTTTTCAGGCTGTGTTATTGTGCGGTTTTAATGCTGGCTGGTATGACTGAATAACAGAGATTTGACCGCTGTAGAACTTGTATGTGAGACTGCATAACAAATACATTAAGTAAAAATATAACTCAGAATTTACAGTTCTGTATTTTGCATTAAAGCTTTTATACAAATGTCTTTCAGCTGTATTTATTGTGAAAGTGTGACCATCCAATTTTATCTCCTGTGGACAACAAGGCTGCTGTTCAGTGTTTTGTATTGTAATTGAAGCCCTAACTAATTTTAATACCTCTCATCTGTGTGAGTAGTTTTTTCTCTGTGGCTTTATGGGCTTAATTTTCATTCTGTATTTTTCTTTAGGCTCTCATAAGGACAAAGATAAACCTTCAAGCCTCTCTGTCCTTGAGACTTTGAGGTGTACCTTGACAGCTTACCAGAGCAAGCTGGAAGACACATCTAATGAGGTAACACTTGCACTGTTTGGCTCTATACCTATTGCCTTCGGCCTGCAGCAGTACATGTGCTTTGCTTGTAGCAAAGGTCAGAAGAGAGGGAATGCTGACAGCTTCACATATACTAAAAGAAATAGTCTCTGTCACTACTGTTTCTCTAAGCTTGCCTTACAGTGAAGTTTCACTTACATTTGGGAGGAAGGGGAAGAAGAGTGTCTTTTTTTTCCTTTTTTTGTGTGTTTTTTTTTTTTAATGTGTTGAGCTTATTATTTTTAATAAACAGGCATGGAAATAGTTCTTCTGAATCTCTAATTTCGGCTAAAAGAGAGTGTAAGAGTTTGATGGGCTGTGTATTACATAATAATAGTGAATGCCACTTGAGCCTCAACAGTCTTTGATATCAGATATGCAAATATGCACCCTGTTGTATATTTTGGAAGTGGCATACTTTGCTGAGGTTAGTGACTTTATTATGAAGTCTCTTGTTTTTGGTGATTTCCAGCAGTCTTTTCAAGTAAACTTGGCACCTTGGCAGTAATTTCATTAGGATATCTAAGATGACAATTGATACATTTCAGTTTTGTGAGTCTTATCTTTGATTAAAAAAAAAAAAAAAAAGATGCTTTTGATAGAATTCTGCTGACCTTTTATTTCACTGTCTGAAAAGTCACAATCTTGCATTTATTTTCTCATTTGTATTGCTAATGTAATTAAATTAATCCTCTTGGGTTTAAATGTTTTATGAATTTGTGGCTTTAAAGGTTGCAGAGAGAAGTTAAATGCACTCTTCTAAAGCTTTTTTGTACAGAATTGTAAATAACTTATCTTTGGATTAAGTTAGCAAGTACAGATGACAAAAGTGCAGTAAGATTGTAAAAATGCCAGTAGTGATTTTTCATTCCTGAGTTTCATCTTTTGTCTTTACACAAACACAGCCTTGCTGTGCCTTCATAATGTTAAAAACAAAACTGTATCATCTTCACCCCTCTTATTGGAAAAAGCCTAGCATCCTGGAATACTGTTGAGTTTGTTCAATGGGTGCAAAAATAAGTAACCATGGAAACAATTACACTTTAGTAAACAGCAAGCACGGTTAGGTCTCTCCCAGTGAGATAAGAGAACTGACGTGTATAGTCATTATGAAAGTCTTCTGAGACCCAAGTCTGGGAGCTGCAGAGTAACTAGGAACATATTACCCACAGCGAATTGTTATTTGGGAGGAGGAATGTCACGTGATATGCAGCACAGTTGAAAAGTCGACTCAGCAGGCTTTGGCTTAGTGATGTGCTTTGTTGTGAAACTGTGCCAGAGACAGCAGTGGGGAGACCAAGGGGGTGGCTGCTAAGAAAGCAAAGTGAGTATTCTGACAGAAAGAAGAATGAACTGTCAAGGAAAATAAATCGCAAGCAGAGCAGGACCAACTGATGACCTGCCACAAGACTTCCCAGTAGGACTGCGTGTGACTGACCCTGAAGTTGTCATACGGAGCCAGAGATCACTGAGCACCTTCATTGTGCACAGAAAGGGCAGCGCTCTGCCCTTTTTCATTGTCCCTGCCCGCACGGATAACAGTGCTTTTGGCTTCTTGCATGTCGGATATGTTTAGTAATAAAACTGTTCCCTATAATACAGTAAAACTAAGAGGGACGATAGAGGGCATTGTGCAATAAAATAGGGTGTTTTATTACACACCACTTAGGGTTTAGTTTAGAAGAATTGTGGAGCAGTTATTTTTATAGTGAGGCTTCCAACATGATCACGTATATCGATGAAATTATTAATATGCATTTACATATGTGTGTACGTGTGTAATCTGCTGATAGACTTGGCATTTGTCACCTTCAGCTTAGTGTGCTAAATGTTGAATTAAATGGTCTACTTTGGTTGTGTGACTGAAAGGTGTACACGTTTTGGTTTTGACAGAACATAAGCTTTTGACTTTTTGTATAGTATACAGGTTAGAATAGGTTTGGAAAGAGAGAAAGGGCTACTAAACCAATAAAATTACTGCATTCCGTAATGTACTGCAGTTATTTCCTTACTTTTTTTGCCAGGTCTACTTATCTGAGAGGGAACAAAAATATAGGCTCCAGAATAATTAGTGAATTTTGCGAATGGGATATTTGACTTTCGAGTTGCTTTTGAGTGCTCAGCTGTGAGGAATAACCTTTACTATAGTAGCTATATATGTGGTGCTTAATTTCAGACATACTTATTATTAACCACTCTGTAACACAGATTGTAGTGATGTCTCTGAAAGTGAAAAATGAAGCTGGTATACATACTGGTCACGACCTACCTCTAAGATAGGTTACATCTTATCGTACCTCTCTTAAGAACATTGCTACTTCTTCAGGTTGTGTGAGTGCTATGCTGCCCTTAGTAAAAGTGGAGGCTACTCTCTACATGGACACCTTCTACAGAAGGCCACTGACTTTGAAAGCTTGTTTTCTGAAACTACTCCCTAAATCATAATCTAAATGTATTACCTTTCAGACACACTTCAGAGTCTTTGTTTTTTGTCAAATGTTTTGAGATGAGAAAGTTAATACTGGGCTCAGTTTGGGATTTTAACCACTACTATTTATCTTTAATAACTGTAAAATAGCTTTTGGTTCTTTTTTAATGGCACATTATTTAGGTTGTAGAAAGCGTAAATATTGTCAAAGGAATTGAAAAGAAGTTTATTATAAATAATTCTTCCTTTGTATTAAAGTTATTATGTTGCTTTGCTCTAAAAGTCTTCTTGACCTTCATGTTTTTCACAGCTTAAGAAAATGAACACTTTGTGTGAAAACACAGCAAAAGAGCTTGAGATATCCAAAGACAAGATGTATGTTTTAAGTCAAGACCTTAAGGTATGGTTTAATGAACTTAACATTGAATTTAAAAGTTCTGCAATTAGTATCCTTCCAGATTTAAGTTATCTTTTTGTTTTATCAGAATAAGTCTCTATATCTTTGTGTTCTGTTAAGTAGACTAATTACCTAGCAAGCTAGTTTGAAGTCATGCTGCCTTATCCTAGTCACAACCTGAGTCTCTGCAACTTAGCATTCCAGTCATTTCACTTCTGAAATGATTTGAAATATTTTTTTTTAATTTGTAAAGTATTGATTTATATTGAAATGAATGTCAGTATTTTTTTTCTTAACTAGCTGTATCTACTTTCTGAAGAGATCTAAAATGAAAAGAATTATTTCATTACCTCTGCACACATGAAAGAACATTTTATTTAGGATGTCCTTCTCCAATTTTTGTATCAGACGTTAATATAGGTATTAGGTATCAAGTTAATGCACAGTACGAAGTTGCTTATAGTAAGATGTACCTGGGAACTGCTAAAAATGCTTCAGAACTTAATAACTCTTCTCTTTACTTTCTGAATTAGGATATTTTTTTGTTTGTTTGCTTGTTTGTTCTTTGTTTCTGTTTTTGGCTGACATGCCACTTTTCTGGAACTCCTGTCTGATTACACCAGTGGCCAAGGTACTGAAGAAGTCTTGGGGTTGTGGTTAAATTCAATCTCCCAGTTGATTATTGCCAAAATAAAATGTCTTTATTCCCAATGTTGCTCAGATTCTTTTGCTGGGGACATTCTGTTTTATCAGATCAGTTTAGTTGCAGATATTTCTGCAACGTACACTGAATCTTATATTAGTTTATATTTGGACACGATCTCTTCTAATTGTTTCTTTCTTTACTAGTTAATTTATGTTGAGGACACATAAGACTACTTCTTCTGTTATATGTTATTTTAAAATCTTAGGTGCTTTATTTTTTCCTGATGTTTTGCAGTAGGTACGTGTATTCTTCATGAAAAAAAAAAAATGAGCATGCTTTGTATACAGTACAAAAATTTCTTTAAGTCATTGGTAATAAAATTCAATAAATATTTGTTAGAAATTTGCCAATGCTTTCATCTTTAAATATTCTCATTAAGAAGAAAAGTTGACATTGTCTAATGAATTGTCTTCTATATTTTCTGTATAATCAACTATGGTCTTATAGAAAATAAACAGTGCTTCCATTTCGTTTAAGAAAAGCAGTGTTTTAACAACCTGTGGCAGTTCCAGAAGTCCAGTGCTTATAGGAACGACAAGCATGTGTATTTACTCACTCCATGTCAGCAATCTGTGACCCTAAAAGGCGTAATTTAAAAAATTGCTTGTTTATGAGTTTGGTCTTGATAACATGAAAGTACTTGTAACCATTTCTGTTAAATAGTTTGTTTTCATGGTCACACCTCCAAAGGGACTCCTCAAATTGTTATTATTTTTTCCATACCATAAAGAGGACATTGTGCACAGTAGCTGTTCATGTTGTCCACCAAGGTGACTGTAATGGATCAGAGATTAAATTTTGAAAGTAATGTGTCTTTTCAGTGTCTTTAAGAGCAATCCACTCTGCTGAGGATAATTTATGTTCGTGATTTTTGTATTCTCGTTTGGAAAGAGAAACTGGATTCTGAATTCAGAAGGAAATTTTGTCATACCGTGGTGCTTTTGACTTTCAGAGATACATTTCTGATGTTGTCCAGTTCACAGTTATGTCAACTTTGAAAAGTCTATTAGTAGCAAGATGCAGATAGGGAGATGTGAGCCTAGAGCCTTCAGCTCTGGAGTAATGTGGCATTTCATGGAGCAAAGTTCTTACCAGCATTTCTGTTCTGTGCCTCTGTTCTACAGGAAGCACGGGATAAGCTGGCCGATGCCAATAAAGAGTTAAATCTTCTGCATACTGAGTGTGCAGACAGAACAGCTTTAATAGGAACTTTACAAATGGAACTACAGAATGTGCAGCAGCGCTGGGAGGAGGAGAAAGTACGTGCCGCAGAATCTGAAAATGAAATCCAGAAGCTTACCAGGGCTTACCAGAAGGATATGGAGGTATTACCAGAGACAAGATGACTGTCAAAAAGTCTTTATTTAATCTCACTTTATACATTTACATACATCAGATGGTTACTTTTAGACTTAACAGATTTACCCCAAAAATATGATTTTAAGATACGTATTCTGAAATATGTATTTAATATCTACAAGATCTGAGGATACGTTCTTTCTCCTTCCATCTGTGTTGGAACTAATATCTTAACTCTTCTGGTATTTTGAATTTTTGAACAACTGAGTTTATTTAAACAGCTATACCTGATGAACATTAATTTTTCTTTCAGCTTGAAAGTCAGCAGAAATATTCTATACACTGGAACATACGGTAGTGTTGTCTTCACATGTTGTTAATTACTGATTCACATAGCAATTAATAGTTAGGAAATGTGAAATTTTGCCTGCCTGACCTGAAAATTCTTCTTTGCAACCTGTTAGCTTGTTGTGGTGTACTGTAAGTGGGAATTGCTTCAAAACTTTTTATTTCAGGACTTTTTTCTCTGTCTCCTTATAGATATTGATTTTCTTGCTTTCTTTCACCCTGTAAAGTAGCTCTGTACTAGCAATAGCAGTGATTTTTTTTATCATTCTTGTCCATATTGAGCTCATTACTTCCACAAATTTAAATGTGCATGCCAGTTTGAGTAAAAAGGAAACATTCTTTCCACCTCCCTAGCAGTCTGGTATTTAAATAGTGTCCACATGAAGCAGCTGGAATTGTTATACACATCAGATAATGATTAAAGTGAAGGAAACTAGAAGCCTGGTTATATTGTAAAGTCAGCATGTCTACTGAACTGTGGTTGCATTCAACATGTGTGAATTGATTTGAGGTCTTGGGATCCCTTATTTTCATGCCAAATGTATAATTATCATCCTTGGTTTATCACAGCTCTAGCAAAAATGCAGTGATGATGGCACACTGCAGTTTCCTTGGGAATTAAAAGATCTGCCAGAAATAAAGTTAGAACAAACTAAACTACTTTACTTTTTTTTTTTTTTTTTCCCTTGGCCTAAAACACCATGAAATAATTGTGAGAAAATGCACTGAAATGCAGTGAAAGAGTCAGAAAAAACATAGTCTCTCAACTTAGTTGTCCGCAATTCCTTGATTTAAAGCCTCATCCAGAGCCTCTGGAAAACAATGGGAACATTTCCACTGGTTTATTGACTTTGAATAAGGGCTCTATTTCTTGTGGCTATTGAGGTACAGCTTTCTGTCATTTTCTTAATGAAGGCTGCTAAGTTGCATATATGTACTAAAAGGATGAAGTCTGGAATTTCCATTGCCTGCTTTTGTTTCTAAGGAGGATTTGTAACATACCAATTTATTATACCACTGACTAAAATCAGTATAAATGAGAGAGATGTGGGTTGTGAAATTTTACTGATGAAGCTGTAAGCCTGCTTTGTCTAACTATTTGATTGTACACATTTCACACAAAAGAAATTTTTGAATGATTGTAGTCTCAGTTGTTTGAACAGCATTTTGTGCTGCTCAGCTATGAGACTGCTTTCTGTCTGCTATGCAGGTATTGGAGGTAAGTATGGCTTGAATGTACCTGGAAGTGTTAAATGCAATTTCATCATTTATGTTACTGATAGCACTACTGATAGCAGTGTCGGGTTGCATTGGTTTTGAGCACTGCAAATTTGGGTTTTCTGTATTTATATGGTATTTCTAATAATACAGATGTTGTACAAACTGTGTTCCTATTCTAACTTTAATATGTTTGACTGTGAATATTAACAGCATTGCCTTTGAAAAGGTTTGAGAATGAGCTCTTATGTGTTTGTTTTTTGTTTTTGTTTTTTTTTTAAATCTGTGTTACTACAAGTGTGATGTATCTCTTTGGATTCTAACATGGTTCATAGTTAACAGTTGATTTTTCTTTTTTTCTCAGGAGAAGCTAACCTTCCTTCATGGCTTATACCAGCGTTTGGTAGCTGGCTGTGTGCTTATAAAACAACCAGAAGGCATCCTAGATAGATTCTCTTGGTCGGAGCTTTGTGCAGTCTTGCAGGAGAATGTTGATGCCCTGATCTTAGACCTCAACAGGGCTAATGAGAAGGTAAGTGTCCTTAGGCACCAGCTACCTCTATTAAATTCAGTGACATTTGTCCACATCACAGTATCATTAAAAAGGACTGACATTCATCTTATTTCAAAAAGAATTTGGGCGTTAATAATTCAATACCATTAATTATGGCTTGTCTACAACTCAGTTTGATGCCATTGCTGTGGGCATGTAAAAGTGACTGAAGTCTGTATGAAGTCTCTAAGCTCCGCTTTCTGTGCAGGACATGCTAATAGTACTAGCCAATATTAGCCACAGGGACCTAATTAAAAGAAAATAAATTAATCTTACTGATGAAGCAATTCAAAGAACTTAGTCATTTACACTAATAAAGCAAGTCTTTATTTTAGCATAAAACAGAAACAAAATGCACTTACTTTAGGAACATCATTTTTGAATTATGTGCTTAAGATTCAGATATACTACTGGAAGAAATGCCCTATGTATTTTTTGTTTAATTATAACTTCTTGACCATGAGATTTATATTCAGAAATACAATAGAAAACAGTTATTTTTGTAAAGTATGTCAGTGTGTGCTAATATTTGTTCAAGGAGGGAACTGCACTTTTCTGAGTGACTTCAATGTTACTAAGCTTTCGTGGCCATTCTTCATGGAAATCTCGACTTTTTTTAGGAGAAAGAAAAGTTTTAAAAGGACTTAAACTGGCTCTTCTGTCTAACATACACCACTCTTCAGTTTCAGTTCATGTTCTGACACCTTCGATCAGGGCAGGTCTAGACTGACATGGTCTAGTAGAATGGTTCCAGATCCTGGCTGCTTTGGACATGTTGGTATTGAAGCATCAGAAGGGAAAGGCTGTTTCAGAATCTTCTCATCTGCTGGAATTGTGGGCAGACTTGAGACAGAGCTAGTTTTATTCAGAGAATTATTCTGACTCTTCCCATTATTTGGATAATAACCTAACAGTCAATCAAAACTACAACAGAAATGTAGATTAGAATAAATTCTGGACTATGGAGACTGACTGTACAGGCAAAATTTCTATTTTCATTTCAAAATAGAGGTGGAAAGAAAGCAGAAGTGAAGGGAGTGGACACTGTTGGCAGTGACTTCGGGTATATTTTTCTTCTTTCAGCATTTTAATTTAGTAAGCTTGTTGTGATTGATTAAGAGGGCTGTAGGGCTCTCATCACATACTTATCAACTTTTTGAGGATTTGGGGCAGCCTTCCTGTGGTCTACCTGTTTTCTCAGAACAAAATTTTTCTTCTGCTCTGTCATGTGATGGTTTTTAAAAATACATTGCTGGTACTCTTCTGTAACAAAATATATGTATGTGTATTTAGAGATTATTGTGAGCTTCATTCATTCCTCCATTAGTTTGCATGGGAACTGAGAAGTTGAATCTCAGAGTGAATCCTTTCATGCTCATTGGAATCACGTCGTAATCTAGTGAGCTTTTAGAATCTAGTAATCTAGTGAACTTTTTAGAAGAATCTTCTATACACTTCTTGCAGTCACTTTCATACTCAATGTATGAAAAGCACTGGTTTTCTAAGGAAAGAAAAAATAAAATTAAGAGCTAGTTTTTTTCGTTATTACTTGCAGTTCTTGCAAGCTACTAGAGTACTAGTATGATTGGATTACTAATTTAGCAATGCAAGATTTAGCTTTTTTTCAATGTAAGCAAGAGATCTCTGGTTCAGATTTCCAAGAAAGAAGGCAGCAGTTATCTTCAAGAAAGAACAAAGGTGGCCAGAATAAAAGCCATTTTTCTAACATGTCTTGCAAGATTCAAGAAAGTGTTCTGTCATGAAAGGCTTTTTACTTCTAATAAATACGTTGAAGAAATTAAAATTTAGATTTTATGCTGCAAGAGTCTGTGCTTAAATTAATATGTACAGTTATAGTCAAAAGGTTTATACGTGGGGAGATAATGTTTCTTTTTAAACACCTGTCACACAGATATCTCACCTAGAATATATTTGTAAGAACAAGTCTGATACTATGAAGGAGCTTCAGCGGAGCCAGGAAGATGATATTAGCAAAATGGCTGAGCACATGAAAGCACAGGAAAGCTGTTGGCAGAAACAAAAAAAGTGCCTGGAACAGCAGTACTCAGATCTCCTTGGGGAAGTTCATGCAAGGGCACAGGTATGGTGCTGTGAAGTTCTCTCGTTTTTTTTCCTTGTAAATATTTAATGGACTATTTCAGTAGTTTGAGCTTCTAACCAATTTCAGATTATTTGGGAATTTTAGTGTATTTTAAAAATAATTAAAAAAAAATACTGCATCACTACAGCAACTGTGCTAGTTTTCATTTCTCTCGGAATAGGAAACAAATGACTATTTAAATACTGCTTATTTCAGTCTAGCACTTACTAGTGACTTTTTTTTTCTTTACAGCTAAAGGTGTAAGATATAAATTACTTGTATTAGAAATTATGTAGTATAGCAGCGTACTGAAAACATGGCTCTCTGCTGTGGGCTGTGCATTAGCCAAACCTGGAAGATGCTTTATCTGTCAACTAATTGTAAGGAACTGCTGTGTTTCTACCCAGGAAATGCTTTTTCTTAGAAATATCTGTGCATATTTTTTAGAAAAAAAAGTTACGTAGGTGTACAAACTGATGGGGTTGGTACCTTGGCAGTGTAGCATCTGTATGCACAGATCACTCAGCAGAACTTTGTTGCATCTTTGTTCTTTCTAGAGTTCCAGTTTGCATGGAATAAGACATTCTAATTTCCTCTGAATTTCTGCTTTTCAAGTTTGGACCTGCAAATATTGATTAAACTTTTACCTTTTTGAGCTCCACAAGCTTCATGGATATCAGCAGTTAGGACTGCTGTAGTCTTGACTGCCTGCTTCTTGCGAGACTTGATTGTCTTTTCCTTATTATATTTTGGACCTGTCAACTGTGTTAATCTGGACAGTTGCTGCAGTGCTGAATCAGTTATGCAGATACACTAATGTAGCTTTATTAACATAGAAAGCATATATGAAGGCAAATAGAAAAATGGCAATTCAGACATGTGTTTTAGATCTGTATTCATGACTTTATCAGTTTTTCTGAGAGCTGTAACTGCACAGCAGTGTGAGTAAAATATTTTGGAGACTGTTGTTTTGGTGTCTTGGAACTGACGTGGAGAATTGGAACTTTTCTGAAAGGTTCCTTTTTAATTGAAATGGGATGTAGCAATATGGAGACAGTAACAACTGCCAGTGCTTCTGCCCTCAGCTAGTACTGTTCAGGATCCCTGACTTCAAGGTGGGATCTGAGGTTACTGTTAGATTGTACACCACAGCTGTTATTGTTGATCAGGTGAATGATGTAACCAGAAAGCAGTTTCACTGTTTTTCTGTATGGCAGAATTTCCCAGAGTTGCCTTAGTACTGATCAGCAATAAACAAACTCCCTACAGATAATGCCATTCTTGTTCCTGGTTTCCATATTCAGTCAGTTGAGCTTAAAATATCCCTTTTCCCTGCCTTAAGTAGAAAAAACAGTCCCCATGATTTGGTAGAGTGCCATTCTGAAAATGTTACTATGCCTATTCCTTAGCCTCACACAGATTATTTATTTAGCCAATGCATAGTCTCATAGGAAATGACTTCTGAATTTTAACTAGCAGTTGTTGTTTATTATATAGGCATTTATTAATCTGTCCCCATTTCTTGTGGCAGCTGCTTAAAATAGGAGGGTTTTGTTCTCATATAGAAAAATATGTTGTAAGAGAAAAATCCTGTAACTGTGTAGTTTGTTCCAAAAGTAATTCTTCCTATCTGTTTCTGTGGAAACCACAACAGATACAGAGAGCACAATAACACTATTTGAAAGTCCAAATTCTCAGCTACAAAACACAAAACATTGTTTTTCAACATCGTTGCCATCATTAGGTATGCATTTTTGCCAGCAATGAACAACAGCCTGCATACGACACTTGTAAAAATCTGCACCAGTGAAACTTGGTTTCTGTTACTGTTTCACATTTGCTATGATGGTGGTGGTTTTAGAAAAATGTTGCCCACGCAGTCCATTTTTCATTGGCCCAAACAGATGAAAGTCAGAACGATCCAAATCTAGACTGTATGGTGCTTGAAATAGGACAGTTCAGCCAAGATTGGTAGTGTTCTCCACGGTCTGGGGCCTGGCATTATCGTGTTGCAGGAGAAAGCTTATCTTCTTATGTGGCCTGACTCTGGAAGTTCAAGCCATCAGCATTACAATGTAGCGTTCAAGGTTGATGGTTTGTCCAGGTTGCAGGAAATCCAGAAGGATCTCCTTTCCTATTCCAGAAGATAGTGCATACCCTTTTACCTGCTGAAGACTGCATATTGAGCTTTCTCTTTGATGAGGATTTCACTGCTCCATGGACTGCCATTTTGAATCCTGCTAGTAGTGGTGACACTACCATCATTACCAGTCTTATCACTGGTAATGATGCAATTACGAGACCAGGAGATTGTCACCTTCAGTTTCATATTCATTCATTATTTCCTGACAAACGTGTATGTGGTGTTCATTCTGTTCCTGAGTGAGCAATCATGGGACCCATCTGGCACAAACTTTGTGATATTCCAGTCTTGTCACCATCGTTTCAATGCATTGAAGCAGATATTTCTAGCTCCATGCGTAGTTCCCTGATTGTAATTTGTTGATTCGTCTGGATGCGGTGATCAAGGCGCTCTTCATTCTGCGATGTAACAGCTGTGCATGGCTATCCAGAATGTGGCTTGTCTTTCATGTTGTTTTTTCCACTGCTGAAAACCACCACCCACCACCTCACTGTGCTCACATCCAGTGTTTGGGCTCCATAAATGTTCAGCAATCATCGATGAATGTCAGCGGGTGCAATTTTTTCTGCATGGAGGAATTCAGTGACACACTTTTTCTTCGTCTACACTTCTGTGTCAGATGCCATTCTGTCAGACTGGCCCTCTGCTACCATCTGTCATATAGCATCAACATGTAATGGAATAGTGTTGGAGAAGTTCAACCTCTCTTGCCATACCAGCATCTTCTGCCTCTGATGTCTTGGGCCAACATTACATAATAGGAGGCATTACTTTCAGAGCAGCCCTCATATGTTAAAATGTTAATTTCAACAGATTAACGAAATTTTACGAAAAGGGAAAAGGGGAAAAAATCCTTTATGGATTTAAAAAAAAAAAAAAAAGGTCTTTTATTAGATTTTGGTTTTTTGGTTGTTAAGGAGCTTTGCTTTTGGTGAATTAGACAAAGGCTGTGGTATCTTGCAATAACATCAGAATTTAGTGTTTTAACCCAGAAAAATAAAACAAATGAGATACAGAAAGATGTTCTGAAACCAATTCATTATATTTCTAGCTTTCAGTTCTGTTTTCTTGCCAAAATAAAGCGTAAGGACACAAAAACGAGTAGAATAAAACTCTGCTGCTAGTAGTGTCTGAATTTTTAGTAAATGGTTCTTAAAATTCACCAAGTCTGTAAGCCACTCAGAATCCCTCAGAATTGAAGCATCCAAGGAAGCTGGTTTGCCAGCATTTAGGAGGAGCATTCTGTATTTCTTTCAAAATTGTCCATTTGAGTTTCGAAGAAAGCCTTAAAAATAATGAAGAGGAAGTTGTAATTAATTATCAGACATCGACAGTATTTCTTTTTTTAAAAAAAATCTGTTGTTAGGGAATGTCTTGTTCACTTTTGCTTGTTCTCATATAACTAGAAGGATTTAAATGCTATGCTTTATTTAAAAAAAGAAAAGAAAAGAAAAGAAAAGTAAGCTTTAATTAGCTAGAGAACTGAATGTTAGTGTAGCTGCCTAACAGCCCTGTAGGGATCATACTTTTATGTTTGTTTACTCAGATATTGGCCTTTCACCTGTTCTGGCCAGAAACCATAAGTTGTTTTCTAAATTCAGCTTACCTTTTGAGTTGCTTCCAGTCATGCTACCAGCTTTTTTTTTTTTTCTGTAAAAATCAAACACTGTAAATAATGCAGTAGCTCTGAAAATATTGTGCATGTTCATGCTTAATTTTAGAGTGACATATGAGGCCTCTGAGTTGCATTTTATAATTGAATTGTTCAGTTATCCATTCTAAATTTGTGTTACGGGAAATATTTTAATAAGGCTACACTGTTTTACATACCAGTAGGTTTTATGAATGCTACTTTCTATATATCTGTATTGTCAAAACATCTGCAAAATCTACCTGCTGTTGTTTTATTTCTTCCTCTTGAAGAGGAAGGTGTGTAAGTGTGGTCATGAAGGTGTCATTCTGTTTGTCTTCCTAGTCTAGCCAAAATGCTTTTTCCTCTGTCAAAAAAATATTTAAATATTTATTTGGTTAAAGACCTTCTGAGCTGTCAGGGTTGCCTTTTTACAGAAACTTGTAAACTTTGTTTCAATTCTAGGGATAGCTTATGTACTTTTTCCTCTCCATGTTTATTGGAAGAGGCAGAAGAAATTAGAGTGCATTCATTTGCTTGAGGCCTGTAGCAAAGTTGACATGTAGAAACATGGCTGGTAGATACCATTTGAGTTCTGTTTTGCCCTCATTTTCCCGCAGGAATAACCACTGATCCCCATTTTTAAACAAAACTGTTAAGGGCTCCAAGAGAGGGAGCTAAAGCTTAACGTAGTCCTCTCTGTTTATCATACTGACTTGGCATTCTACTTTTTTGTGTTCACATATTGTAACTAGAGCTTGAAAGAAAAAAAGCTTAACTTGAGCTTGTGGTTTCTTTGTGAAGTGTATAAAAATTACTTCTTTTTATCACTGGATCCTGCTTAAACATAGACTCAAGTACTCCAATCGCAGAGGACTCTCATGCATCAGGAAGCCAGTCTAAGCCTCTGAGGCTACAGCATAATGTCTTGATTCTGGTACAAGAACATGCATGGCATCAACACCAACCAGCATGCATGGTCTAAGTGTAGTCCTGGTGTTTTTGGTGTCATCACTTTTCTTCTTCACTGTTTTTAACATTCCTCCTTCTCTGTTTAAAGGCTTAGAGAGGGAAAAAAATGATACAAGTTGAAAAAAATCCATGATGGATGTAGTGAAAATAAAAATGCCTGTATTACATTGTTCTTTTCAAAACAGTGTCTCTGTTCTGTATGAGACATAATTAATCTGTGAATTTATAAGTAGGGGGTTGATTACAAAGTAATTAGGAGATCACCTTTATTTCCCCTTTCCCAGCTGCTACCAATCTGTCTATTTTTATCTTCCAGAGTTTTCCTTACTTTTTTTCCTCTCATACTTTCTTTTCTGCTTTGAAGAACAATGTTCTTTCTGAAACAGGAACATGTAGTTGTGTATTGTTAGGCAAACAATTGTGTTGTGGACAGCCAGGTACTGTTGATCACTTGCTGTGATCTATTGTTGTAAATGTGGTTTAGCTTCAGAAATCTGAAGTCCGTTTAGAGTTACAGAACACTGTGCAAATTTTACTCATGTTGATGTTTAGTTTGCATATATGTGTTTCTATAGCTTTTTTCTAGGAGACATGTTTTAGCTATATTGTTGACGATATTCTTTTAGCTGCTTTTTTTTTTTTAATTTTATTTTTTTTTCGGTGAAATGGTTTGTTTTTTTTTTTTAATTTAAGCAATTACCTTCAGTTAATATATCTTTTATTTTGTTTTGTTTTGTTTTGTTTTTCCTCCTCCTTTATCCCAGGAATACCAAGAAACAGCAGAGAACAACAAAGAAAAAATCTGTGTCCTTGAAAAAAGGCGGGAGCAATTGGCCCTTGAAAATCTCTATGTGAAAAATACATTAACAGAGATTCGGAAGGAGCATTCATCTCTCCTGGCAGCATGTGCGCTATTGGCAGGTGCCCTGTATCCTCTCTATGGCCGATCATGTGCTATGGCTATACAAAGAGACCTTCTTCAGGAGCAGGTCAACGTTTATGAATTAGTCAACCAGGAAATTAGGACTCTTGTTCATGTTCTCTCTGGTGTAGATGGGGAGAAGGAAGATGATGCGAAAATTAAGAAACAAAAATTCAGAGGCCTGATACGTGTGTTCCGAAGAGGTGTCATTGCAGTTTTGGCAGCTAACAGACTTAAAGTTCTGTCCCAGTCTTCTAGTTGCCTCTTCTCATTGATAAATGGCTTTAAAGAAGGCACTGGAATTCTAGTGTGTGTAGGGGACTCCAAAGGCAAGCATAATATGTCAAGTAAGCTAATTGTTTTCTTGTTTTATAAATGTTATGTCACATTACATGGTTAGTGAATAATAAATAATGATGTTAATAATAGGGTGTAAAGTCTCATGTATTAACATCTTAACAAATGGATTTTGTGCATTTCTTGACAAATGTAATTTCCCCAAAAAAGACACTACTTAGTCTGTACAGCTGTAACCTTTCTTTCAGTGCTTCACATGTGATTTCATACTGTTTGATATCTCTGACACTTTTACTATGTGTTTTGGAATTAGACACCACCATATCTTCTGTTTCATCTGTTTTAGAAAAGATAACTCTTTTTATAAATCAGTTTCACAATTTTTATCCTACTCAAAATGGGAAAAAAAAATTGCATTTTGATTCAGGTGAAATATTAGTATAGAATGTCTGATGTATTTTCTCTGGAGATTATATAGTCTTTCTCTTCCTTTCTGTTACCGAATTGCTTCCCCTCCAGGAAAGAATGATATCCAAAATGTTTCACAAACTCAAAGATTCATTTACTTTCCTATTTGCTTTATTAGCTGTTGAAAAATACTTAATGTAGTCTAGAATATGCTAAAAGAGGAGTCAGTTTGTCAGTTATACACTAAGTTTTGATCAATTTCTGAAAGATATAGAGATGGTAGTCTGCCTTATCTGTGTTATTCAATTTTATTGCTCCCTACAATTCTCTTTCACAGGACACAACAAGGAAGGAATTCGTTGTGTTGAAGCACTCAACTGGTTTACTAGTTCTGATCTCCTTACTGCAATAATCAGTTCTGTCACAGAATTACAGGATATTATTAGCAGAACAGGTAAATTAAAAAATATTATTGTAGTAGATTCAAACACGTAAACATATCCCATGAATTATGAAGTTCACATGATTGAAATTCTTACTGTTTTATATGAACTATTTTTTATTAAGTCTTTTCAATACATATGGTCATGGAAATAGAAGGCTTAAGAGTGTTTTTAGAAATCACCTGGACCTCTTTGTTGTGAGTAAGAAAAAATACATGTGTGCTGTGCCAGTACATATGTGGCTAATTTGTTCTTAAAAATTTCTAGTGATGTATTAAGACATTTTAAAAGCTTCTTTTTTTGTATTTAAGGAATATGTACCAAAATATTTAAAAGCTTACTAGTTACCTTGTTCCGCTTTTCTAACATTCAAAAAATATTTTACTGAAGACCAACCTTATTTTTTATATGAAGTGTATGGCATTTCTGATTTAAATGTGGACCCTAAAGCTGGGACTTATTTAACCTGGGATACTACCCCCACTGACTGTGTGAATTTTCTACTATGTTTTACAGGAAATGTATCTAAATACCAGATGTGAACTTAGAATTTCTGAAGCTACTAGCATCTTGAAAACAATTGTCTTTTCATACTGTTTTCATCTTTTGTACTTATTATTTTGCTGTTTCTGACAGAGAAATAAATACCTGTCAATTTACACACTATATAGCAATCTTTATCTTGTTTCCCTATTGTATTCCCTCTTTAAGCAGATCCTTTTGTCACAGTTACTTAATTTTCTTAGCCTCTCCTCACATTTGTGTTGTACTAGGCCTATGGAAAATTTTAATGCCAGTCTTTGGATATGTTATCTCTTGATTCCCATCTGTTAGCTGTTGATGTCTTTGCTAAGAAGACTAAGATAAAATCTCGCTTGGTTCCTCTGCATTGCTGTTACCCTTATTTGTTCTTTGCTACCTGGCAATTTTGGAGTCCCAAAACCATATCACAGAATAATAGATATTAAAGGGTATATAAAGAATATTAAAAGAAGGCTAATTTACAGAAGTAAAGCCATTTAATGAAAAATATTTTGATTGAGTTTCAGGTGCTCTCTTCATGTCTAATCCTGTTTTCAGCAATTTAAATCTATATCCATACAAAACAAAGTTTGAACTGTTTTTCAAGACGTTACAGGGTTTATACTGCAAGTATTCTTGTGTATAGACTACTTAATAAGATCTACAAATACAAAAGATAAACTCTAGTATAAACTCTACTTCTGCATCAATACGCTGAATTTGACTTGTTAGAATACCCTAATTGTCTTTTACCCATATTGAAGTAGATGGGCATTTTGATAGGCTTTTATATGAACTTGATTTTACTTGATATCTCTGTACGCAGCACAGTTTTTTTGGTGTTTAGAATTAGCAAGAACCATGCTGAGAATATTATAAC
This sequence comes from Lagopus muta, assembly GCF_023343835.1. NCBI lineage: Eukaryota > Metazoa > Chordata > Aves > Galliformes > Phasianidae > Lagopus > Lagopus muta. Next base: position 32,507,468 of record NC_064472.1, read on the forward strand.
TGCAAATAATTTAAGTCATATTTTTAGAGAACATCAAGTTCTTACTGCTCGTGTAGTACTTGAGATTCCATTACTCATGGGATCAAAAGTCTCTGAAGAACCTTTGGTTCAAAAAATATTAATAAGTCATTGGACATCAAATTTCCAGAAGTACAGAAGTGACAAAGCTTTGTAGGAATATATTTGAAAGAAAGGCTTGCATATTTTTGCTTTTATTTTCTGCAAGCCCTATTTCAAACAGGATTTAAAGCTGCAAACTGGCTCGAATGATTTTGAAAAATGTTTGAATATAAGTAGACAATCTGAGAGGCATTTTCTCTCATCAGATCTTGAAATTCTAGCACTTCCAGATTAGACTTGCCATCATAGGAGAGAGAAAGCACAAGGAAGAAAGTTCTTTGTGCATCTACAATATGAAATGGTTCAGTGTCTTGAAAGGGCTTTTAAAAATGACCAGGCTCTGAGGAATTATTTGGGGCATTTCAGAGAACCCAAATCTGTCACACAGAATTGGAACTCTGGGACTTGTGCTTCGAGGCGCATTTATTGTGCTTCTAATTTAAAAAATATATATGCTCTCTCTTTTAACGTTTATGATTGCTTCCCATCACATTGGTTGGTCCTCACTCCAGCATGTCTTGGAATGATCTCTTATGTTCAACTTGATTAGAAGTTTAAGTGTACTGTACTACAGTAAAACAGAAGAAGTATAGATCAAGTATTTTGAATACAAATATAATCAATTGAAACATATACAAAGGTTTTGAAATTTGATCTTTTAGTTAATTTTAGTCTTGTGTAGTACTGTAGTACTATTGAATTCATTCTCTTGACTGTTTTATCTTTGTTTTATCTTTGATTCTTTGTTGGCATATTCTTCAAATGTATATGCTTAAAGCATACATTCTCTACCCAGTGGTTATAGATAAGTTCCTTGTGGAACTTCATTATATTTTTATTTTATCTTTCAAAACAGTAACTTATATCAACTTTGATTTTGAAATAGGATAATAACTTGATGCAACACAGTTCCTCCAAAATATTATTATTAGTTTAATTTAAATGTGGTTAAACTGGTGATTCTAAACACAGGAGAAACATCTAAACATAGCAGACCATCTTTAGTACTGAATACATTGAGAAATACTGGCAACACATGATACAGGCAAACTGTGTCACGTAAAAAGACGTAGACGGAGGTGCCATGGTTAATGGAGCAAAAAGAGGTTATTGACATATCAGTGTTTTCATATCTACCAAGAATCACTTTGAAGGAGAGGTTTTTGGAAGGTTTTTGTGTCTTCTTATGTGTTAGGTAGTAAGCATAGTTCCAGTTTTAGGTAAATTGCACTAAGCATTCGAACTAATCATTGTCGTTACAACTGAAGAAATGAGAGGGTCTTTAAAACTGAAAGGGAGGACAAGACTAAATTTTTCAAGAGTTGAAATGACAAAGAGAGCTGATCTTGAATGTGATCAGCAATGGAGAACCAGCAGAAGAAAAAAGGAGGAGCCTTGGCAAAAGGAGGCACAGCATTGCAATACCTGTTTCTTCTGGCTAAGACAGGAATCATTTTTTCCTGTTTCAAAAGCCGCTTGGTTTACTGAGGTAAAATATAAAAGTGTTGGACAATGTTTTTAGCTTTAAAGATGAGTAGAAGGAGACCTATCTAAGGAAGTGAAGAAACGACAGATTTACTATTAATAGGAGTTGTGGAGAGCATGAACTAAAAAATGATAATTTCAGTTTAATCACTGACATCATTGAAATGGTGGTATTTTGAAATAGAATTAGGAGAATGGCTGTGAAAAAATACTATCTGACCTTATCATGCACTATTTCATTTGTTTGCTTACAGGCAATTTGGTTCTTATATATATAAATGATGTATTCTTTATAGTGAGAATCGAACTCTGAAGATAGCAATAATCTTATTTTATTTGCTCTGAACCTTTGGCTTTATTCTTGTAATGTATAATAAGAAGAAATTATTTTACTTACTAAAAGCTATCACTATTATTTTCTCTGTATACACTTTTAAGTAAATATTTTAATTCACTACAGCAACAGGAGATCTGCTGTACTACTGAATGTAAATAAGCTCTTCCATGCTTGTCATCTTACACTGATAGTATCATAAGACAAGTAATGACAGATTAAGACCTGCCTAGCAGAGGGAAAACTAAATTACAAGACTTTTATTAAGGCATAAATAAACCTATTAACTCTTATCTGGAATACCAATTAGTGGAAGGAGCACTGACAATTTTATTTATCAACATTAAACACAATTATTAATTACAGACCTGACGAATCTAGCAGTAAGCAGGACATGTTGGGTGTGCTGGGGCCTTAAGTCCATTATATGAGAAGGATGATTACCAAAATCCTGTGGGGAAATAAGTAATTGTAGCTGTAAAATTTTAATTGCCTTGGAATAAGGTAAATTATATTCTCTTGTCTCAGAATATAAATACTATGGCATTAAGGTACCAAGGCTCACTAATTTTGAACAGCAAATGATTTAGACATCTATGGAGGGGAGGGAAGAGGAATCAGAAAATGCTCAGAAATTTGCATTGTAAATATTGTGATAAAGTGATTCACCATGTGCTATATTATCTGATATATTTGATCTGACTTGCATTTTGCTTGCATCAGTCTTACATTTTTTTTTTAATAAATCACAAAATATGAACATGCAAAAAAGGCTTCAGAATGTGTAGTGTTGGAGGAGAACATTTAAAAAGATACAGAAAACAGTTATTTGTAAAACGCATTCTATTCTTTTAGATCCTATCCAGTCTTGCCCTTCCTATCCAGAGATTGATAGAAGTAGACTGTTTACTGCTAAGTACAGAACTTGTTCTATATTTGCTCTGATACATTCCCTGGTCCTCAGTCTTCCATTATCTGAGGCAAATTTCCTGCTGATAGATGCTATTTGTTGTTACTTTTTTTTTTTTTTCCTGAAAAAATGAGATTCTTAACCTCTTTGATGTTTTGTTGTTATTTCTTAAAGATCCAAAGTCTTGTCTTTCTGGACGCTTGCTTGTAAGTGCAGCCAGGAACTCCTTTTCAAAACTTATGGACAAGCTTAATACAATAATGGAGACTGTTCCATTAGATAGCAGCAGGAGTGTTACTTACGTGGAGAAAAACTCCTTGGTACGGAGGCTGGCTCATGGACTTCATAAAATAAATGCACAAGCTCTGGAAGCTGGATCATGTGACAGATGGCCCATTATGGTATGCATGTTTATAGTGCTACTTCAAGTAAACAGTGTGTTCACAGCGCAAGTGTTACGGTGTAACTCTCTTCATGGTGCCATTAATTTTGTTCCAGATTTATGAATCAGTTACATTGAAGTCAGCTATGTAGGGATTTAGAATTTGATTTGCAACGCCATAAAACATCATGTCTTGGGTAGATCTTCTAAAGTTTAGGAATTTTAAGAAGGAATTTGAGGTGCGCAAGAAAAAGTTCTATCAAAATTATATTTGATTTACAGGCGCAAACTTGCTTTTCAGCTACTACATGTTAAGGTTTGTTTGTTTTTTCTGTTAAGGTTACCTTCCAGTGAAGATAACCTTCTCCTCTCTAATAGAAATTAAAGGTTAAGGTCTCTCTCGCAGAGCCTGTCTTCTATTGTGAGTCTTGCATGAAAACAAGATAATTCTCTGGAAACAAAATTTTCAGTAACCCTCAAAGGTGGATGAAATGCATTCATGTTTTTGCACTTGTGCATCTTCTAGAGATGGAGAACAAGACAATAGTTTTGCATAATTTTCTTGAATATTACTGTTACTGCTTTTATAAACAGCGTATAAATACAAAATGGCACACTTTTATAGCACATGAAATTCTTTCCATTTACCAACAGAAGAGCATAGCATCCTTGCAGAAGCAAATATTTGAATTGACACAAAGACTTCATACAGTAGAGGTGGAGCGCCGCTCACTACGCCTGGAACTTGCAGAATTCAAGTTGAATTTCAGTAAGATGAAACAGGAGGCTGACAAAACCCAGAGCCTGAAAGAGCAATTAAGTTTGTTTAGGCAATCTGTAAGTATATTTGATTTAGAGGAGACTGCTTACAAGAGTCCTCCCTTTTATGCATTTTTTTCCATTTGTATTCTTTTGAAAAACAAGTGTAAAGTCAATGTACTATTAACAGAATTTTTCAAATATTTTACTTTGTAAATGTCTAAACCATAAGCAAAATGCATTTAGAAATATCTCCTACCCACAGGAGTTTTGCTTTGGCTTGCAGAATAAGGTGTTTTGTGCAAATTACACATTTGGATTTCAGCAGTTCAAGTTTAGTTCTATACGTTAAAATGTTGATGTTATTTGTATGCCCTAAAAGAATTTATAGATTTCACATCAAAAGAGTAAATTTGGCTAGAGTGAGGGTACAAAGTAAGTACGTTCATGACAAACTCATAAGCAATAATGTAACATTTTAAATTCTACATTTATATTGAATTGAAAAATAATAAGAAAGGATTCTGTAGCTATGTTGGTCAGAAAAGAAAGGCCAAGGAGAGTGTTCCCCTTCTGATAAATGTGAAGGCAGTAGTGGCTTCAGCAGACTTGGAGAAGGCTGAAGTACTCAGTGAGTTCTTTGCCTGATTCTTCACTGGCAGTCAGGCTTCCCACACTTTTCATGTACCTTAACCTCTGGGTGTGGACTTCAGGGAGCAAAATCTCTTTCACTCTCTTTCCAGGGGAGGGCCAGTGCTGAATGATGTCTACCAGGGTCATGTCTTCGTATCCATGCTCTTCAGCATCTTTACCAATGATTTAGGCAGTGAGGTTGTGTACACATTCAGCAAGCTTGCTGATGACACTGAACTGAGTGTTGTAGTAGATATTATTGCAAGGAGCTGCACTTGGGCCAGGGTAATCCCAGGTATCTGTACAAACTGGGGGAGGATCTCCTTATGAGTAGCTGTGTGGAGAAGGATTTGGGGGTCCTGGTGGAGGTTTCTTAACTACTTAAAGTCATTATGTAACAAGTAATGGTCATGTTCTGTGAGGGATTTAGTCTTCTCAGATTATCACTGCCCTAGAGCTTGAATTCTTTGTCCACATTATGTCCTTTTGTAGATGGTTGGTGTACTCCCCATCATGCTCTTTCATCTGTACCTTCAGTCCTTATTGCAGTGAGAAATGCTGTGGGTTGACTGGACACCTTTCTTCCTGTAATTCTATTGCTTAAAGTCAAAATTGATCTAATGATTTAGCAGATTGAGAAACTGGGTGGATAAGTGTCCCCATATACGCTTTTTTGCTGCTTTGGGCAGCCGTAATATTCATTTCTCAGAATGAGCAGTATTAGCTGTAGTTGTGCCCGAAGTTGATCTTGAGGCCCAGGTGATAGACCTGTTAGGGTGACCCAATCAAAACACTTAACCAGAAAATATTTAATAGATTATTTCACTTCTTGTTCGTAGGCAGTAAAATAATTTTTTAATTTCAAATGAATAAGGGTATCTGATCATCTTCAGTTTTGTTCATAATGGTTTTATCCCCTTTTACAGTTCTGGGGTGCTTAAATGAAAATGTCATTTAGATGTAGATGCTTTATTTCTTTCTTCTGATCCATATTGAGCAGAGGAGAAATGGTCCAGGGAGGCATTTACAATGGCTAATATGTTGCACGCTGAAATGTGATGTTGATCTTCATATTTCCTTTTTAATACTGATTTTTTTACAACCTCACTATGTTAATTTGGATAAAATAATTAATGCATACTGTTTACAATACCCTAAATGCTTTTTTTTTCCAGAAAAAGTTGCCTACTGTTTAGTACTTCATGATCTGCCTTCATATTTAAAAACCTAAGTGTTCATCTTGAGCGTGCTTTTATTTTAGAATTTTGTATGCTAGCAAATAGAATTCTGGAAGTCAAGCATGTAAACAAATGAATATAGTTATGCAATCAAACACAATTTATTTCCCTTATCAGAAATTGATCGCTCACAAGAGGTTTGAAAGTGCATGTGAAGAATTAAATAATGCATTACATTGGGAGCATCAAGCACAAGTGCTGTTGAATGAACAGGCACAACAGCTACAGGAGTTAAATAATAAACTAGAATTGCACTCCAGTGAAGAAGCAGATAAAAACCAAGTCTTAAGTGAAACTATAAAGGTAAGATGATTATTCTTACAAAACAGACACCTGAAGTATACCTTTTTGTGAATGAGCAAAATCTTTCAGGTTTTGTTTAAATAAAATGTTAGTAGTAGTTTAATTCATACTGCTGAATCTATTGGAGTTCTGTGGTACTTAGAAAAGACTTCCAAGATGAAATGTTAAGATATGATCTCCAATTTCTGTTTTTAGGAGTATCCAATGTACAGCAGTATCAGTAATCTGTGAAGTATTTTGAGCTGGCATTGTAGATAAGAGATGGGAGTTTTAGGTGTCATGAGGTGTTTGCAGGCTAAATGAAAAAGAGGAAATAAATGAGTTTCTTTTCTAGAGATCATTAGAATATTTTAAAATCTCAACTAACTGTTTTCTGAATCCTAATCTTAGTGCAAATAATGCATTTGCTAAGTTGTTAGGTGAGTGTATTGAAAGAGGTCCTTTTTCACCAGGAATTAAATTTTCCTCAGACATATCAGTAATGAAGAAAAAGAACTTTTATCAGCAACTTTGGTAACCAATAAAGGAGCAGAGATGAACTAGGAGCTTTCAAATGAGATGGATAACACGGAAACAGCAGAAACATTTGTTGACAGCTAATAATGCGTGGTGACCTTAACTCTGCCGTTTTTATTTATTTTTTTATTTAAAGCAGGCTTTGCTGCTTCTACCTCTTCTTCAATACTACTATTTTTTTTTCACCTCCTGGTGTTTTTCTGTGAAATGATAGTTGAGCAGAAGAGAGTACTTCACTGGTATTTGGAGAAATAAAAGCATTTACAATTCTGAGGAAGGATTTAAGGAAGAAGTGATAAGGAAAGTGTAGAAACAGAATGAGAACCTAAAAGACACAAACTACAAACCTAGTGTAAGTGTCAGAGAACATTGTTGAAAACACAGCAATGAAGACGGATGTCAAGGATGATGTTGGCGAAGTGTTATGGTTTGAAATGTTGTGCAGTGGAGAATGCTGAAGGATATTGTTTAATTTAGTAAGAAGAGTTTTCATTAGAAGTATTACTTACTATATGAGCTGTGTCTCACTAAGGGAGAAAGACGATACAATTGCAGTTTAACAGTTGGTTTTTATGATTTTCTTCTCTCTCATGTCCCTAGTTGTGGGTGTTTTGTTTCTGTGTTAGAGTAAATTAAACTTGTCTGTTTAAATTTGTTTTTTTGCTAATACTATTGGTTTTTTTTTATTGTTTCAGATAAAATGAATTATGTATAATCTTAATAATAATAATAAATATAATCCTGATAATTAGGCTTGTTTGATTCCTTTGGAAATTTTTTGATTTTTTAAAATGATTATTAGTATCATAAAGAAGGGAAAGAATAGAAGACAGGTCTTATTTGAAATCTTAATCTGAGTCTATTCTTAGTACATTGCTTTATGGTTACTCCATCTTGATTAGTAAATAATTCCTTTCTGTTTGTTTGGAGATGAAACTAGAAGTCAGTTGTAAGCATTTAAAATACAGGATAGAGTTTTAAACAAATCCGTTACGTGCATTATTGGATACTGAATTAGATTTAACAGCTTCTGGGCTTTATTAATGAAACTTAGAACATGGTGCTGTTCGTAAAGTGCATTCTATTTCTGCAACCCCTAGTAGTTGTTGGCTACTAGAAGAACTTGCTTTAGTTGTAAAATGCTTGAAAACTTACTGAAGCTTATGAAGATACAGCAGCTAGAAGTCTAGCTGTTATGATAGGATAAAGGCTACAAAAGCAGACAAAATAAGCCTTAAAGCTACAACTTCTACCACTTGCAATTATTCTGATTTGTTTTCAAATGCATTACTCTGTGATTCTCTCAATTCTTTCCATGGATGAGTTAGAACTAAACATAGTGGTAGACTTACTGCTGTATACTTGCCCCATGGTAACTGTGATTAAAGCAAGTCTGTTATTAACTTCTGTTTAAATACTAAAAGGTTGATTGATGTCACAGAATTGAAGGGTTTGGAAGGGATTTCTGGTGATCATCTAACTCTCCCTCTCTGCTAAAGCAGGTTTCCTACAGTAGATTACACAGGAAAGCATCCAAGTTGGTTCTGAATATCTACAGAGAAGGAGACTCTACAGTTTCTGTGGGCATCTTGTTGCATTGCTCTGTCACTCCCAAAATAACGAAGTTTTTCCTTATGTTTGTATGGAACTTCCTGTATTCAAGTGTGTGTCCGTTGCCCCTTGTCCTGTCACTGGGCACTGTTAAAAAGAGCCTGGCCTCATTCACTTGGCTCCCACCCATCAAGTATTAATAAGCATGGATAAAATTCTCCGTCAGCCTTCTCCAGGCTGAACATGTCTCTCAGCCTTTCCTCATACTGAAGAGTTTCCAGGCTCCTAATCTTTGTGGCTCTCCACTGGACTTTGGTTAGAAATGACCTGTCTTTCTTGAACTGAAGAGCCTGGAACTACTCAAAGTACTCTGGATGTGACCTCACCAGAGCAGATTATAGAGGGACCTCTCTAATAGCCTTCCTCAGCCTGCTGGCCACATTCTTTTTAATGCACCCCACGGTACCATTGGTCTTCCTGGCCACAAGAGCACAGTGATGGCTCATGGCCTACCTATTGTCCAACAGGACACCTACGTCCTTCTCTGTAGAGCTTCCCTCCAGCAGGTTAGCCCCTAACCTGTACTGATTCAGGCAGTTTTGCCTCCCCATGTCTAGGACTTTACATTTTTGCTTGTTGCACTTCATCAAGTTCCTTTTTGCCCAGCTCTACAGTCTGTCCAAGTCTTGCTGAATAGCAGCACTGCCTTTTGGTGTGTCAGCCACTCCAAGCTTTGTATCATCAGCAAACTCACTAAGGGTGAACTGTATAATTTAATCCATGTCATTGATGAAGATGTTGAACAAGATTGGACCCAGTACGGATCCCTGGGAAACACTGCTCTCCAAATAGAATCTGCGCCACTTATCACAACTTTCACTGCTGCTAGGCCAGCTCTCAGTCACCTCACCGTTCACTGATTTATGCTATGCTTCTAAGCTTACCTTTGAGAATGTTATAGGAGGCAATATCGAAAGCATTGCTGAAGTCAAGGTAGACAACATCCACTGAGCTTCCCTTATATACCCAGCTGGTCATGATATCCTAGAAGGCTACCTCATTGGCCAAGTGTGGTCTTCTCTTGGTGATTCTACATTGACTAATACTGGTAACTTCCTTTTCTTCTACTTGCTTTGAGATGACATCTGGAATAAGTTGTTGTAAGGGACAGAGGTGAGGCTGACTGGCCTGTAGTTTCTCACTTTCTCCTTCTTGCCCTTTTTGAAGATTGGAGTGACACTGGCTTTCCTCTAGTTCTCAGGCACCTCTCCTGTTGTCTATGATGTTTCAAAGGTGATAGAGAGTGGTTTGACAATCTCTTCCCTCGGCTCCATTAGCATTCATAGATGCATGCTCTTGAGCATGCACGTGGATTTGTGTGCAGCAGGTTTGCCAAGATGGTCTCTGATCAGATCTTTCTTCTCCAAGGGGAAGTGTTCCCTTTTGCAGACGCTCTTACCTCTGGAATCTGAGATTTCTAAGGGGCAGTCTTAGCATTAAAGAGTGAAGAAAAGAAGTCATTCAGTATCTCCCCCTTAGTCTCCTTGTTACCAGGACATCTACCTCATTTAGCAGCAGGCCTGCATTTCCCCCAGTCTTCCTTTTGCTACTGACACAGGTAGATTAGTCTTTCTTGTTGTCCCTGTCCTCCCTTGCTGGATTTAATTCCAAGTATGCCTAGTCTTCCTCCTTGCATCCCTGTGTGCTGTGACAGTGTTGCTACATTCCTCACATGCGACCAGTTCTTTTCTACATTCTATAGACTTTCTTCTTCCATTTGGGTTTTTCGGTGAGCTCTTTGCTTGTCCATATGGGTCTTCTGTTACCTTCAATTGGTTTCATTTCACTTGGGAATGCATCAATCTTGTGTTCAAAAGAAGTGGTGCTTGAATGTCAACCATCTCTCTTTGGCCCTCTTACCTTCTGATACCTGCTGGATACCTTTTGGTAGGTCCTTGAAGAGATCCAAGTTAGCAGTCTTGAAGACTAGGATCTTCCTACTAATAGCCTTGTTTCTTCTGTGTAAGATCCAGAGCTCCATGATCTCATAGTCATTGCATCCATGACAGCCCCTTCACATTCCCAGCCAGTCCTTCTTGTCTGTAAGATCAAGATCCAACAGCATGCCTCTCCTTATTGGCTCCTCCACTACCTGGCTCAGAAGATTATCATCTATGCAGTGCAGGAACTTCCTGAACTACGCCAGCCTGGTAGTGTTGCTTTTCCAGCAAATAACCAGCATGACTGAAGTCCCTCATGAGAACCAGGTCCTTGATTGTGAGGCTACTTCAAGCTTTCTGTAGCCTCTTCCTGATCAGGCAGCCTGTAGTAAACACACAGAATAGTGTCACCTGTATTAGTCTGTCCCTTAATTCTCGCCCATGAGCTCTCTACTCAATCACCATTCATTTCTATGTGTAGCTTGGTACATTCCACTTGCTCTCTCACAAAAAGAGTGAGTCCATCACCATGCCTTGCTGATTTGTCTTTCCTAAAAGGTACGTTACCGTCCATGACAGCATTCCAGTGATACAAGCTGTCCTACCGTGTCTGTGTGATCTCAGTGAGATCATGGTCCTGCAAGCGCACGCAGATCTCTAATTCATCCTGTTTATTCACCATTCTGTGTGCATTGATACACAGGTACTTCAGACAATAAGTCTTCTAATTCCTTCGCAGCTATGCCTAACCTAGTGACTTCGGTTGTAAAAGCCTGTACCTGTGGATGTATCAAGAAAGGAAAAGAACAATCATAGTAGCATAGCAACATTCATAATGCAGTGTTTCTTGTCCTCTTATTGTGTATAGATGATTTTATAACACATGGTTCCTAAATCATCACCCACTCAATTTTTAATTGCTGTTTTTTACAGTGTCTGTGTTAACTCAAAAATGAGTTTCAAATCTATGCTATATATAAACCTCTTAAATTCAAGCATGAATCTTAACACAAACTGTGAGTACTTACCAGGGGGTAAAAACAATTCCTTTATTTTGAACTTGTTGTAATTTAACCCCAGTGGGCCACTAAGCCCCATGCAGCGAATGGTTCGTTCCCCTGTAGCAAAGGGGAAAAATCTTGGAAGGGCAAAAGTGTAAAAACTCATGGATTAAGATAAAGGCAGCTTAATAAACAGCAGAAGATGTGCATAAAAGTAAAGCAAACTAAGGAATAAATTCTTATTGGCAGGCAGATACTCAGCCATTTCCAGGAAAGCAGCCTCCATCATAATTAATCGGTTACTTACAAACATCAAAATTTGAAATGTTCCTTCCTACTTTTCTTCAGCTTTTTTTTGCTGAACATGTTATCCTTCTAGTCAGCTATGCTGACTGTGTCTCCTTGTAGCTTTTTGTGCATCTTCAGCCTCCTTACTGGTGATGCAGTGTGAGAAGCAGGAGTCTGTGCAAGCAGTTCTCAGCAACAGAAAAACATCAGTGTGATATCAAACTGTTCTTGTCACAAATCCAAACTATAACACCATGTAAGCTACTATGAAGAAAATTAACTCTATCCTGACCCAAACCAAGTCAGACTAGTACTGTGCTACGTATATATATGTATATATATACATACATATATATATAGTTTGTTCTTGTTTTTGAGGTTGATTTAAGGAAATGTCTGTAAGCTTTTTACCCCAATTTACCATAATCCCACTTTCTCCATGGTTTTATTTGTGACTGGCAGAGACAATTTCTGCCTCCACCCTAATGTTTTAACTGGCAGACCTCTTGGCTATTTTTTTTCTTTTTTAACTTAAAATACATTTCTGTAGCTCTTATTCTGCGGTACAGAGGAATAATTTTATCTCTACTAATGAGAGCTTGTAAAATTGATCCTGTAAAACTTGGCATTCTTACAGTTCAAATTTTTTTTGTAGTACATAAATACAGGAAACAGTGATTCTGCACTGAAAAAATATGATAGAAAAAATTGCTTTCTTGTATGATATAAGATACAAAATAATCATCAGTTTAGACTAAGCACATACAAAAATTTGTAGCTTTGAAGTCTTCATTCATAGTTTTTAAAGCTGTAAAAAGCTAAAAACAAAATATTTGGCTCTTTTCCATTGTATAACTTGTTTTGAAATATATCCACACTTCAATAACAGTCATTAAGGAAATACTTTGTTATTCATATACTTTTATAGAATAGTCTTATTAAAGGAGTAATACTTAATTTCTTGGCTTTATCAGTTCAGATTTTAATCCTGTATATTTTTATCTTCTTAATGGCATATACCACAGAGACATCTGAGGTAGCCAATTACATTTCAAGGTCAGCTGGAACTAAGTAACTCTTTTACACTACTTTTGTTTTTATTAGATGGACTAAATTGCTAGCTCCAATTCCCCTTTCTTTGAAGAGACGCTTATACACAAATGCTAAATGCACATCTAAAACAGGTATAGTTTTTACCTCTTATACAAGCATGTCTTTGGTCCAATAAAATTGTTTTTCTCCCTGTTGGCAGACATTGTTTGTATTTAGACAGTGCATGTAATAAAGAACGTGAATTTTTAAGCTTTAATTTATGGAATGTCTTACAAATTCTTAATTAATAACTCTGTGTATTTAAGGTTTCAAAATGCAATATATCGTCCATTGTGACTGATCAACCTTAAAACTGAACTATGTGTTTAAGAAGAAGTCAGAATTCCTGACTGAATTTTATTTTCATTTACTCTTCTGAGTTTAGAGTAGCCGCTGTTGATTCATGTTAATTAAAATAATCTTATCCAAGGGCTTTGATCTCACCATGGAAAAACATACTCAGATGGGAAGGTTTGGAGTGTTTTTTTTTTTTTTTTTTTTTTTTTTAACAGTCACCCAGATGAGTTAGATTGTGGTGGGGAACAGGATTTCTGGATTTCTTAGAGTGAGTGTTTTCTCTGAGCAGCCTCTCTCTCACGTTGGTGTGGATTTTAGGTGAAAGTCGTACATAATTTGCAGGATTTCCTTAGAATCATAGAATCACCAAGGCTGGAGAAGACCTCTAAGATTATCCATTTCAACCATCTACCTACCAACACTAGATTTAGCAGATGACTGGCTGGCTATGCTATATCTAATGCACTTCAAAATGAGGTTGACTGCCAGGGCATGCTGCTGGCTCTCACTGAGCCTGCTGTCATGAACAGTCCTAGATTCTTTCTCCTGAGCTGTTCCCCAACCACTCATCTCTCAGTCTGTGCCTGTGTCTGGCACTGCTCCATCCCACTTGCAGAACCTGGCATTTTCCTTTCTTGAACTTAATGTTATTGCTGATCACCCAGTGTTGTGATGTAACTGCATCCATCTGCAAGGCTTCTTATCCTGTCAGGGTGTCAACAGCACCTCCCAGTTTATTACCATCAACAAAATTGCTGACAATGCACTTCACTTCACAACTCTACTGAGATCATTAACAAAAATAATGAACCTGTCCTAGAACTGAGTCCTGGGGAGCACTGCTAATGCCTGTCAGCCAGCCAGATTCAGCTAGTACAACCCTTTGAACTCTACTGCTGAGCCAGTTCATCACCCAGCATAGCTTGAACCTGTTTGTGTTGCACTTGGCAAATTTGTCCAGGAGGGTGCCGTGAGGGACAGTATTTAAGTCCTTACTGGAATCTAGAAGGATCATGTCCACTGCCTTCCCTTCATCCACCAAGTAGATGATCTACTTTAGAAGGAGGTCAGATTTCTAAGGCTGAGCTTTCCTTGACAGCAAGACAGGAATGGCACAAAGGTGCATCAGGGGAGAGTCAAATGAAACCATGCTGACTATGCCAGGAAACAGCTTTGTTCTTTTAATGCTTTTCAGTATTCCCCAGGATAATGTTCTCCATAACTTTTCACAGTACTGAGCTTGGACCTGTAGTTCTCCAGTTCTTCTCTCAAGTAGCTTAGTATAATGTTGGCTAGTTTTCAGTCAGCAGGGACATACCCAGACTCCCAAGAGCTTTGGTAAATTGTTGAGAAGGGGCTAGCTAACTCTTTCAGCACTCTCAGGGATAGAATGGCTTGGGTTGGAAGGAACCTCAAGAATGGTCAAGTTCCAACTGCACTGCTAGAGACAGGGTTACCAAATGCAAAATCACATTGCCCATGACCCTATCCAACCTGGCCTTAAACACCTCCAGGGACAGGACATCCACAAGCTCTTTAGGCAACTTGTTCCATCACCTCACCACACTAAGTAAAAAACCTCCCCCCCAACAATCTAATCAAATCTTCCTTTCTATAATTTGAAACCATTTCCCTTGTTCTCTAATTATCTACTCATGTAAAAAATCGGCTTCCTCATGTTTATAAAATCCTTTTAAATATGCCATCTTTCCTGGTGGTCTTAGAGACATTGAGCTGATATAGCTGTTCCCTTGCAGTTTTTGTTACCATGTATGAAAAGTCACTGCTCCTCCAGTCATGGTCCTCTATTTCTAAGATCCAGGCAGCCCAAGATCTGCTGTTACAGTTAAATACCAGGGTGAAAGACATTAAATGCCTTTGCCATTTCTTCCTTCTTTCTTGTTAGGTGACATCTGCTTCAAGTATCAGTCTAGTGTTTTCCTTTGACCTTCTGTTGCTCTTGATATACTTGAAGAAGCCTTTTTTTGTTGTCTGACACTGCGCTGGCCAGTGTCAATTCAAGTTGAGCATTAGCTTTATTTGTTTTCTCCCTGCAGATGTGAACCACAGTTCTGTAGTCCAAGTGATTTTCTTGCTTCAGAGCTGCAGAGATTACAGTCACTGTAAAAAGAGCAATTGTTTTTTGATTTTTTTTTTTAACTCGTCTGGTGTCTTATTTTAAAAGCTGTTAGGATTTGGCCCCACTCATCTGTACTTTGATTCCTAGAAAGTTGTTTGTCACTTTAGCAAGAATGCATATTTCTATGCCTTGTTATTCTTTAAAGAAAGAAATTACTGTTAGAATCTAGCTTACTGGAAACTGTATTAATCAAATTTAGCATGTTAAAGAGAAGCAGGCTCTGTTCTGAATAGGTTGGAAACTAAAACTCATACTTCATTAATTAATATTTTTTTAAGTTTAGCACTGTGTTCTGAACATTAAATAATTTATAAGGTAGCTAGGAGTAGATTAGCATTGCCATCTGCCCTATTCTTCTAGTCAAAAGAGGTCATTTGTTTTCTTATTATAACAAATTACAGGTTAAACAGCTTTGTCATGTATTCCAATTTTCATTAACACTCTCTGTGAAATACACGAGCCTACTCATTCCCCTTCATTTATGTAACTTCCACTACTGATAACTTCTCCAACAGTCTTAAAGGAGTTAGATCATCTGGTGTTCTGCCCTAGAGCTGGTCCTTTGTGCTTTCTTGTTCAGAAGTTTTCCTTCATCGCACATGGAACTTAGGAATGTGGGATGTCTTTCCAGGCATCCTCCTAGTAGCCATTGTGTTTACATAACTGGTGGGTCAGATAGAGAGCATCTTGTTCTAAATGGAACCAGGGAGCTTCCCTTCAACGAAGGGATGTGGCATAAACTGTATTGAGGTCTGCATTCTGTTTTTCAGTCTACACTTCAGGTGTGCCTGGTCAGAATGTTTTCTTGTGTTGCTTCTCTGATGAACCTGTAACATACCGGATCGAAGGATTGCTTTTTGCATTTTGGGGATCACCCAAAATTATTTCATGTAAAATGATCTTTTCTTTTTTTAAATTGCTCTATTTTAAAATGTTGTATTAGTTAGCATTAGGAATATTACTGAGGCAAATTCTGGCAAGTTCTGTACTACCTTAAAAGAAAATGATCTCTAAAAGTACATCTATTTCGCAGTGAGAGAGTGAAAAGAGTTGCGGGTTTGTGATACGTATGGTAAATGTAATCAGCTGTAAAAATTATTTATCTATTAAAGAAAAGAACATTTCTTCGTCATATTTTATTTTTTGATGTGTCAAAGGGTTAAAGATAACAGGTTGCTGATCTCACCACTGTGACAGTTACTGTGTAATGTAGACACTGGAAAAGAACTGTAAATAGGTCATGACTACTTATGATAATTTTAGTTAATTTTTAAGGAGCTAATCTGACTGGGAGTTAATTTCCAACCAAGAATAAGTTTTTCCTTTCAAAGAAAGGAAAACAGTGTTATTTTTGTTGTTGTTGTTGATATTCAGATTTATACAGTCATTTTACTAATCATGCACTTAGGTCCTCTTCCAGTGTAGCAAGGGATCAAGACAGGTAGAACTGTGCCTGGGAACAACGCAGTTAATGTGGAAACAGGAGCTGCAAGTAAAATGAGATGGTTTGCAAGATACTTCTAAACAGATGTCTGGAACCTTGTTTTCTTGGGAGTCAAACTTGAACCACTGAGTGAAAATCTAGAACTTAGTATTTACATTTTCAGTGTAGTAGTGTTGCCCATTTCAGAGAGCGCTGTGTCTTGAATGCTGTTTGCTACACTGTTACTTAGAATAAAATAATTCTGACATTCTATCACAGCTTAAATAAAAACAAAACAAAGCACTCCAAACTTTAAGAAAGTAATTGCATAAAGCAGAGTATTTTCAAATGTTTTAAAAGTAACTTCCCGCATTTTCCAAGTATTCCATCTATAGGAACTATTTTCCTTCCTTCAAGAAAGGGAAAATAAATGGAATAATATCAGGATCTAAAGGCTTTATGGTTTTATCACCACATTGCAATTATACTAATAAACACCTCTGTCCATGACCTTGGAATTTATAGTGCAGTGAGAAAGATTTACTGACATGTAGTTTGAAAGAAAAATGGGATTATTATATAATTACAAGTTGTGGTTATTAAGTGTATGTACCTGCATACCACTTATCCCTGTTATTTCAAGACCTTCAGCAGTCTTTCAGCTTTCATAGAATAATGCAGAAAGGCTTCTTAAAACCCAGTTCCTAGATGTCTGTTACTTTATTGTCTCAACTTCAAAGTAACCTTGTTACCTTGGGATGTACAGAGCAAATCAATAGATCTTTAAAACAGTATTTGGTAGTTCTTTTTTTTTCCAATGTTCTAAACCCAGTTTTTGCAAGTCATTTATATATCAATGCGTATTACTTTCTGCTTCACAGGTTCCTGGCGTACAAGTCCTTTATATGTAGATTTGCTTCTTGTTGCTATTTAACTAGGATTCTTCTACTTTTTTCTTGGATTCTTTTACTTTTTCGCCTTAGTCAGATCTCCCTTGCTATTTTTGAGAAGTTAACTGTATAAATCTCTTGTTTATCTCCTTGTAAAATCATAACTAACTCAAAGCAGTTTACGGTGTGTATTTGTGAAAAACCTGAAGAAGTTGGTCAAAGTTGTCACATGAATCTTACTAGTGTCTGAGTTAAACAGTTTTTAAAACTTTCCAACTACAGTTAAGCCCATCTTATTATTATTTTTTTTCTCTCTGTAGACCATAAAATAAGTAGTTATGTGATTTAAAACTGACAAATTTCAGTTTCTCAATTCCACTGTAAGTTCCAGTGTTTTCCAAGTTAGTAGTTCTACTAGTGTTGCTTCGATAGGTGAATAAATTTGAATTTTTTTTTTCCAAATTTTGTACCGTTTTGATGTCATTTTGTCTTATTTATGAAATATATTGAAAGTGAAGAATGTGACTAGTGATTCAATTTAGTAGTTGCAGTGATTTATTGCTGTCAACGTCAGCCATGTCTACTTCAGGATCTATGAACACCATACTCAGAAAAATGTATTCCTCATTTACAGTTTATGTTCTGTTGGCACTTGGTATGACACAAAGCATATCCAGAGGGAAGGGAGATGCCCAATCAATATGCCTTTATAGCACTTTGATCTTCTTGCTGAAACCTGGGATGTAATATATCTTTCATGCTTTCTCAACAGAACCATTTACAAGTCGTCCTTTGTGTTAGCTTCTGCTTTACTCCATCTTTTCTTTCTGTGGAGAGGACTGTTGTCCAGTTTTTAATGAAGGAGTGACCTTTTAGTGTGAAGGGATGTATTTATAAATTCATTCTTATTTTATTGATGTTTAAAGAGTAAAAGGCATCATGTGAATCACAAAAGTATGTTTTCCTCCTGCGGGTAGTCCATTGGTATGATGTGGTTGGCTTAATATTGAAATAAAATATGCATATACTAAGCAGCATTTGGAGCAGTTTGAGGGAACGCATACTGAAATACTAGTATGCAGCCTGGTCAGAACTCTTCTACTGAAAGAGAATGTAGTGTTTGAATGATAATCCCACTTTATGTTATATATGATTAATGTTAGTGCTATGCTTTTTTGTTTATTTTTAAGTCAAATCCATTATTTAAAGAGAAAGGAAAATTCTTGCTGATGCAGTATCAAAATTTCAGCTGATGTAAATTGGTATACTCATTGTTGCCTACAAAGTGCCTAGTGTGATGGCCCTCACTAACGTGTCACTAACCAGTGGAATTGGTAGCAGCCTCTTGTGGGAGGAAAAGTAAAATAGTTTAACAGAGACAGCGACCAGTGTGTTCAGCTTATCACATAAAGTATGATTTCTTACTCAGGACTAAACATTAAGTTCAGTTTAGATTATTTCTTGTTACCAAGATTTTTGGGATTCCCAATTTTCAACCAATGTCTGAAGTAAAGACTGTGGTAGACCTGGTGTTGTGTAATACTTGTTTCTTCATGTAGGTCTGAAGCAGAAATCTCTGTGATTTTGTCTTTCCCCAGAACCTTCTTAAGCTATACCACTTTTCTACCAGCTTTAAATTATATGCCCCTTTAAGTAAGCAATTGGATTGTAATTCTGATTATTTGAATTGTAGGCAGTATTCCTTTGTCACTGATGATCATTTTGTTGATGTTGTTTCTTGTTGCTCCAGGATTATCTAAAGTAGCTGCTGTGATTTAGAAATATTGCAAACAAATTCAGTGGAACAAATCCAATGGAGTAATCTTTTTTGAGAACTTAAAATATGCTGTTCCTGGACTTAGAAATGTCACTGATAACAGAAGACTTATTAACACTGGTAGGACTTAATCAGATATGGCTGGATTTAGACCAGTTCACCTGTAGTAAAGTTCAAGAAGATGATGGAGTATGTTGTGGCACCATGGGTATCCAACTAGGTATTTCTGTATATGCACATTTAATACAGTAGCATTTTTAAAGGAATATAAAGATAAAGGATAAGGGCCAGTTGCACTCCTGTATCCTAAACTGTGTGGAAATGTGCACAGTTAGGTAATGTTGCAGTTGCTTGTGCATAGCACTGTGCAGTGTTGGAGAGGTGCATGACAGTTCCGCACGAGGAGTTAGATACTTGACTTACGTACAGGATCATGAGAGACAGTTATGAGAAGGCCCCTTGTACAGAATCAAGTATGTACCATATTTTATAATCTTACATTGTAGAAATGATAAGGCTTCTGTTTTATCAGGGTAAAAAGTTTACCATAGAGTAAAGGTAACTATAGAACAATATAGAGTTGTCTTTTCTGTGGTACACGTAATTACCCTTCATTCTGCTAAAGCTCAGAAAAATTGCTGCCTGCTACTGCAGGGCTGGATCTAACAATGGAAAACCATTGTTTTCTTAAAGCAAAAAAAACCTAAAAAACATCATTCGAGCTTTCTAGAATGTTTAAAAAAAAAAAAAAGAAGTAAAAAGTTGTGCAAGTGAATCAGTTGAGAGTAAGGAGGCAGTACGTCAGAGGTGAATGAGAAATGAATGATCATAGTCATATCACCAACCAAGTAATTCCAAAAATTTATAGTCACCTAAACATCCATTAAAAAAAATCTATATGAACTCGGATTGATTAAGCCCAAGCTTTTCTAAAAGTGTCTTTGATTAGGTTGTGTTGAGTTACTATAGTCTTTCTCTGCAGCTTTCTACTAATAATGACATAATTCACTTAGCTCAGAAGACAAAACGAATTTGTAAATTGTCATGTGCATAAATTTTGTTTTGCATATTAGCATTCTCCAAAATATTGTTTAGAAGTGGAGTTTCATTGTTATCTGTGATTGGATTAGGGTATGTCTGGCTGGCCGAATGAATCATAGAATCATAGAATCACTAAGGTTGGAAAAGACCTAAAAGATCACCCAGTCCAACCGTTCACCTATTCCCAATAGCTCCCACTAAACCATGTCCCTCAACGCAACATCCAGTCTTTCCTTGAACACCCCCAGGCTCGGTGACTCCACCACCTCCCTGGGCAGTCCATTCCAGTGCCTGACCACCCTTTCTGAAAAGTAATACTTCCTCATGTCCAGCCTGAATCTCCCCTGGCATAGCTTGAAACCATTTCCCCTGGTCCTATCACTAATGACACGAGAGAAGAGGCCGACCCCTAGCTCACTACAACCTCCCTTCAGGAAGTTATAGAGAGCAATAAGGTCTCCCCTGAGCCTCCTCTTCTCCAGGCTGAACATTCCCAGCTCCTTCAGCCTCTCCTCATATGGCCTGTGTTCCAGACCCCTCACCAGCTTCGTTGCCCTTCTTTGAACACGTTCCAGGGCCTCAATATCTTTCTTGCAGTGAGAGGCCCAAAACTGGACACAGTACTCGAGGTGCGGCCTCACGCGTGCTGAATATAGGGGAATCTTGATATTCAAAAGATTGTCCCTCATTTGAGATGGTTTTCCAACTTAGATTTTTTTTTCAAATGCATTACTGCACCAAACTAACACATTTTAACACTGATGCTTTTCCTTGCTTGTATGAACAACTCATGAAAATCTTAGTCCCTTCCCATCTGAACCATTTTGTGATTCTACATACAGCCATTTTGTCTTCTGCAATTACTTTATATAAAAACTTTCAAAGTTTTATTTAGTTTCAGTTACTTTGAAACTGTGTAACTTTTGAGCATAGTATTTCCATTCTGGTAGAAGTGTCATTGTGTGAAATTATTAAAGAATAGCTGCAATGTTTAAATTAATAAGCTCTTTTAATTCTTGGTAACTTTATTTATCATATACATATACATCATATACATCATATACAGCCCACTGACTTCAAAAAACAATTTCAGTCATGCTGTGGTAAACATTTTGAGCTAATGCAATTGAAAAATGATTAGAAAAGATACTCCCTTGAGAAATAGTCTGCATTCTTCCACAGAAATATTAGCCCTTACAGTTTGAGATACTGTATCCATCCTGAGCTATTGCAGGTACAATGCTTTTGGTAACTGAACCTGCTCAGGTGTCTGAGCTGTGCTTCAGTTGAAGAGTGGACTGTTGTCTAGACGTACCTAGGTAATGACATTGAGTTTCAGAATGTGAGCACCTACACTTTCAAATGACTTGTGTGAAAAAATCTCTAACAAAATGAAAAAGTGTATCTTTTCACATCCAGTCCATTGAATGATTTTCCTGACTAATTCTTTTTTAATTGAAATATTTCTTCATATTCTAAATCTTCTAGCATAACTATATTTGAAGTATTTTTTGAGCCACCTCCATGAACATTTTATTTCTAGAGTTTTTTTGAGATGATTACTTGGCTTTTCATGATACTGAAAAGCTTTCTGCTGTTAGCTTTGTTTGTGTTCTAGTCTTACAGGATTTTCTTACGTAGAACAATCACAGTCGATCCAAATCTATGTCAGAAATGTGAAAATATGTCTGAAAGAATCCCTTAATTCACCAGTGTTTTGTTAGCTATCTATTAAAATTGTTGCGCTGATTCATGCTACTCTTTTGCTCAGTAGCCTCACTTACCTCTGTTACCTTGTGACATGGGATTCTTTCAAAGTCAAGTAATGTCGCACCTTGTCAGCTGTCAGCTGCTTAGTCACTTCCATTCTGCGTGTACTTAAAAAGACACATCGTCTATGTTATTTCTTAGAATGCCAACAATGTAAAAAGATAGCTGCTGTCAGACTGAAGGTTCAACAGCAAAGAAGTTAAAAAAAATATCAAACAATCACTCTTTTTCTGCAAAGCAGGCATAGCTCATTCAGATATCTTTTTGAATACACCCATGTTTCTTTTGCTGTAGGAGTTTAAAGGGTGTGTGAGAGCATTAGTTATTGAAGGGATGTCATGGGTGGTCAGCCTCAGGTTAGTTCTTCGCAAGAGCACAGCAGACACATGGAGTTCATTTCAAACTGTTCTAAGACACTACTGCAGCCACTCTGAAGCATATTGTCAATAGATAAATATGTTGGTATTACAGAGTTTCGTTTTCTGTTGCATATCCTAAGTCCATCTTGTTTGTTGGTAAATGTGTGTTGCTCTGAAAGTAATGTCTCTTATTTGTTTCCATGGAAATGACAGATACAAAGAGCACAATAATATTATTTGATAGAGCCAATTCACAGCTACAGAATACTAGTTTTCAGTGTGGTCACCACCATTAGCTTTGCATTTCACCAGTGATAAACAAGAACCTGCATGCAGCACTTGTAAAATTCTTCATGGCCATCTAGAACGATGTTTTTCATGGTGTGACAGCTGTGCCTGACTGCCTGGAATGTGGCTTGTCTTTTATGTCGCTGTCACCACTGCTGAAACGCACTGCCCACCACCTCACTGTGCTCACATCCACTGTTTGGTCTCTAGAAATGTTCAGCAAGCATCGATGAATATCAGTGGATGCCATTTTGTCTGCATGGAGGAATTTAATTCCACCCCTTTGCTTCATTCCATATCAGATGTCAGTTTGTCAAACTTCCCCTCTGCTGCCATCTGCCACACAGCAACAACATGTAATAGAATATTTGCAGGAAGGTCCAGTCTTTACTGCCATACCACCACCATCTTCCTCTGACACTGTGGGCCAACATAATAAAATAGGAAGCATTACTTTCAGATCAATCTTTGTATTTCTCAATGTCTTAGTTGTTCTTTTTCATGTATTCTTTTTTCTTCGCTATAAACTTCTTTTAACAAGACTTGGATCAAATAGTAGTTTAGATAGAAATTTTGTTTTGATTTGAGCTTCAGCTAGGTTGTTTGAATTAATGTAATTTGGTTTGTATAGTAGTTTTGATACATTTGTCCATTTTGTGTTGGGATTTTCCAGAGATGCAAGATTTCTCTAGCTTATCTGTAGACTTTGATGAGATAAAGACTACACTGAAGATTTTATTTGCCAATAGGCATTGAATTTGCTAAAATGATCAAAAGCAGAATGATATCCACTGTATTAAGGAGACCCACTAAGCATCTTGAATAGACTGCCTGTTTGCAAATAAAATTTGCCCAGACTGCTCTTCTAGGACTAGAAGGTAGAGGAATAGTGGAGATTGCAATGCTTGTGGCCAGCAAAACATAGACATATAAAAATAGTTCTCATTTTTGTTCTTGAAAGGGATATTGTTCTCCTACAATCATAACTGTGTAATAGTATTTGATTTTAGTGGGTGAAAATAACATGTGCAGATGTCTTTGTATCTGATACAGAACAGGAGGACATGTTGATAAAGAAAATAAAATATGGATGACAAAAGTATGATATACTAATTAGAATAGGGACTGTTTGTATTAGTAGAATATGTGAAGCAAAATAATGAATTGGAAGAAGACACTTAAAACATTTATTTTAAGTCTGTAATATATGTGGCCTGAGTGCTGGTACGAAGCCAAATTTGGTTAGGTTAAATTTTCTGTTAAAGCTGGCATGTTGATCTGTTGCTTCTCACTATTATTTGGACCCCTCCAGGCTAGAAATTTTTGTATGCTTCCATCTTTTATTCTGACTGTTACTTTGAGCTACTATTTACCCGGACCTTTTGGGAAGTTTTGCAGGACAAAAATAGAGAGTTCTTCCATTTTTTTACTTCACTGTACTTTCTTCTGTTTGTTGTTGTTGTTGTTTTGTTTTTTTCCCATTAAATCCTTTTCTGCTCTTTTCCAATACTTAAACGTACCAATTCTGTTCTTGCCTTTTGGTAGCACTGCTAGCTGAACTGTCCAAGGTCTCTCTGCCTTTCCTCATAAGGGAGAAGCTCCAGTCCCATCATTATCTTTGTGGTTCTTCAGTGGACTTTCTTCAGGAGCTTCGTCTCTCTGCTGTACTGAGGAGCCTAGAACTTCAGGTGTGACCTCACCAGTGCTGAGAGGAGAGGATCACCTTGGGTACCTTCTCAGCAGCAACATGCTCATGTTCAACTTGGTAGCCACCAATCTGTCCTGGTGCCTGCCTCCAGTACAGTTCAGATTCCTGTGGCATCTTACTGAACTTCATTATATTTGTGTCAGTCCATTTCTCCAGCATATTGAGGTCCCTCTGCATGGCAGCACGAAACATTGGTGTATCAGTTGTTTCTCTCAGTCTTATGTTATCTACAGACTTGCTACAGGTGCACTCCATGCTATCATCCGTGTAATTATTAACAAAGATTCTAAACATGACTGGACTCAGTGTTAATGCATGGGGTACACTGCTAATTCCTGGCCTTCAAAATCATCCCAATGATCATCATACTCTGGACCCAGATGTTCAGCCAGTTTTTAATCCAGCTCACTGTCTTTCCATTCCATACTGTGTCAGTTTGTTTACTGTTTATCACTGATCTCCAAAAAGCAACAAAACAACTGAAAGCAGGCACAAAAAAATCGGACAGAAAAAAAACCCAAGTGTACTCAAACTTGGTATAGCAGTCAGTTTTCTGATCAGCTCTCTTCTTTCTATACATTGTGATAGAAAGATATGTCCTGTATGTGTCAAATCTCTTCCTTAGTAGGAGGATTCTTTTACTCCCTTGTAGATCAGCCGTTTAAATGTGCATTTCAGACTCCAGAAAAGTCAGAATGCTTGTATAGTCATGATTCATGCTGTTAAATGTTTTCTATAACCAAGTACAAATGGAAAAAATGAGAGGATAAATATTTAGTTTTTCAGAATTCATTTCCTTCATTTTCAAATGCTATTTTCCTGCCTTCCTATCCAGTAAGGCTCTGTTTTATTTTTTCCCATGTGCTTTTACCAGCCTATTCTTTCTCACCCACCAAGTGTAAACTCAATTTTAACGTCTGCACTTGAGAAAGAAATGAGTGATTTGCTGTAGAAAAGAGAGATAAAAAATGACATTCAAAAATTATGCTTTGTATGACTTACGTTTTATGACAAAATGGACAATGGTAAAGTATATACTAGTAGACAAATGGATGCTGGCTTAACTTCGTGTTCTTTTACTGTGGACAATTATTTATTACGTATGTAGGACTGATTTACAGAAGGTTTTTTATGTACAGGTCTTTAAAAAATACATAGAATTTTGAATCTAGATTGAAAATTTGCATACAAAATTTTTCCTGAAGAGAAAATCTTTGATTTGATTTCACAAATCAGTTCATAACATGTATATGTTATATTTTCTTGTCTTGTAGTGCTGTGTTGTGTCAGCACAACATAAATCTAATGTACTAAATATTTTTGTCTCAGAAAATATACTCTCACTGTAAGTATGTCACACATGCTTTGTGTGAATTTAAGCTGTATGGCAGTTATCATTCAGCTGGATAAATTGTCCATCTGTTAACTGTGGAATAGAGGTGGGAGTTTTTTTTTTTGTTTTTTTTTTTAAAGAATGACAGTGTTTAGCACTCTTTTTTTTTTTATATATTTCTTTTTGTAATCTTTGTGATTTAGAAGAAAAGCTAAAGATGATTAAAATTATTTGTGGAAGTGCCAGCTCCACCCTAAGAGATTTTCCTGCACTGCTACCAGTTATTCTATTATCATCAACAAGTGTTTTTGCCTTCTGTGTTTATGGAGAAAAAGAAACCCAAATCTAAAATTCCTCCAGAGAGATTGCCCTCTAAGGATTCTGATGAAAACTCGACTGATAGATTTTGTTGGGTTGTAGAGGAAATGCAGTGGTATCAGAATGAGGACCTGAATACCTAAACATCTGAACTATAAGAACAACAGGCATTTTGTGAAATGTCAGTAAATTGGAGTTTGTCTTCTAAGTTAGTTCAGAATCACTTATGCTTGAAAGTGAAAGCTCAGCATCTTCTCTAAACTACGTGCACAGTAGGTTTCTAAAGTAGGTTTTTAAAACCTCCATCCCTGTTATCGTATTTAGCCTTAACTTTCTAACAATTGTAATTGTCCACAGAAAACATTTCAAGATAAATGCACTATCAGGTTTTGAAATTTTCTTATTTTTGTAAATACTAAGACCTGGGGAGCAAAATAAGGGCTATATTGTGGATTAAGTGAAATATCTCAAGGCTGTGCTTTTCTGATAACTGAACCTGAAGTGACCTTTCTCAGACACAATTACAGAGCTGTATGTTTTTCCTTTAATTTCATCAGGGGTTTAATTAGTATACAAATAAAACTTCCCTTATCTTCCTTTCTACCTAATTGGCTTGTCTTCGCTTATATATGAAGTATGTGAAAATGGGCTGTAATTAGGGTGACCGTGTTAACCTTTTTTTCTCAAATGTACCGTTGCCTAAAGGCCTCAAGGCCTAAAAACAGTGCTTTGGATTATTGCTTTGCAATCACTATGGCTCTCCCATAGGTTTTCTCATGAGCAGAAGGGCTTTGGGTGCTGCTGGTTCCCACTGCTTAACGGGATCTTCATTCTTCTCCCCACTAAATGTTTATTGATTATCTCGCTGCTCCACACTCAGCCTCCAACAACTTAATATCAGGTGACAGTCAGGAGAGTTCTCCAAGTAATTAGAGTGGAGCATTGAGGGAACAATTAGGAGCAGAGTTATTAAACTTGATTTATCCTATTCTCTCCTGAACACTTTCTTGGATATCAGAACATCGCACTTTCACAATCTACCCTGGCTGAGAAATTAGTGGCTAACCTGCTGCTTATCATTGTTGCCTTGCTGCCTTGAGGCACACCCTCTTGGTTTCAGTCACTCAGCTGGAAATATTAGAGTCCATAAAGTTTATCAAGGGTTTTAATTAGATCAATCTGAAGAAGGAAAAAAAGAGAGGCTTACAAGCCATTACTTTAGAACATTCCATTCTGTATTTGAGCAATTGTTACGGCTTGACTTCACCCACAGTAGCAAGGAGTTTCAAGTGAATACTGGTAGTGTTTTTGGGGAGCTGTTCTGTTTACAGTTTGCTTTGATACTGCAGTATCAAAGATAGATAGAATTGAAATCCTTTGGAGATTTCTCCAAATAATGTTGAAAGTTTTCAAAATAAAGCAGTAAGATTTTTGATTTAATAATTTCTATATACCTTTGTCATCAGCATCTTGCTTTACAAGAGCTGTGCTTCATATTACTGCCTCATTAATAGTCCTGTGTTTGGAATTGATAAGCACTGTTAGTTTAGCATCTCACACAGGCTTTTCAAACATTATGGGCCTGTTTGTTTTCTGTGGTCCATGATGTAAGCTGTGCTGGAACAGCCTACTCTTCAGTACCTGCAGGAGAATAACTAAAATTAATATGCATCCTCTCTTACTAACGTGTACATATTGGCCTGTATTTTTCCAGACAATTAGATCACTAGAATCTTACAGCCAGGCTCCACCCCAGTAACCTCTACATCTAAAGTTGCTTGTGTCAAAGTATTAGCAGAATTATTTTCTGAGCAGACAAGAGCTGAATACTGCCACTGCATCTTTATTTATTTTTTTTTTTTCAGTGGCACTGGGAAAGTGAGGCATTGGTACCAGACATGTTCTATGCTCCATACCTTCAGTTTGTAAAAAAATGGGAATATGAGTGGGAGGGACATGACTCTGCATTTATAGCTGTATTTCTTCAGTGCTGATTTTGCCTAAAAATATATCAACAGTAAGCATGATAAATGGAAGAAGGTAACGTTCTGAAATTCTATATGCAAACACAGTTGTTCAGACAAGATTTTAATAGTCACTGCTGGCATCAGAGTCGTTTCTGGTTTTGGATATGTTTATGCTAATAATACAATGGGAGTATGAGATCTGTGTGTTCATCTTTTTTTTTTTCTTTTTTCTTTTTTTTTTAAATGAAAAATAGGATATCTAGTTGAAATTAATGAGATAAGAAGCATACTAGACTTATTCAACCAGCATTAACTTGAACAAGACATCTCCATACTTTAGAATTTCTTAAATTAATTCCTGATTGGGGTTCACAGAATCACAGAGTGGCCAGGGTTGGAAGGGACCTGAAGGATCATGAATCTCCAACCCCCCTGCCACATGCAGGGCCACCAACCTCCACTTCTAATACTAGACCAGACTGCCCAGGGCCCCATCCAATCTGGCCTTGAACACCTTCAGGGACGGGGCATCCACAGCCTCTCTGGGCAGCCTGTTCCAGCACCTCACCACTCTCTCTGTAAAGAATTTTCCCCTGACATCCAGCCTAAATCTCCCCTCCCTCAACTGAAAACCATTCCCCTTGTCCTGCAGTTATCAACCCTTTCAAAGAGTTGATTCCCCTCCTGTCTGTAGGCTCCCTTTAGGTACTGAAAGGCTGCAATGAGGTCACCCCACAGCCTTCTTTTCTCCAGGCTAAGCAAGACCAGCTCCCTCAGCTTTCTTACAGCAGAGATTGATCTCAGCCTGGATTTTGTAAATTGCTGAACAGAGGATTCTGGTAGCAGTACTTCAGCAGAACTTCAGTACTTCAGCAGAAAAGATGTCCATAAATTTTGAAACAAGGTGCAAGAATTTAGTCTTGCAACTTTGCGGTTTCCTCTGTTTTTCTGTGATTCTTTAGAATCTGTGAGGAAACTTGCATTCTTAAGCAAATGTTTAGAGAGCTCCGATCTACATAGGTGTCTCCAAAAGTAATGCCTCCTACTTATTTTCGTGGAAACTACAACAGATACAAAGAGCTCAACAGTGATGTTTTGACAGAGCAAATTCTTAGCTACAAGACACTGATTTTTGGCGTAGTCAGAGTACCATTAGCTATGCATTTTCACCAGCAATGAACTAGAGCTTGTATGCCATTCATGTAAAAATCTTCACTAGCAGAGGTGACCTGCTGCGTCACAGCTGCAATGATGGTGGTGTTGGTAGGAATATGGACTATGCAGTCCATCTGTTATCATCCCAAATAGATAGAATTCAGGAGGCTCCAAATTTGGACTGTATGGTGTGTGTGGTAGGACAGTCCAACCAAGATTGGCAGTGTGCTCCATGGTCTTCAAACTGAAATGGGGCCTTATGTTAACACGTTGCAAGAAACAGGTTGTCTTCTCTGGTCTGGCTCTGGAAGATCAAGCCTTTGACATAGTCAGCATCATTAAGTAGCAGTTGATAGTTCATCCAGGTTCCAGAAAATTCAGAAGGATCACTCTTCCTATTCCAAAAGACAGTGCACATCACCTTATCCACTGAGGGCTGTGTCTTGAACTTCTTCTTTGTTGGGGAATTCACATTTTGCCACTCCATGGACTGCTCTTTTGCTTCTGGTTCACAGTGGTTACACCACATCTTGTCTCACTGGTGACGATGTGATCTAGAAAACTGTCACCTTAAGCATTGTATTGGTTCATTAGATCTTGACATGGTATTGCGTATGGTGTTCTTTTTCCTACTCGGCAAACACTAGTGGGACCCATTGGGAGCAAACTTTGTGACAGTCCAGTGTTGCCACCTTTGCTTCCAGTGCACTGAAGTTAATATTCAGCTCTGTACTCAGTTCCCTTGCCATAATCCATTGATTCATGTGAATAAGCTGATTGAGACGCTCTTCATTCCGGGCTATGCTTGGACATCCAGAATATGGCTTGTCTTTCATGTTGTTTATACCACTGCTGAAAAGTCCCACCCACTGCTTCACTGTGCTCACATCCACTGTTGGGTCTCCATCAGCGTTCACATGTGTTGATGAATGTCAGAGGGTGCCATGTTTTCTGCATGGAGGAATTCAGTGGCACACCTTTGCTTCATATGCACTTCCATGTCAGATACCATTTTATCTGCTGCCATCCGCCACATGACTGCAAAATGTAATAGAATATTGGAGGGAAAATTCAACTTCTACTGCCTTATCAGTATCTGCCTCTGATGTTATGGGACAACATAATAAAAAGGAAGCATTACTTTCAGAGCAGCCCCCACAGTTTCTTTCTAAAAAAAAAACAACAATAAGTCACTATATATAAAAGATGACATTTAGCAAAATATGAAATCATGTTATTAATACTGCCGTCTCAAAATGCATTGATTTATCCTAGCTGAAAGAAGTAGCAGCTAGCCAGGCTCAGTATTAATTAGTTCTGTGTGCTATTTGTCATCTGTTGGATTAATCTGAATTGATTTAAATCACGTTATGTTAATTCTAAGCCATAATGGAAAAAAAAGAAAACAACAGCCAAAGCAACAACAAACAGTATTTTGCATGTGGAAAACTCATGTTGAAACAAGAGATATACCATGAAGTAGTGATTTGGTATTAAGAACTTTGGGAGAGCTGTACTTAGTGCACTAACAGAGAACTGGATTATCTAAATCATGCAGAATATTTGAATGAAAGAAACCAAAATTGTATTTTTGTGAATTCTTTTATTTAATACTTGTTTTAAATTGAAGTTTGAGCATATTCTGTTTCCTTAATGCTGTGCTCTGCATTCTTTCCACTGTATTTAGATCTAGTATTTGTAAATACAAGACTACTCAACAAATCATGTTATTTTATAAAATACATTTGTACACAGGCAATGTACTGAAAACAGGTATGTTGTGAGCTAGTAATGTTTTTATTACAGAATTTGTAAACCCTTAGTATCTAATGGTCCAAATATACTTCACAGTCAGTCTGTTTTCCGCTTTGTTTAATAGCCTATGGCATAAATTGAAGTTAATTATTTGGCCTGACAAGTAACTCTGCTTTCTGTCTGCTTTCAGAGACTCTCCGAGGCAAAGATGGAGCTGAGAAGAAAAGATCAATCTCTGCGTCAGCTCAATAGACTTCTTACGCAGCTGGAGCAGGACAAGCGTCGACTGAAAGAGAGCATCCATGATGCAGAGAGTGCCCTCTGCATGGCAGCAAAGTGAGCGCTGGGACCTTGGGGAGATCACTTAAAACAGACAAAAGATCAATTTTTACTTTCATGCACAGGGTTTTAACTCCGGCTAATGTAATGCTAGAAAACAAAAGTACATCTGTCTCTCTTTGAAATTCAGTGGTAGTTTTCTAAAAAGAAAACTGTTAATCCAACACGCCCGATTTATGTTTTCTGTAGTTAGCTCCTAAAAGTGTTCTGATTTCTAAGTCCTGGAATAGCACAGATATTTTGGGTTGCCAATTATGTTACTGATTTGACAATGTCTCTTTGGTAGAGCTCTACCACACCATTTAATTAGGAAATGACTGCTAGTTTTCTGCATTTCCAGATCATCTTTTTATAGAATGATACAGTTAGCTCAGAAGACATACAAAAACATCAACTAGGTATCAGGTCTTCGCTGTCAAAGGAGTTGAAACTCATTTTGGACCTGATCATATCTGTACGAGAGGGTGGATCTTTCAGCTTTCAGGGAGTTTTAGTTTTAGGTGTAAAACCTGTGCTTTTTTATATTACAAGAGAGACTGACCACTTACATTAATGTGATTATTGCTAACCTTGTAGAGTCACGTAATCAGATAAAAAGATAATATTTGAATGTTTAAAATTTCTCATTATACCCAAGATGTAAGTATTGAATTTCTTAAAAACAATAGCTTAGAAGATTGAAGTGTTTTATGTATGAATAAAATCCTGTAATTGCTATGATTTTTGGTGAAATGCTCAGCAAGCTAATGAAAATACTGGGTGATATTTAGTATGAGTCTGTTAAAGTAGATTTGACCTGAAGAAGATTTTAGTCTTGAAAACTTGGTTCTTTTCACCCTGTCACAACCTGTGTTACATACTATAGTATAAAGCGTTCGTGTGGCATTTAGAATTTGGAAACCATTTTATTTCTGTACGTAGTAGTTGAATATAATGGAATACAAAAATGTCCCCATACCATTAATTGTTATTTTTTTAACTTTGGAACATATCAGTAGAAGGGATGAAATAGACTTCGTATTTGTCCAGAAAAATCTTTCTTTAATAGCTTTTCCACCACCTGATTGTCTGTAAGCAATACATTTTTATTTTCATGCTCCTGGGAGTCTTTCAGTTTTTTGTTGGTTTTTTTTTCCTACAATCTTAAGGGATAGGAAGATGACTGGCTCATTCTGAGAACGTCTTCTTTGATTTTCTTGCAGTGGTGGCCAGAAATTCTGTTTCTGGAGTAGGAAGTAGCATTAGTAAAAAGAGAGCCTGTAAGCATCTAACCCAACAGTATTAGCCCTTTCTCTGTCTCTGCTAGAGAAAAGCTATGTTACAAAACACATTCTGCATTCATGAACCACATTTAAATATAATAAATACTAGTTCTGTGGTTCAGTTCCAGTTTTCCTTACCCTTGTAGGCACTGAAAAATATATGAATGACTTTTGGATTCTGTCATGTAGGGGTGCAAAAAGATTCATTTTATTAAACTTTTTTTTTTATGCTGTAAACACATTGTCAGAGTTTTATGTAAAGATGTTGTTTAACTATTCCCAAAAAGTGAGATAGTAATTCAAGGACAGTCACAGGGATTTTCTTCACAAAACTGTGAATACCTGAGAATATGCAAGGAATAGTTTGATTTCCATACCATTAACCAATTTAAACATTAATTCTGTTGGACTGGCTCTCTAGAACCAATGTTACCCAGACAAAGCAATCACTACATGAATGAGGAAAATTGAGAAGGAACAGTAGCATGTCTTTGTAAATCCAATCTGAAGAAAGATAAGATCCTGGAAGGGCAAAAATCTATGTTACAGCTTTACTAGGATTGTAATAGCCAATGTTATTTTTCTTGCTGCTTTATTATTTTTGCTGTTTTGGATAGTATGAATCAGTAAAATGAGGAAAGCAGAACACTACCATGGTTTTGAATTCAGCTTCAGGAGCTCCTAAGAGTTACAGCAAAATATTCAATTAGCTGGCAAGCCTGTCCTGGAATAGCAGGGTATCAACTTATTTGGTGTGAATTCTATTTGATTTCGTCTTGTGCTTTGTTGGTCACCATGGCCCACTCTTCTTAATATTATGCAACTGCAACTACATTTCTCAGAGTGCTAGGTTTTTTATGGCAGAGTAACTATTCAAAGCTGTCATTCTTACCTAAGCCCCAGTCTGCAAAAAGGCATGAGTAGTATTTCATTATGTGAACTTTTGCTTCTTAAAGATAGGATCCTTGAGTGGACTGGAGAAGACCAGTGGGATGTTGAAAGGGATGGTCAGGTTTCTAAAAGTCTGTTTTCCTTGTCTACAAGAATACTTGATGAAAAACGTAATCCAACAGTATTCTTCAGAAAGAGAATGTAATCTCATCCCACTAGAGCCTGGGGTCCCTTTTAATTGATATTCCTATAAATATGGTATGTAAGATATGTATTTACAGGTATACAAATGAATAATATGTAAATAAATGCCTGTAAATTCTAGTTTAATCTTCTGCATACAGTACAGGCATCTCCCATATGGAAATGTGTTGACTATTAGTCCATGAACTATTTTTGTAAGATTTGTACTGGAGTTAAAAGGAGAGACACTAATATAATAGTTTGAAAACTGTCAAAATTATTTTTAAAGACATTTTTGTTATAAAGTAGCAGAAAATGAATTTACACATCAGTAGTACTTCAGTTTTACTAACTACTTTTTTTTTTCTCTTACAACAGGGACAGAGAATTGTTCATTAATCAAATGAGATCTGTGGAAACCACTCTTCTTACGGTAAGAATTTGAAGTGTTTTGACTGCATTTGTATTTCCAGTCACATCAAGCTTTTAAAGCTACTTGTTCTCAGGGAAGCAGGGATGCAGAAGTTGAATAGCAGCTTCAAGTTTCCACCTCCAGCTTGTTTTGGCTCCAAAAAGTATTCAGATTTAGCAAGTTAAAATGCAAGTTTGATATATATAGATTGCTTTGTTTCAATATTAAACTTATTATTATGTAAGTATTAATGTGATGAAATTCGCCTTCCTTTTCTCCATCACTGAGCAATATTTCTGTTGGCTGTTGATCCTGAGTTGCTGAGTTACCTCACTGCTGAGGTATGTGGTTACAAACACGGTGCTCATAAGATATTTGGCTTTGTTATGCTGCTTTAATCTTTGGTATATAGTATGTATAACAAGGAAAAGATAGCAAGTATTAACCTATTTGCAAAATCATAAGTAATGTTTTTTTTAAAATCCTTTTTTTGATTTACCTAAGTATTCTCCTTGACTGATTTTATTTTACTCTGATATAGTATTCTTTGAAGGTTTGACAAAGCTGAATATGTAATTATTTAGGAGACAGAGTTGTTTTTAACTGTAGCTGTGGTGGCTGGTTGTTTTGTAATTGTTCTTAGTCCAGAGCAACACATAGCAAAAAAAAGAGTTTTTATTACCTTGGAGTGTTCATTTCCCTTATCACATCTTGAATTCCCAGCAACGTGGGAATCTATTCTTTATTTTAGTTCCCGTGTCCACCAAAACTGTTGTTAATTTAATTTTCACATACCCTTTTCAAAATTTTCTTTCTTTTAACATTCATGAAAAGTGACAGCGCCTAAACTGCTTTTGTGTTTTAGCTTCACCAAACAGTGCTGAGAGGTGATTTTTTTCTTTTGAGTCTCCATCTCCTTCATGTTTCTCTCAAGCTTGGGAAATCTACGTAGTGCAGAAAGTGCTGTGTTCTTTTCACTGATGTATACGTGTAGTGTTCTTGCCTTGACAATTTATTATTCTAAATTAAAAGTTTATGTTTTGCTTTAGAAGATAGTGCACGATTGCACTGTCTTCTTAAGGACAGTGTACATAATACTGTTCTTCCTAATGCAGTCAATACATTAAAAAAGCCTCATTTTTCTTTTAGAAACTTAGTTACCATGTATGCTTTTCATTTCTTCATGTTTGTTAGAATTGTACATAGTTGTTAGGTCCAAATAACTAATTATTGAATAGCAGAGTAATTTATCTTTTCTGGTTTGTCAACCTAAAGAATGAGGAAAACATAAGAATTACAAATGTCAGGATGATCTTTTCAGCAGGAAATAAAACAATTGATTGTAAATCAGTTGTAATTTGATGTATTATTTCTCCTACAAGAACAAAGGGAAATTATTGATCGTCATTTGGGAAATATTTGAAACTTAGATCTGATATCATAATGGTATCTAATTATGTAACAGTAATGAGCGTGACTTATGTGTAGCCTATCCAACTTGCTTTGTTGTTCTTAAATGTTTTCGTACAGTGAGTGAAAAATGAAAGCATGATGAAGTAGATGAAATACTAGTAAAGGGGTTTTTCTTTTTTTTTTTCCTTATTGAAATTCTGGGAATTGCATTCGTTTTCAAAAGTGAATCAAAAGAAAAAGGATATCAATTTCTGAATCATCTAGAGCTGAGAAAGTATCAGTATTAGCTGCAAATACCTTTATGGGAGTTGGACACTGAACGTTATGGTATTTCTACATTTATGTATTCATGAGCAAATATCCACAAAATTCCACTGCATCACCTGCAGGATCTGTGTTATCAATGCATAATACTAAATTTTTGCTTATAGAGCTCAGAGGGATTTTACAGACATCTGCAGTAATCTTACTTAGTCTCAGGGTAAGAAGGCATACACTGATATCCATTAAGCAACCTCATTCTTTATTGTACTCTGTCACTGAAAGAGTTGCAGAAGGCAGCAGTGTAGGTGCCAGGCCCAATGTTGGTGGATATACTTGGATGTAATCTTCAGCAAACAAAGCGGAAAGGATCTCTGTGCCTGGTTCTAATACTGCTCTAGACAGGGGATCGTTTACATTATTTACTGCCCCCATGTGACTGGATGGAAAATCTAGTATCATATATTTGACTCAACAAATGCATCTGACACCGGGAGCGGGATTATTTGCACAAGAATTCTCATGATACCATTAAAATTTGAGAACCTTTTTGTTGTTGTTTTATACCACCTAAAAATATTTTATTAAAGTCAAGTATTAAGTGAATATTTTAACAAATTCACAAAAAACACCAGGAGCAAACAAGGGACCTAATCATCTGATTCTATTTTGATTCAATTCTGGCTTTGTTAGCAAAAGATGCTGGCTGAATTTTTTGAAAATTTAGGCTTGGAAAAAAAGATTACTGGTTTGTTTTTTTTTTTGTCCATAGGATCTATTACATTGCATTAAACTGAAGAACTTTTTAAAATAGAACAGGTTAAACACTGGGTGCTTAAGGAGGCAAGATGCCAGTAAATGAAATTTGTTGGAGGAGTTCTTCTGGAAGAAATTCTGGAAGAAACTTCTTCTGAAGTTCAAAGACAAAGATTTTTTTCTTAAAGAGTTCTGACCAAGACAAGAAAAAAAAAATATTAATGCCTTATTTTGTAAATTGTATAGAGGCCTCTTTTAAGTATGGAAAGCAAACAGTTTCTTGAAGATTTCCTCTAAAAATAATGATGAGAAGTGTTTTATTTTTTTTTTAAATATATGTATTATGCTTTTTTGATGAACTATTTCATTGCTAGCATCTTCTGTGCTTACTCCTATCAATATTATTTTTTTCTTAAAGCACAGTCATGGACATTAAATCTGTTAATTGTTAAAAATAAAAATGTTAATTAGAATTTTTAATGTAAGTAGTTAATGACTTACTAGTCATGGTTATCCAATCCATAGAAAAAAATAATTTAATGCTGTCTGTGCTAAAATCTTTAGCCTTCCCTTTGTTTAGCTTCTGAGTTCGAATGTTATTGGTGGATCCCCACCCAGCCATGTGCTTTCTGTCCCCCTTAATGGGATGGGGAGAGAATGGGGTGAGAAAGCTTGTGGGTTGAGATAAAGGCAGAGAGATTGCTTACTACTGTGGGCAAAAGAGCTGACTTGAGGGAAAGTTAATTTATTAATTAACGCAGATTAAAATAGATTTGGGTAGTGAAAAAGGAAGGTCTGGATAGTGAAAAAAGAAGACAAAATGAATTAAAGCAAGACTGCATCCACCCCCAGCTCCTCTTCTTTTTGAATCTTTAGATTCAACTTCACTATTTCATTCTCAGCTTCTCTATCTTTACTCTGAGGCTGGTGGTTGTGGTAAGCCTTCCATAATTCTCTTCTTCTCCTTCCTTCTCACATTTATTCACTGCTCCAGTGTGAGTTTCCTCTCCATGGTCCACAGTCCTTCAGGGAAACTTGCTCCAGCATGGGCTCATGGTGGGCTGCAGTTCCTTCATCAAACATCCACCAGTGCCAATGGATGCAGTGTTGACGTCTGTTCCTGTGTGGTTTCCCATTGGGCAGCAGGGGACAACCCACAAATCATCTCAGTGAGCTGCTAGGGAATCTGTCCTTGTGTGTAGAACACATGCTCACTGTCCTTCAGTGTCTTTGGTGGCTGCACTGCTGCTTCTTACTCTTTTCCTTGTGCCCCCATATGGTTTTGTTGTTTTTTTTCCACACAGTTTAACTGGGGTTCCAATATTTTGGCTGCTGGGCTCTGCCATTCCCTGCAGTGGTATGAGCCAGATGTGTCTGTATCCAGTATGGGATAGCCCCGAACTCTTCTATGGAGCTCCCCCTCACCTTCCCACTGATGCTGGCTAGGAGCCAGCTATACACAAATACAGCGCTGAACCTCCCTTTTCTTCTGCCTCCCTAAGCCCCTCTTCTCTGAACTTCTGCCTATACAAAACACTGTCTTGGGAAGTCATCCCAGTGAGTCAGCCTGTACAGAGCCCGGGAATTGTTTGTGTTTCTCCTTCTACTCTTAACTGTTAAAAGTCTTGATGAGCTTTATGAGCTGGCAAAGTTTTCAGTCTGCCTAGAACACCAGATGCTTAGTATTTGGCTTTTTTGTCAGATTAATAAAAAACCATGTCTTCTCAGCTTGGACTTTTACCCGCTATTCTATGTGAGGCTGATGAACTGTGATAATGAGTCAACAAAAAACCTCCCAATGTTTTTTTTTTTCCCCTATACCTGATAGCAGCCCACTCATTCTGACATTCTGGCACAACTCTGGGATCAAAGCACCTACCCAGTGTGTTTTTTTCATTTTTGCACTTGGTTAGTAAAGTCCTTTTCATTTCACATCTGCAATGCACTTCATTTCTGCTGGTTGAGAAGGTTGTATGGCAGTTGGCAGAACTGCCTCCATGCAGTCACTGTGTTGCATTGCCTCACCACTGCTCCTTGTGCCTGTTCTCTTCTCTGAAATATCCGTAGAACGGTCAGGCATGAGACTTGGGCCCATCAGTGCAAACAGTTGGGAAAAAAAAAAAAAAAAAAAAAAGCAGCTTTCTTTATCCAGAAATACAATGTATTAAAAAAAAATAAAATGGCAAAGAGTCAGCTGGAAATTAGGTGAGATGTTGGAACAGTTGAAAGTTAGTAATATTAGAACCTTATTTTTTATGTGGTCCGTAGTAATAAAATGCATTTTTTTATGATACTTGTTTTATGGCCTGTACGGAATTAATCTGCAGTAGCCTTAAGTCCATATACAAGTGAATAACATTGGTGATAACATTAGCTGTAAGTAGCATTAGTTGTTAGTTTCAGCAAGAAGACTGCAAATGGATTGAGCTAACGTTGGCTGCCACAATCAGACTTTAATAAATGTTGCCCACTTAGATAATTTTCAGCCCCCCCTTTTTTTTTCCTGAGTTAACTAGAATCTCTAACTGTGCATCATATTATTATTTAGGTGTCTCAGAAAAGATGTAAAAATTATTTTTGATAGGTTTGAATACGATTTTTTTCCTTTGCTGAATTTCATTTCCAGAGCTGTTTGTTCTAGTGTGCCTACATGCTTTGAGTGAAGTCTGCTTATGTTTGTATGTGTGTGTTCAGGTTTTATTTATCACTGTGGTCCTCCGTTGCCCTCAGCAGGCTGTGTCACAAGCCTTCTGAAGCAATGGCATGTGTTCATGCAATTACAGTTCTGAATGACTGCTCTGAAGAATTTATAGGAGGAAATAAGGTATTATTTCCCCATTACAAGGGAAAAGAAAAGAATAAAAAGATAAGTTTTTCTCCATTTCCAGCTAACACCTTTTCATTTAAATGTCTTATGAATTATTTTTGTTTCCCCTCCTACTGATCTGACTTCCTTGATCCTTGTTCCCAAAGATCAGTTGTGCGGGACATACAGGTGTTAGCACAGCTGGCTTGCTGATGACAACTCTGTCCATATAGCTGTCTAGTGTGTCATCACTCATATTGTTCAGTGTCATTCTGACCTAGCCAAGCTAAAAATGGTACTCTAGCTCAAGAGGGATTTAAAATCCTTGACAAACTAAAGATAAGACATTGCCGAATGTCATATCCATGTGCTTAACTGTTTTCACTCTCAACATATCTAAATAACTAATTTCGGAGCACATTTTTCATCTTTTTTTTCCTTCTTTTTTTCTTTTGAAGGCTGAATTGGCTGAACAGTTTTGTGTATGTGCATTTAGTAAGGAAAAAATCCTTGTTTGCAGAATTGTGGAATTACTGAATACATCAACTATTATTTTCTCCAAACATAGATTCATTTTCAGCCCAAGGTCATTGCAAATCCATTTATAGGGGATGTATTATAATGCACATTCTGCAACTATAGTGAAGCTTAGGTGCAATGGTCAACGTTTGCATAAATGTCTCTGGGTCAAATTAACATCTTACTCAACAAAGCTGTAGTGTCTGTGTACTGTAAGAAGAGAAATCTTGAACTGAGCTTCTAGGTAAGGTTTGGAAGGTAATCTTCCACTGTGAAGATTAATTTCCAGAATCTTGACTGGACTCACAGGAAGGAAAAGAAAAGATTTGCTTAATGAGATACATACCTCCTTACGCAAATACATACCCCTTACACAAATGATATTTGTGCTCATTAAAACACCATCTATGAAACAGGTTGAATTGTAATAAAATACAATCTGTAATAAAATACAGGTTTGCATGGCAGGGATCAAAGAGGAGAATCACTAAATCTGTGTGTTAGCACAGAATTCTTTTGTTGATTTTTAATTGTGGCCTACATAATTAGATTCGTATATGGCTACCTGCATCAGGCTATGTACAGATGCTGTCCAGTTCTTCCACTGTCAGCAGAAGTTGGACACTTGGAATAGAGGATGTATTCCCTCTTTTTGGTGAAACAGTATGCAGCAAACTGTTGATCTTCAGTGAGTGCTCAAATCTAGCTGTGTTGGACATTCAAGTAGTACTCATTCAACTGTAGCTTGCAGCCCTTTTCCCATTCATCTTGTATGTTTTCTGTCTCAGAGAGATTTGTTGTGATTTGGTGTATTTTGGCCTCCTTAAAAAATAATAATAATTAGATCTTTTTTTCTTTTTTTAGTTCAATTAATTGTTAGTTCCTGGCATCACTTCTCATCTGATCCATGCTCTTAATTTGTAAGTTCAACTGTGGTTTTATAGTTCTCATGTGTTTGATTTAAAGTGCCTTGAGCTTGAGCAGTGCAGCCTTGTCACTGCCAGCATCTCAGCTTCTGAAATGACCCTTGGTCCCTGAAATATCCTCATGTCCTTATACATAGTATACAAATAAAAATACTTTATGTTATAAATAAATTAATTTGGTATGTTTTACCATGAAGGATGATCCTTGCAATAGTAACTTACTTGTCTGTGTTTTGTGCAGTTTTATGCTGCCTGGGAGGTCAGACTTTATGTGACTAAACCAGCCACGTGTTTGAAAGACTGCGGTTTGATGTGGTTTGCTTTGTAACTGCCTCCTTGCTTTATAAAAAGGAATTCAAAAACCTTTCTGTTATTTATATTTCACACGCAGTGTACTATCAGTGTGGTAAAAACCATTTTGCTGGCACTCTTTTATAATGATTTGCAAAACATATTTGTTGCCTCTGTTACATCAGCAACGTTGTCATGTCAAAGCCAAGCAGATGGAAGCATTGTTTGCCGTTATCAATGCTATCACTGTATCACTGCATCATTCTAGATTTTTGTTCTAGCACTTAAATTGCAGATAATACGCTATTAGAGCAGTAATAGGAAATAAAAGCATAATGAGCCCAAAGTATTTTACTACCAGTGAATTCTTTTTTATTTGTAATTGGTGAACTTCGGACTTAGAGAAGGTTCTGCTGTATTGCTCACACAGTGAAGTTTACATCCAGATATTTTCTGTTCAATGTGACAAAGCATTGAATTAGGCCCAAAATGAGGTCTAGAACCAGTGATCTGTTGTACTAGTCAGACAGCAGGCTAAGTGTAAGCATGCGTTAATACAATTTACAGCTTGCTCATGTTTTGTACTGTGTCTCTATTGGCATAACTGGACATTCCATCTCAAACTTTGCCGTAGGATAAACAAAGCAGTGGGTACAGAAAAGGTCTGCAGAGAAAAAAATAAATCTCTCTTTGATCAGCAGAGAATTTTTAGCATCATTTTTGGACATGTAGAATTAGTTCATCAAATTCTACACCTTTGATTCAGTCAATAATGTAACTTTGGTTTATTATTCAATTTCAGCTTTGATCTGAATTCATCAGTACTTTATTGATTTTAAATTGAGTGGCCATGGTGGTGTATTCTGTGTTGTTCTCTTAATTAATTAAAAAGTTAAATGCAGTCATAAGTCACTTTGCTCATTTGTTTTAAAACGTTTTGAATACTGTTGTAGACTTGCTTGAATCCACTTGTGATTTTTCCTATTTTTAATCTTTATTTATATATGTTCAAACTGAAAAATCTAGCGGTCATACTTAGCAGCCCACCATCACAGTACTAACTGTGCTCCATATCAAACAAGTTCTGTGTGTCCCAGACAAATAATATTTAACAAAGCTAGAACTGATCAAAACCTATGCAAGCATTGTATGTAGATAGATTTATGCACGTTTTCTCTATATCCATTTTTGGAGAACAGGAAAGTAGAACTGGTTTTACAAACTTACAGTAGGCCTGATTATTTTTTTTTAGTTTGTAACATTAAGTCTCTAGCCAGTGGAGCATTTTCAGGTAAAATATTATTTCTTTAGATATTATGTGCAGAAAAAAATGGAGTAAATAAATGCAGAAAAGCCCTAAAACTTGTTTTTTATAGTCCAGCTGCATAGATTTTTCTTCCTGACAGTCTGCAGAGGTTAGGGTTTTTTTGTTTTGTTTTTCTTCTTTGTTTTTTAAATTAAAATCACCATAAGAGTCTTGTATTTTCCTGATAGTAAAATGTGTAAGTATCATGCTTACTTCCTTAGAGATTAAGGAAATAATAACAATCTCCCAACTCCTGTCTTTATCTTTCTGGTTCGTAATGAAGATAACATATGGCGTAGCCAATGTGATTCAGGGTAGGCATGGCCATTAAGTCTTTCCATTCCTTGAATTAGTAGCCAAGTGGAGGATGTTTTTGTCTTTATTGAAGCAGTGTAATGATTTTTGCACAGCCTGTGCTTGTCTTTTGTTCTTACTATTTCCATACCACTTTCCCTGAACCTAAACTTTGTGAGCAATTTTTCAGAGAAAGCTTCAGCTTCATTTTTTGTTTCTCAGTTTGCACATGGATAACAAGAATCACTCCTCACTACCTACCTATTAGTAGAGACAAAAAGTTTTACTTATATTTTTTAATTTGTGAAGATTCTTATCATGCTCGTTAAGGAGCTAATAAGTATTTCTCTGATGCTGTAGTGTTAATGGCTTATGCTTACCTCAATTCAGCCATTTGAAAAAACGGCTTTTGTATTTTATTGTTCACTGTCAGGCCCCAGTACTAAAATGGAGAGTTTGAAACTAATAGGGTTAAAAGGACTTCCACTGTCTGTATTGTGTGTGTATTATACCTCCATTGCTTATACATTGTTTTTTTCCCCCTAGTATTAGCAATCTGCTTTTGTACTTTGACACAGGGATTTCCCTTGTGAATATTGTCACAGAAAAAAGAGAATCATCAATATCGCAGTTAAACTTGACTTTCAAAGCTAATAGTATCTCATTTGGGGGCTCAAATTTAATAAATTTTCTTTGATTCTGGGTGAGTTTTTAAACATCAAACAATGAATTGGCCAGGGTGCAGTAAAATATTTAGATCTATTGACTACGGTTCAGAAGGGTAGAAGGCAAAACACTGGTGGTTTGATGTTGATAAATTCTTAGTACCTTAATCCACATTAATGTTTTCTTTTATCTGTGTGCATACTGGCAGCAAAGACACTGAAATGTTGTGATATATAGGCTATAAAAATGTAAAGCAAGTGTGCCTATGTGTGAGTGTATGTAAGTATATATGTACGTATTTAAAGTAACGTGTTTTGTCATATTCAGCAAGGTTAACATCTGACTGGAATTACACATGCTGACAGAACATTCCGGAGAGCATGTTTGTTCCACAGGACTGTATATGCTGAACCTAGTGCACTGTGTGTGCAAAAAATGCGTGGAGGACCTTTCCTGTTATAAAAATTGCATCATAGTGCATATGTTTGGCAGCCACAGGTACTGACAGGAATTCTTTAGGTCAACTTGGGAAATGTAGGGCTCCCTATTCCCACAGAAGAGAGCAGCGGATAAAATAAAATCTTTTCTTCTTTGTATCAGTAGATTTACACGTGCATGCTTCTTTCAGTCAGAACAGATTTCAAAGCCTGTGCTATTATTTGAAATATGTTCTCTCATCAACATTTTACAAAAAATTAATTTTGTAAGCAACTACAAAAAAGTAATCTGGGATTTAAAATGAATGGGAGTATATTTTAATTCATGAATGGTGAGTTCTTTGGAACGAGGGAGGCTCTAGATCATCTGAAATTTGTTTTAAATGGTATCTAGTAAATTATGCATATAAAAATCTAAATGTATTTTGGGTGCATTTAGTATGTCAGAGTGTGCATTGTTGTTAAAGAGTTGATTATTTTGGCAGTACTAGCTATTGCTACTCAACAGAGTCAGTTTGTGCCACTTGAACATATTTCCTCTATTCGTTACGTATCTTTTTACGTGCTTCTATCCTTCTGTATTGGAATTTTGTCTGGCTGCTGGCATCTTTTGGAGACGCACATGATAATTTTTATATTAAACAGAATGAAAGATATGCGTGTGGCAGTATGAGTGATGTGTCCATGAAAGTTATGGGCTAAATACGTAACCCTTCAAATGCAGCTAATAGCCTAATTACATGTTACAGTAGTACGCAAAAATGTGAAATTAAATAATGAAAAAATACTTGTCCCTTGTTCAAGCCTTATAAGTCTGGTTGTGTTTAAGGAAAAAAAAAAGCACTGATCAATTTACATGGCTAACAGTCTTTAC
This sequence comes from Lagopus muta, assembly GCF_023343835.1. Classification (NCBI taxonomy): domain Eukaryota; kingdom Metazoa; phylum Chordata; class Aves; order Galliformes; family Phasianidae; genus Lagopus; species Lagopus muta. Next base: position 32,551,877 of record NC_064472.1, read on the forward strand.
CTTCGTGTTTTCATCACTCTGAAAGCGGGCAGAATTCCAAATCAAAACCAGTTTCTCTCTTAGTCAGCAGGTGGCACTGTGACACAAACTGCATCTGGTTGTGTTTGTAGCCTTATGTAGAAATCGCATGGATAGCGTTCGGGGGTTTTGTTTTATCCTTTCATTTCAGATTGCCTGCAACACTAAATAAATAAATATCAAACTGTTCGAATTTTGTGCAAACTGTAGCATTTCTCACTCCAAACTGTCATAGTTATGAACTGTGTGAAAGTTGATTAGTACTAGTTAGTGCATTATTTCTTATACGCGAATCTACAGTAAGAAAACCAGGAGCAGATTTTTTTTCACTTTCTGTTAATTGCAGTGCTGCAGGTTGAAGGTATTTTTTGGCTTTGTTTGAGGATTATTCATTTTAGTTAGGGCTCTAACTGAACTGGTATTAAATGAATCCAACTGTGAATTGCTGATATGATCTCCATACACCAGACAGAAGTCCTGTAACAGCTTCTTGTTTGTATGATCACAAAACTTTTTAATTTCATTGCTGGTGGGTTTTTGAGTGAGAAGTACAATTACTATTTATTTTCTTACTGTGTTTTTACAGGGGACAGATCTGTAAAATGCGTGTATCAGGTGGGCTTGTGAGCCCTTAGCAGCTCTTCTTTCCTTCTCATTTCAGACCAGGGGAAGATGCTTTTTCTTCTTAACATTCTCTCCCAGCACTCTGAATTAGAGATTTATTTGCAACGAAAAATCAATTAGTCCTAAATTTATTCATGGATTTCAGGTCCAGCGATCAATGCAAGTCCACTCAGTGGGCTCAAGGGGACCCAGTTCATCCCAGTTAATGTGTCTGAAGGGGAATTACCATTGATGCTGTTTTTTTCCCTTTAGGTCAGAGATCAGACCTTGCTGTCATGGACTGCGGCAACCAGGAATGACTTCACCCTGCAGCTACCCAAACTGCACCTAGAGACCTTTGCAGTAGAAGGGCTGAAGGGCAGGCCAGAGGTTGTAGCATTTCAGGTTAGAGTCTGAAACAATCCTGTTTCTTCCTTCTCTCTTTTGCATCTGAGAAGCTGGACTGCTCTGAATGTGTGGAGAACAAAAAGCTTCAAGACTATTACAGTCAAAAAAGAAATAATTTCCATACGTGCTCTTAATATTGTATTTTGGAGATGATATGAACTTTTAATTTTGCAATTATAATGTTAAATAACTGACAGGAATATGGCCATGGAAAATGATCATGCAAATACTGTATTTAAAAATTAATATCAGTGTATTCTACATTTTTCCCCATTGATTTAGGCAAGGCAAAGCAGGGAAAAAACAGCATTTTATTGCTTGTGTGGTCAGTATCATAATTTTGACGTTACAGTATTAGTACTAGTAGTGATTTTTGAGCATTCCTTATTTAAAAGAAACTACTTCTTGGAATACTCAGTTATAGAAACTGTTTTGTTTCATGTGGGTTTGAGGACTTGTGTGATTAACAGTAATAATTTGGTGAAGAGGAAGAACAGGGTAAAAAAAGAGAAATGAACTAAAAAATACATGTTTGCAGCTCTAAGAATGGATTTGGAGTAAAGCTTTCATACCTTGTTTTAAAGTTTGTTGTGTTTTCTTAAACACAGACTGTCCCTTAGTCTTCATAGCTGTGCAGAATGACTTCATTCTTGTAATACTTTATCACTAAAGGCAGATTATTTTTTCAGTGAGGGAATGAAAAATACAGTGAGTATATACCTCCTCATTATGTTTTCCTATGTGAATCTGAGAGAGGAAAGTTAGTCATATAAAGAGCAAGGAAGTCACACACTGCAAATGTTACATTCCTGAAATAACCCTTTTTAATTTATTACAGATTTTCAGTTCTAGATGAAGTATTTAATTGCAGGAGCAGGGTCACAAAATCAGACATGCTAGAGAGGTGTATTCTATGCTTCATACATCTGCCATTTTTCTCTTGCATGTATGCATTTCAATATCATATAGATTTAAATTATGTCTTTATTATCATACTTTCATAATAACATAATGAAGTGGAACACCTGGAATTCCCATGAACTTTAGTTAAAACAGCTGTATGCATTTACCAGAGTGCAGTTGAAATGTTTTCATATACTGATGAGCACTTCTGTGGCTATGTAAAGAGTTCCTACTAGTGACTTATTTTCAAAGAAGACACTGGAGAAATAACCAGCATTTTAAAATATTGCTGTTCTTATTCAGATCTCACTCTGTTGGCTGACTTCCACTCCAGTCCGTGTTCTTTTTGGATCTCAGGAGTGTTGCAGAGACATTTGCAAAGCAACCCATTCCTTCTATCTAAAAAGATGAAAAGCGATAGGAATCTCAAAAACTGCTATTCACGTCGGTACACAGAGCTTGTGGTAGGAACGTAGCACGGTGTGCTCTGGCTAGCTTACTAGTGGTGCACTATTATAAGCTCACTTCGTGTTATCTAACAACTCCAATTGCACATGGTTACACCGTAGGTATGAAAACAGCATCAGTGGTACAGTGTATCTTATTGTTCTTTTCTACTGTTCTTTCTCTTTCCTTTCTCGCTTTCCCTTTCCTCTTTCCCCTTTCATTTCTTTATTTTACTTCCCTTTCCTTTTCAATTTCTATATAATCAGTGGATGTTACGATCACAATATAAACAAGAGAGTTAGGTGAAGTGGACTATGATAACAAAAGAGAATAAATGGAAGGCTTACCCTTATGTTGAGCTCACCACAAAACACCAGAAGGAGGGATCTCCAGACGAGATCCTTCCCCACTGTTAGTCAGCTCTTAAATAGGTCTAGGAGGGCTGGAGCCAGGCTCCACCCCTTCCAGCAGCACAGGTGAATTGCCTTCACGTGTGCTCCTGTGGCTGGCTCAGTGCTCGCCTCAGGTGATCAATCAGAGGTTCAGGCCATGACTCAGCACTTCCCATACAGTTTCCTTCCCCTTTTTCCCCCCTTTTCCTTTCTTTTTTCCTTTTCTTTTTTCCTGATTCTAGTTACTCAGTGCCTGTTTGATAGTTTTTAAAGTTTATTATAGAGTTTTTATTTATTTTATATAGCTGGCAGTCAACGAGTTTGCTTCAATTTCACCTCTGTATGCAAAATTGTATTTAAAGCAATCCTAAGATCTTGAGTGATGTCAGGAGTCAGTAAACAACTTGCAAACACTACTGATGGAAATCAGTGGAATTGTTTGCATGCTTGGTTTCTCTAACTGCTATGTGTACTTTATAGTAATTATAGGTTGGGTACATTTCATTTAAAGGCCTTATTCTTTGTGAATGTTAGATATAAGGATTTATTTACCAAATATTTAAATTTGTTGCTGTTTGGTGCTTTCTTTAAAAAATTGCAGAGAAATGACGATCCAGAATTAGACATTATGGTGGGGACGAAGCAATAGTTCTTGAATATTCATAGAAAAACACGTTGTTTAATTTTTATTTTTCATGCATCCAATTCATTGTAAGTGGCTGAAATCAGTAATTGATCTTTGTTTGATATCCAGTGTATTGGAGTGTCTCACCTTTTCCTCACAAGAGGAGAAAATGAAAAGCTTCTGTGTACAGGCACATCTATGAGATTATCTTTTTTCCAAAATTTTCAGAAAACAAGTGGCACTTAAAAGCATTTGACAGGATGAGATCTTAAATCTATCCTTAATTTACTTTATGGCCATAGCATTAGAGATCTGTATTCCTTGTCAGTGGGAAATGGGGCGTCTTGGAATTTTGGAGTTGCTATTATCTCCGTGTGAATGTTTCTTGGGAAAGGTAAGCTCTCTTTAGAGGAAACAAGTACAAAGAAAACTGGCATAATGAACACAAGTTGCTTGACTATGAACCAAGCTATCAGGCTTGTTTTATTCTGGGGTACTTAATTATCAGAAGGCTGCTTTTTTTTTTGCTTTTTTTTTTCTTCCTATTGAATGAATGTAACTTTCCACATACCATTACTACTCACAGGGCTGATCAAAGATTCAGACAAAAGAAATCCCTTCGTAGGAAGTGGCTCATGTGTTGTAAAGAATGTGTCCTGCACTCTAGTGATAGACCTTTGGGCCGTGAAACGCTTGGGAAACAAAACTCTGAATTTTCTGCAAAGCTTGCACTTTATTGAACTGCAGAATTAGATAATTAATCAAAATGTAAGTTTTTCAACAATAATATCCTTGCACTAGATGTCTTCTAAAACCCTATGTAAAGGCTGAAATGCATGGTAGTAATAAGTGTGACTTAATTTATAGGTATTTGTTAAATACTTGGAAGCTGTTACATAGTAACAAGAGTTACTATAATAGTTTGAAAGTGTGACTTGAGATGAATAAGAAATGGAAAAGGTGCAGTATCTTCAGGAATAAACCGATATAAAGGCTATAGTTTTGAAATACCCTCATCTGATATTTACTTACTGTGACTCATGAGGATGTACTGTTTGTTAGTTTGCTAAGTTTGAAGATGCAAAGTGAGGCGTTACCTTTGAGCTACTGAAACACATGAAAGGACAACATGTTCTGTTCTGGCCACGCCTGAGTATTTCTATGAAGACAGAAAGTGAAATTGTATGTGAAACTTAAAATTTAACCTGGCATTGACAATTAAGAACAATGACAAATAGAAAATAGCTACATGTATCAGGATCATATCCACCACTTGCCCAAAAGATGCCATTAACAGCAAGTGGATGGCTGTGTGATCAGGCAGCTGGTGATGTTCACGTGTGGTAGCTGTCTGCAGAAGTACAGTTACAGAAAGAGTAATCATTTTCTGTGTCATGGGAACTACTTTGACCTCTATCTTAGAAGTCTCTATTTGCACATTTCATTGACTGATTGTTTTAATTTGTGGTGGTTGCTTTTGGTCAGTGTTTGGCATGGAGGTCTTTTTCTTCCACCAATATCTGGTTGTTGAAGGATATAATATGACTTCTGAATTTTGCTTTAGATGAGAATTGATGTTCAGAGATGAATTTCTGTTGCCACTTTGCAGGATTCACATGAATTAGAAACTCCAAATATATGGGTTTTCTGAATTTAATGAGGATTTGCCCTTTTGGTGCATCTATGACGTGTAAAAAAAAGCAGATATGAGGATGAGACTATAGGCAAGCTTATGGTATACAAGGAATCACAGAATCACACAGAATCACCCGGGTTGGAATGGACCTCAAGGATCATGTAGTTCCAACCCCCCTGCCTAGCAGGGCCACCAAACATACACATTCAGATCAGGTTGCCCAGGACCCCGTCCAACCTGGCCTTAAACACGTCCAAGGATGGGGCATCCACAACCTCCCTGGGCAGCCCGTTCCAGGGCCTAACCACTCTCCTAGTAAAGAACTTCCCCCTAACATCCAACCTAAATCTTCCCTCCTTCAACTTAAAACCATTTCCCCTAGTCCTGCTGTTGTCAGCCCTTTTGAAGAGTTTACTCCCCTCCTGGGTGTAAATGCAGGTATCTGTGGCTGTGTTTGTGAGCATTATAACTCTTATGATAAAACATTTCTTCATGTGTTGCCCTTCACCTGAGATATGAGATTGACAATTTACCTAGTTGTTGGAAGTCCTTTTCATTTTAATAAAATTGTACTTTATTTTAAATATAAACTATGAGTGATTTGAATAAATGTAATTATTTTCATTACTGAGCTCTCCCTTAGTTTTGGCATTGGTACTGTACAGTTGTGGTTTGCTTTCTTTCCTCCAAGTGCATTTGAGATAGATAAGTTATCTTGCTCCTTGCCTGCCTCCCTCTCAGCCTTCCTCTCTGTCTCCCTCTTTATTTTTGCCTCTCACTGCACACCTGTTCCTGCTGCACATATGGTCTTCCTCATGCTCCCTCCCTGCTGCTCGAGCCTGCTGCCTTCCTCCTTCTCCTTCCTCCTTTTTTGCTGCCTCCCTCTCCCTTGCTGCCTGTTACTTCATCTAGGTCCATGCCACAGCCTCTGCCTGTCTCTTATCTCTGTGCCTTCCTTCCACTCCCTTTGTCTCATTTGCCATGCCTTTGGTATCCAGTCCTGTCCCTCCTTTTTCCCTCTCCCTGTCTCTGTTCTGCTCCCTCCCTGGCTCCCCTCTCTCTCCCTGTCCTCTCCCTCTGCCTTCAAAATGTATTCAGCTGTTTGTACAGGTTGAGGAAGTCCACATGGGATTTCTTCTTTCAGTTCCTCAAGTGTTTGGAGGGGTGTTGAAATGAAAAGCGTAGTAATAACACCAAGGCTTATAGGGGTGGTAGTAATATAGTCAAACACTGATCTATCTTCAGTATTAACATATAATCATTATAAGTTTATGAAGGATGTGTAATTTTATATTCATATATGATTTAGTAAGGCCTTGTCTGATTGGGCTATAGATCTTCTAATTACTTGGGCGAACATAAATGTAGTTTTAAGTGTTAGGAACATTTCAATATGTAAGATTTTCCCTTGTTCATTAATTTTAGATTTATGCCAGATAGATTTGAAGGTAAAGATAATACATAATTTTGCTAGTATTTTTTTCCAAAATAAAAAATACTTTTTCATTCTTCTGTTTACTTCTTGTCAATAAAATATTTCTTGCCAAGTTGAGGAAGCAAGTGGTTTCAAAGGTATCATTATAATTCTGTCATCAGATTTTATCATCTGCATAGAGCAAATCTTTCAAACACTAAGTATAGCTCTAGTACGAGGGCTTAATGACACAAATTAATTGTGCAGTGCCTTGAAAACAGAATTGTTCGTATTTTGAATCCAGTAATTCTGTTTTGGTGCTTTTTTTTCCCCCTTTTTTCTTCTCTATCTCTGTTTTTTTTTTCTTCAGTTCTTAATACTTTGCAGAAAATAAACCATTTCAACAGTCTTAAAGGTGGTATATTTATATGTAAGTGCACCCAAACTGCAAACACTTACGTTGCTTTCTTTTTTGGTTCTACCATTTCACCCACAGAAGGAACTATCCACTTTATTACAGAGGCCAGGCTGGTGCCTTGTTTGGAATCTGACTACTTTGCTTATTACTGTGTGAAATTGAGTATTCTTTCTCTTGGAGCTCAACGTCTGCTATCAGCAGCACCTGGGCTGCCCTCCTCCTCTTTTTCAAAATAACAAATTTCTTATCTACTGTCAGAATGTCCTGCTTCTGGGCTGGTCACCAGTCTGCCTTCTACTATATCATTTAAAGATAAAAATGATTTTTAAAACATAATATAATGATACTTTATACTTGCCCCTTGAGTTGAAATCCTCATAAACAAGTGCTTTAAACTCATTAGAGTGGGATTACATCTCCTGCAACTCTTACCTTTTGGAAACTTCAGTTTACCAAAAATAAAAGTTGATGTAAGGTTTAATATACAGTAATTAACATCCAAATAAAATTGGAATGACCAGACTGAAGAGTTGTAACATGAAAAACTCCAGTATCTTGTTGAAAGTGCTCAATTGGTGTCTGAAGCCATGTCTTTAGGTAGTTTGCAACACGATGATAGGTATAGAAGCCATTTTACCATAATTAATTTTAACTATAACTGCTTTGAAGATTATATTCCTTGTGAGCATGTACAACTGACTGCATAGTTACGTGTTTTGGATGTGCTGACAGAAAGTACTCTTTATTAGAGTATATGTAAACTTACTTGGATTATTAAGGTGGTAGTGGTGATGGTCTCAGACTGTAATAACCCTCCATTGTATTCTGTGGTATTCAAATGAAACGCATGCTCCATGGGATCCATACTGCATTACAAGAGAAATTGCTTCTGGCATGAGTATAGAGCTTCTGGCATGAAGGTAAACCACCTTGCAGAGTAGTTTCTTGTTAGCATAATATAACTGTAGGTGCCCAAAATCTCCCTTGAGTTGCTGAAGGATGAAGAATGAGGGCAGACATGCAGAACTGTTAAATCCTGGAATGGCTTGGGTTGGAAGGGACCTCAAAGATCATACATTTCTAATCCCCTGACGTGAACAGGATTGGCACCACTAGATCAGGTTGCCTAGGGCTTCATCCAACCTGGCTTTGAACAACTCCAGGGGTGGAGAACCTGTTCAAGCACCTTCTCAGAGAAAATTTTCCCCCAATCTAGTCTGAATCTCCCTTCTTTTCCTTTAAAACCATTCTTATCCTGTCACTATCAGACCATGTGAACAGTTGATTTCCCTCCAGCTCCCTGTAAGTAGTGGAAGGCTGCAGTGAGGTGTTCCTGGAACCTTGTCTTCTCCACACTGAAAATCCCAGCTCCGTCAGCCTTTCTTCTTAGGAGAGGTGCTCCAATCTTCTGATCATTCTTGTGGCCCTCCTCAGGACCTAATCCAAAAGTTCCACATTTTTCTTGTGCTTGGTGTCCCAGACCTGGATGCAGTACTTTAGATGGAGCATCGTGAGGGCAGAGGAAAGAGGAACAGTATCTCACTTTCCATCTCTCTTTCGATGCAGCTCAGGATACAAGTGCAGGCTGCTGGCTCATGTTTCTTCCATCTAGCAGAACTCTTAAGTCCTTCTCAGCCTACTTTCAAGGAGTTCTTCTCCCAGTCTGTTTGTATTTCTAGGTTTGCCCCAACCCCAGTGCAACTGCTTGCTCTTGGCTTTGTTGATTCTCATTAGGGTCAAACAGTTCAACCTTTTCAAGTCCTCTTTGAATGGCATCTCTTCCTTGAGCTAAATCTACTGCACTGCTCAGATTTGTGTCACCTGCAAGCTTGCAGTGGGTGCACTCAATACCAGCATCTGTGTCTTTATTAAAGGTATTAATTAGTACCTCACCCAAGATGGAGCCCTTGGGGAAACCAGCTGTCGCTGGCCTCCACCTAGCCACAGAGCCATTGACCACAGTGCTCTGGCTGTGGCCTTCCAACCAATTCTTTATCTACCAAACGGACTGCCTTCAAATTCATATCTCTCATCTAAGGACATGATGTGGATCTTTGCCAAAGGCTTTGCACAAATCTAGGTACATGGCATCAGTTATCCTTCCTTTGCCCTCTAATGCTGTCACTCCATTGTAGAAGGCCACCAGATAAGTGAGGCATAAACTGTACTTGGTGAAACAGTCCTGGCTGTTTCAGATCACTTTCTTGTCTCTCACATGCCTTAACATAGTTTCCAGAAGGATCAGTTCCATGATCTTCCCAGGCACAGAGTGAGGCTCACTGGTCTGTTTTTTCCGAGGTCTTCCTTTCTCTCTCTTGAAGATGGGAGTGATTGTTCCCTTTTTCCAGTCGCTGAGGACTTCGTCTGACGGCCACGACTTTTCAGATATAATGGGGAGTGCCTTGGAAATGATATCAGCCAGTTTCTTCAAGTCCTGGGATGCATGTAATCAAGCCCAGAAGATTTCTACTTTGGTCTTGTTAGTTTGTGTCCAAATTGCTTTTCTCTTATAGAGGGAGGAAGTTTACTTACTCAGCCCTAACCTAGAGATTCAGGGATGTGAGAGGCATGAGGGGGAAACTTGACTGCCAGTGAAAACTGAGGCAAAGAACTTGCTGAATACCTCAGACCTCCCTATGTCAGCTGAAACCAGTTCTCCTCATTGATCAGATGAGCTACACTCTCCTTGGCCTTTTTTGTCTGACCAGTGTACCTGTAGAATCTTTCCTCATCCCCTCTCTGCACATCCAGACAGCATCCCTGCATCATTGCTAAGCTGCATGCCTCCTGCTTCCTCTGCTTGTACATTTTCTTGCTTTCCTTCCTTCCTTCAGTTTGCCCAGCAGATACTTGTTCAGCTATGACAGTTTCTTCCCTCTGCATGTTTTCTTATACTGAGGGATGGAGAGCTCTTATCCTGTCTGACAGGTATCCTTAAAGGACTCTCTCTATTCCTATTTCCCTAAGGACAATTTCTCAACAATTTCTTAAACAGCCAGAATTTCACTCTTCTGAAGTTCACTGTCCTGACTTCAGTTTTTGTCAGGCCCATCTTCCTGAAGATCACAAACTTTACCAAGGTGTGGTCACTACAGCCCAGACTACGTCCTATCTCAACCTCTTAAATGAGCCCCACTGTGCTGGTGAGCAGTAGGTTCAGTAACTCTTCTCATCCGGTTGGTATGTCTAATATCTGGACCAGAAAGTTATCCTCAGAGCACTCCAGGAGTCCCCAGGATTGCTTGTGGTCTACCGTATTATCTTCCTAGCAGATGTTTGAGTGGTTGAAATTCCCCATCAAGATGAGAGCCTGCAAGCGAGATGCTTCTGACAGTTGAAGCAAGAAGGCCTTGTCAGCAGTCCTCCCTCTTGATCAAGTGGCCTGTAGTAGACCTCAACCAACAGATATCCTTTATTGGTCCTTGGAAAATTCCCTTTGGGAATGGCTGGTTCTGGTAATGTTCTTAGTAAATGAAGCAGACTTTCCGGAAGCAAGTTTTCAGGATTTGGAAGCCTGTATTTGTTACTGTTTATATCACTGTGTTTACATATGTTAGCCCTATGCAACTTAAAACATAAATAGGTGAGGCTTCTTCAAAGTACTAACAATGCTGAAAATCTGGCTTTTATTATTTGATTTTCACACCACTTCTCCTTTTTGCTGATTATCTGTGTTCCCAGTTTCCTCCTTTCTCCATAGCATTTCTTTTTGCATTCATTCACTCCCTGCCCTCAGTGTGCATTTAATCCCACTCTCCCTTCAGGTTTTACTCTCCTTATCACTAGCCTATTTCCCTCACTTTCTCATCAAATTTTCATTTTTTTATTTCTCACCTTGCCTTTCTTTATTCTAAGAAATGAGTAGAGACTATATGAAGAATCCTTGTTGTAGTAGGTGATAATGATTGCATCCTGTTAAATCTTTGGCAGTTAGTGAGAGCAAATATCGAAGTCAGTACCTGTAATCACCAATTAATTAAATACTGAAAGCTGCCTCTTTATGCCTATGAAACTTTTGCCTAGCCTTTTTTGTAAAACTAGTTTTATGAAATCTTATTTAGTCAAGATCTGCTGCTGATTATCTTCAATTCCAAAGTTAGTATATAATCATTTAACCTTTCAGTAACCTTTCTTAATGGAGAAATTTCTTTCTTGACCCTTTGAAGCAATTAGGCTTTGTCCACTTCTAATTTTTCATACATTTGTATCTGTGGCACGTGGGTAATCTCTTAAAAATCATCTGTACTGATATTTAAGAAAGTTCACTCAGTAGATGTGGTGAGGTCAAGGTGTGTCCAAAGTTGCCTCTGTGAATGAAAGCAGGCTCTAAATGTTGGAACTACAAAAATGAAACAGCATGCAGTAACAGAAAATAACAAATATAGTTACCACAGCACTTTCTTTGTTAGTCAGTTTTTCTCATAAATTTGTGTAATTATCTATGCACAGTATCTTCAGAAAAGGAGTGATTTTATCAGATAGCCACTGCATAGCCTGGATGTCACTACATTGTTTGATATTGTCTGCAGTGTATGCTGTTGTAACACAGATAAGCCCGTTAGGGAACACAGCTGTTAAACTGCTGCTGATCATGTGGGTTGCAAAAAGGAATCATGAAGTGAATGCTATCAGAGATTTGGAATTATCTGGGCCCTTATTTTTTTGTGTGTGCTTGTTTTAATTCAAAAAACTAGCAAGTACTAAGTGAGTGAGCCTATGTAATAGGATTTAATAAAGCAATAGATTTTATGACACAAATATCTTAGTTGCAGGAACAGAATCAAAACATTTTATATTAATTACACTTAAACAAAAAAAAAAGTCTTCAAGGGCTGAATATCTGCCTAGTCTTTTTCAATTACCTGCTTGTTATTCCATCTTTATAGAACATCTCTGTAGTCATTTGTTTGTTATTCTTAGTGATAGCTTACAGAACAAAATTTTTATGAAACAATGCTCCATATTAGCATTTTGCATTGGAACTAAGGGAGACTTTTCTGCCCCGGTACTGCATTTCCTGGGCCTTGTAGTTAAAGACCTGGAAAAGGAAGGGTTATCTACAACCTGAGTGAGTTTATTATGGCTTAGTGATTTGCTGATTGATTTCATTTGCTGTCAGTTAAGGCTCTCTTAATGTCAGTTTTCTTTGCATAATGCCTTGAAATAAAGACTGATGAAGTTTTTCGGATTGATGCCGCTTACATAAACTGACCCTGATTTGCCCTTCTGCATGACAATATAAGTGACAGCAGTTAGAGGAAAATATAGCAATGAATATGCAACTTAAGGATTGGTAAAACACAGTAAACCTTTCAGAATATAAACCAGGCATTAAAAAATGACTGTTCTGATAGTTTCACAGTTGTCCATTATTTAAGAAATAGGTTAGGGTAACATCCTGAGTGGTATACCACTGAAATGAAACTCAGGGGATGAGTTTTGAAAAGATTAGAAATTAAATTTTCCCCTCAAATGTGACCAAATTGCCACAGATTTGTTGTCTATATATAAAGTACCGGTGTGTGTATGTGCACACACGTGTGTGTGTTGGTAAATGGTAGCTTATAAATTCATGTAACTTTTTAGCTAAGAGTTTTCTCTTTTACACAGTTATCTTTCAGAAATTATAATGAAGTGCTCAGAAACTGTTATCTTGATTTTTCAGTTACTAAATTCTTTGCTGATCTAGTGATACGTACTGCTAGAATCCTAACATCACAAGTTCCAACACTTTTATTAGAGTGTGAAAAACAAAAAAATTTTAGAACTGATCATTTCTATTTCTCTCTGTATTCCAGGTTAAACATGCTTTAAAAAGACTTGCTCAGTGCAGTATCCAATTTTATTGTCATCTTCTTTAACTTTTCCTTTGTTATGGATTCTTCCTGTTAGATGCAAAACAGTGTTAGGGTAGAAAGTACTAAACTAATGGAAAAAGGAGTGTGGAACTGTTTTGCAAATCTGAATGATAAGGATACACAGTCTGCAGGTTGGCATGCTTACCTGCATGGGATTGAATATCCTCTGGCTTCTGAAAAAATAATGTAATTGAAAAGACCATTTTTAATTTATTATCCTGGAACCTTGATAGAACTCATATTCAGATTCTTTTGAATGGATTCCACATCATAATCTAATTTGTCAAAATTATAGTTTCCATCTGTAAAGCCAATTCTCAATGCCCACTTAATGCTTGAAGATTATAATTTAGTTCTGACTTCTTTCTGTCCAGAGGCAGATTGTGTGATCTGCTCCAGGCACCCATTCGTACATTCCCCCCTTCCTGATCATAACACGGTTGACAAATACTAAAGGGAGGGATAAGACGGCAAGACATCATGCCCTCTTTACTTCCTGTAGTGCCAGAGTTTCTCCATCTAGCTTTCCATTCTGAAAGGAATCCCTTTTAAAAATTATTTTAATGTTGGGAAAGATTACAAGTTGAAGCTTATGTTCTGAAATTTTTACAACTGCTTGCAGTCACTACAAGACTGGATTTTGAGCAGTGAGTCTCCTACATGTCAAAATGTGATGTTTGTCTGTACCTTGGCAAAGGTCACTACTCTAGATGCTTGATTTGTTCTGCATTTATTCCGTGTGAGACTTGCTGCAGAATTTACTCCTTTGGGAAATAGACTGTGGGACTGAGTAAACATTTAGTGCCTGGAGGGCACATGGACTGGCAGTAAATCTGGTTGTCCCAGCTTATAAACAGGTTAAAGAGGGGAAAGTTAACAAAGAAAAGAGTACAAGAAGCAGGACTAAAATGTCTCCAAAATCTCTCCCACTCTCCAACATCTTAGTTCAAGTACCTCTTGAAACAAAGGTCATACTTTTCTATTCAGTGGCCTTCAATGTTTCTTTCTTGTATTTATTGTTTCATTGCCTTTTGAATCCATGTGAAGTTAACTATTCACATTACTTGTAGAAAGAACTTCCGAAGCTTAACTACATACTTTCTGAAAAATTATTTTCAGTGTTTGTTTTGAAAATTGTTTCTGTTATTTCATTTAATGTTCTCTCATTTTTGTATTAAAAGAAAGTGCATAATTATTCCTCGTTCACCTCCTTTATGCTAATTGTGCTTTGACATCATTTGTCATATCTCCCACTACACTTTCTGGCATTTCTTTTCAGGTTAGTTTCACAGTTCTCAGATTACAAGAAGAATGTGAGAAGCCGTCTATAGTTTCTAGATTTAGTAAACGGTGGAAGGGATTTTTTCTATACTACCATTATCGATAGAAACAGTCACTCATAAATGGTCTGTATTGGTCCAGCACTGAAAAATGAACAGGTAAGTAGTCTGCTTCTTGAAATAGTTGATGTCAGAGGTACTTCAGAAAATGCTTTCCTCTAGGGTGTTTACAAGTTAGTATAACCTGAAATATGTGCATTACCTGGAAGACCTGGTTTGTCATCATTCAGGGTTGCCGCAAAAACACATGATGTTGAGGTTCCTGCAGCTATTAGCAAATCTGGTGAAAAAAACAGACAAGAAAGGATTTTCTCCCATCTATTTATGGTTTTCTCTAGGATATTTTACTTTGAATCCTGTTGCTAAATGATACTTCATTGTCTCTTGGCCAATTTGTCTCAGAAGTACCTATCTGACATAGTTTTGTCATTTCAGTGTTTCTACAATCATCCAATAATTCAAATAGTCACCAAGTCTTCTCCTCTTAGGCTTCTGAGGAATTGGATCCAATTGTTGATTGTTGGCCAGACAGGGGAATGGACCTTAATTACTTGACTCTCAGTCTAATTATTTAAATTATTGTCTGCAATCTGATGATGTTTTTCCATTTAATACAAAAGCACTTTGTGAATTTATTGAAGACAGTAAAAGATCAATGTAAAGTAAAGTGAAAGATTATTTAAAAAAGCAAGATATTCAGATATTAAGTCTTTGAGTTGCTGATCTGAATGCATTCAAATTCTAAATGCAGACAAGTTCTGCCAATGAAAGTTATTCTCTGCTCTTTGTCTTTCAAGCTGTTCCAAGTAAGTAACTTTTTCACTTAGCTTGTTGACTTTTTTCACAGAAGTGGCTTTAAACCCACTCTCTGATGTAGTGCTGTCTTACTCATCCACTAGCTTTCAGTTATCCATCCCTTACCCTCAGTAAGTTTGCAGATGACACCAAGTTGGGAGGTAGTATCTGCCTGATCTGCCTGAGGGTAGGGAGGCTCTACAGAGAGACTTTGACCCAGCTGGATCGCTGGGCTGAGGTGAATAGGATGAGGTTTAACAAGGCCAAGTGCCGGTCCTGCACTTTGGCCACAAGAGCCCCATGCAGCCCTACAGGCTTGGGGATGAATGGCTGGACGACTGTGAAGAGGAAAGGGACCTGGGGGTGTTGGTTGATGCTTGGCTGTACATGAGCCGACAGTGTGCAGTGACAGGTGGCCAAGAGGGCCAATGCCATCCTGGCCTGCGTTAGAAATAGTGTGGCCAGCAGGAGCAGGGAGGTGATCATCCCTCATCAGCACTGGTGAGGCCGCACCTCAAGTACTGTGTTCAGTTTTGGGCTCCTCACTACAAGAAAGACATTGAGGCCCTGGAACGTGTCCAGAGAAGGGCAACGAAACTGGTGAGGGGTCTGGAGCACAAGTCTTATGAGGAGCGGCTCAGGGAGCTGGGATTGTTCAGTCTGGAGAAGAGGAGGCTCAGGGGAGACCTCATTGCACTCTACAACTTCCTGAAGGGAGGTTGTGGTGAGGAGGGGTTTGGCCTCTTCTTCCAGGCAACAAACAGGACCCAAGGAAGTGGCCACAAGTTGTGCCAGAGGAGGTTTAGGTTGGACATGAGGAAAGCTTTTTCTCTCAGTGAGTGGTCAGGCTCTGGAATGGCTGCCCAGGGAAGTGGTGGAATCGCCATCCCTGGCAGTGTTCAAGAGGCGTCTGGATGAGGAGCTACGAGGTATGGTTTAGTGCTTGTGGTAGCATTGGTGATGGGAGGACAGTTGGACTAGATGATCTTACAGGTTGTTTCCAACCTTGTGATTCTATGATTCTGTGATTCTATGATCTTCTATATGACTAATATCGACAAATTAGACAAACTATCTCCCATTTAGTTGTTCAAATGCTTGTTTTTGCTCAAGGCCCATTGGAAATTGTTCTTCTGAGTCATTTGATAGTGAGGGCTTACAATCAGGCTTTAATTTGTTATATTTATTCTCCAAAACCCACAGCAAGCTTATGTTTCCTTTTTGTAATTAATGGAGACATAGCTCTTATTTTGTTGATCACATTCATTAGAAACTGAGAACATCCATCTAGCATTTTATACCTAAAAACTTGATCTCCTGTGCAGGTCCCTTGACTTCACTTTGTTTTAAGGCAAAACCAACTTTGAGAAGGATTTGGGCTGTTTTTCTTCCCTTTCTCAAAAACTGCTTACGCTGTGTTGCTCCACATAATTGTGTAGTGTATTGCAGGTATTCAGGAACTTCCCCTTCTTCCAATGCAGTCTGGATCATCCCGTGGTAAATGGTAGGGCTGTGTTTCCACTCCTGGAGCATTCAATTCCAGATGGTGTGTCTTAATTTAGACCACAGTCATCCACTGCTAGTCTCTACTCTCCATTGGACTTTCACACTGGTCGTATGGAAGTATTAAGGGGTGAACAGGTTTTTCTGATTATTCCTTAGCTCTTCAGATGATGAATAAGTTTATGAATTGGGATCAAGGAATCTCCGTTGGTGCAGTATTGCCACTGGTGCACCATTGTGATAGCAGTCAATACCTGCTGTTCTGTAACCCTCAGCAAATTCACAACAGGAGGGTTCTGCGGAAGACATAACAGTTCTCATGTCTACTCAGTGTGCCAGAAGGGAACTTTGTCACTCCTAACAACTCCTAACTACAGCATGGTTTATCTTTTTGCATTAAAAATACAAGGTGGACATATTTTTACGTAAGATATTTTATGTAATTCAATTTAAAAATGTTTTAATCTAAAATTAGGAATTGGACTTGTTGATGCTTGTAAGTCCCTTCCATTTCTGGATGTTCTGGAACTGACAAACTACTTCCTGTTTCCAGAAAGGAAGTTCTAGTCAAAATATTTAAAGAAATCTCTATACCTAACCTAGATTTTGTGAGATGATAATTTTCATCTGCTGGGGTCAGTGACAGACCTCTGTAGTGGTTAGCACCAAACTGTTGTTAAAACTGATTCTTGAATGAGTATTTTAAAAGATTTATAAAAGTCTGAGTAGCATCTGTTTGCCTGTAGAGCATTTGCCTCCATAAAAGAAATAGAAATTTGTCTTCAAAAATTAATGGAGCACTCTTTAAAAAGAATGAAAGAACTGTATTTTAATTTTCACTAAATTAATTGTTACTAGTATGTTCACAAATAGTCTTAGCGTTAATTAATTTGTCTAGATAGTTTGTGCACAGCATTTCAGAAATTTCCAGATCTAGCATTTGCCTTCCCTCTGAAGTTCTTCTGTTTCAGATTTTCATGTTTAATAACTTCACAGATTAATGCGTGTTTCTCTCCACACATTAACTTATTCTCATTATTAAATTTGCATATGCATACAAATACAACGAATACGTTAGATTTCAGAAAGTTATGCCTTTCTATTTAGGTTATATTTTTTTATAAAAATGTCACTGTTTTGCTTATATAGCATATCCTATCTATAGAGAGTAGTGTTGTAAGGGTGAGAAAGGTTTATCCTTATTGCTTCTGGTTTCATAGTCTTGGTTGTAGAAGCAGAATTTTTTTACTCCAGCTTTTTAACATTTTTTCTGGTTCCAAAATATTACAGTAGACCAAAACCAACACGATCCAGTTACAACTTCTACTTCCACTTGACATTTCACATGGATTTTGATGAAGTTTTAATCACGTCACCTCAAGACTGAATGCTTGATGGGACACTGCAGGTTTTTGAATAAAACTGCATCCTGACATTTCTATTACAACTACTGCTGGTTAGTTCCTCTTATTAGTGGCAATATGTTGTGCTCACTCTAGGGAGATTTTCATGCTTTCATATGAGGCACTTTTCACAGAGTCTCATTTTCAGTCGCTAGCTGTCCCTCTTTCTTTCATCCCTGCCTAGCATATATACTGCAAGAGAAACTTGAAGGAAATGTACTGCCCGACAGTACACTTCTCAGCTGCCATTTCTTTCTTGCCAAAACTATTGTCTTGAAGTTATTTTTCCTCTGTAGAGTAAAATATTCTTTTTGTATTAGCACCGTGAAAGAAGACGAGAAGGAGTACACTGTATTGGTAGGATTTCCCTTACCCTTAGCTCCAGCTTAAACTGTGTTTTCTCTGGGGCAGCAGTCATTTTCTGTTATGTAAGTACACTTGGCTTAGTGCTATAGATGGTGAGAACAATCTTTCACAGGTAAATATTACCAGCCTTTACCTGCCTATCTTCCTGGATTTTGTGAAGTGGTGATTTGCTTGCATTGTCTGTTATTGAGTATTAAAGAGTACAGGAAGCTGCTTTGCTATAAAAATTTCAAGATCCTTTCTGCGTACTCATACCAACAGACTCATTGCCTAATGGTCTTAATCTATCACTTTCCAGATCAATGTTACTTTTGAAACTATTACACTTTGTAATAATTTCCTTGGCAATCGTTGTTATGCCCATCCAGTGTGGTTTCCAGTAGGAGCACTTTCCCTTCAGTCTCCATTTCAAAGCTCCCTTTTCAATTTTCTTGTAGGAAGTCATGTCATTACCTCTTGCAGAGAATCTAGCCTTTTATTTAGAGCGTCATTCCCTTGGGCAACCCTCCTGAGACCTTTGGGGTAAAGTAATTGTTATTGAAGCGAAGGAGATAGAGTTAGGCCCTGTGTGTGGCACTGAGTCAGCTTTGGTTGGGGGAAAAAAATAGTTGTAACAGAATTGACCTGCTTTTTGGCACATTTAAATTGTGCCTGCCACGCTTGAATGGAACACAACAAAAAGTTCAGTGTTGAAATGAGATACAAGGAGAATAGATCATTGAAGAAGTGCCAAACAGCTGCAAAAGTTCAATTTTTGCCGAATGCTGTTGCACGAGACCTTTTGGTCAGGGTAGCCAGGGCAGCCAGAATGGGATTTCAAATGCTAAAGTGTTTGGTGGAAATAAGTTTTAATCCTTTCTTCTCTAGATACTGAACTCCTAAATCTATAATAAATGGACTGAAATTTTGCCTCTGAAAACTAAAATTAATTGGAATATGTTATGTTTTGTGGGTTTTTAAAACTAATCTTATTCATGCAAATTTGAAGCAAGGTAGTAATGACAGGCATTTTGTAAGAGATCCATTTAACATGTAGAACTCTAATCTGTGGAGCTGTTTTCACACCAGTTGCCTTTGCCTGCACTGCACTTCAGCCAAATTCTGTACCATAAATGAAATTCGCAGTCTTTTCAGATTCCCATCTAAGCACCTTGTTATACTAAACTTAATCTTTCATTCTTCTGAAGTTTATTCAACATTCCTTCTCTTGTTTTTTTCATCTTTTTGTTTATGTTGCCCTCAGGTAAATTTACAACCTGCTAACATTCTTTTTAGTTCAAGAATTTCCTGAAGGGAGAACCTAACAGGCAAATGTTAATTCTAACTTTAAAACTTAATTTTTTTTTTAAACAAGTTGTTTGAAATAGATGATTTTATTTTTCTGGCTGCTGTATGTGCTGTTACAAATGCAGTGCTTACATTGTCAGGCTGTTAGTCTGCGTGATGCCTTTTTATTATCAGCGTTTCACACCAGGTCCCTTTTAGCTCTGTTCTTTCTATCCAGGAGATACAGTTCTAGGACAACAGTAGGCCCAATAAGATCACTAGAATCATATATTATGGATGTTAAAATAAAGAAACTGGTTCTTAATCACTAGGTGTTTTATTTGTAACTTCAAAGTGGTCTAAAACTTTAACTGGATGCTTCAATATACAGTTATTTAGAATTCATAATCCAAATAAGAATGCTTTGTTTCAAACTGTGTTCATTCTCATTAGAAGAGTACTAAGGATAAGGAAGGCAACATACACAGTGTTTTAATTTGGAATAACAATTCCATTTTTGTAATGTAAGTTAAGCAGACCAAGGGTTCTCAGGAACCTTTGGAGACCATCTAGTCATACCCATCTGATCAGGCAGAGCCAGCTAGAGACAATTCTTCAAGACCCTACCCAGGGAGCTTTTGAGCATCTCCAAGGAGGGAGATTCCATAAATTCCCTGTGCAGCTGTTCTATTGCTCAGTCACCTGAAAAATGAAGTGCTTCCTGTGTTCACACACAACCTCTGTGTTCCAGTCTGTGCCCGTCACTTCTTGTCCTGACACTGGGTGCCCTTGAGTCTGGCCTCGTATTCTTTGAACCTTCATTTCAGATCTTCCTGGAGCCTTCTGCCCAGGAACAGTCCCGTTTCTCATCCTTTCTTAATTATATAAGAGGTACTTCTGTACCTCAGTTATCTTTGTGTCTGGACTCTCTCCAGCATGTTCATGTTTCTCTTGTATTGTGAGTTGCATACTGCTCTAAGTGTGGCCTCACCTATGCTGAGTATAGGGGAAGGACTGATTCTCTCTACTTCTGAAGACATCATTGCCTTCATTGCCACAAGAACACACTGCTGCCTAATGGTTAATTTGTCCACCCATGCCATTTCTGCCTTTTCACTTTTTAGCTGTGTGGCCCCCGGTATGTATTTGTTCATGAGATTGTTCCTCTCCACATGCGGGACTTTTCAATTTCCCTTGTAATAATTCTTGAGGTTCCTGTCAGAACGCTTCTTCCACCTGCCAAGATCCCTGTGTATGGTGACACAACCTTCTGGTATATCCACCATGGCTCCAAGCTTTGTGTCATAACACACTTATTGAGCCCTTCTGTCCTCATTGCTAATGAAGATGTTAATGAGGACTAGGCCTAGTACTGACTCTTGGGGTACATCTCTCCACATTGACTTTCGACTAAACTTTGAGCCACTGATCACCACCCTTCTGGGCTTGGTCAGTCAGTCACTTTTCAGCTTTACTGCTCTCGTCTGACCCATCAGACTGATCATTTCATTTCAGTAGTAACTTTTAAATTAGTCAAGTGTGACTTCCCCTTTGTGAATTCATGCTGACTACTCCTGCTGATTTTCTTCTTTTCTTATGCCTGGAAATAGTTTCCAAGATAACATAGTCCATTACTTTTCCAGGGACTGAAATGAGAATGACCATCCTGTAGTTCACTTGGTCCTCCTTCTTACCCTTCTTGAAGACAAGTATGATGTTTGCTTTCCTTCTGTCTTCAGGTGCTTTTCCCAATCACCATGATTGGTGAAGGATTATAGAGAGTGGCCTCACAGAGTCAGTTCCCTCAGCACCTGCGGGTGCGGTTTGCCTCTAGACTGGTGCTCCCTGTCAACATTATGAATATATTTTTATCCTGTAAATTGCAGCTAGTTGTTTGGGAAAGTCGTGCTACCGTTTTCATGAGGCTGCTCATCTCCTAACTTAGTGCTGGAGCATTGTCATGGTTTTATGATTTTTGTTTCTTTGTGACAAGCACTAAGACACTTTAGACAGTGCAAACACTTCTGCCATTATAATTTGCTTGTACTATTTCAGTAATATATGATGTAGAACTTTAAAAATAGTGAAATCGTTTATAAAATGGAACATTGGTTGGAGTTAAAGAAAAGGGAAAATGTCACCAAAAAAGAACGGTTCAGTGGACTACTTTTTCTTTGCAGAGTAATTCATTGCAATTACTGTTGTTAAAAGAGACAAACCTCTGTAAATTTTAACTGTAGTTAACTTGCATTCCATGTTCCATCCTTCAAATGGCTCTGTAATCACAGAATGACAGAATGGTTATAGTTGGAAGGGACCTCTGGAAGTCGCCCAGCCTAACCCTCCTGCTCAGACAGGGCCTCCTACAGTCAGTAACGTTTAAAATTCATATTCTTCAGACCCACAATTGTTATATCCTCCTTGTTTAAGACTTCCCACTACTCAACTGTCTGAAAATGTGTAAAGTGGTCTGAGTCGCATTAATATTAGTTATTATAATGTTCAGGGATCACTACATTTGGCCTTTCTGAATAGAATCAGTTTTCTGATGTATATTCGAAAACAGTTTTTATTTATAATAGAAGGCAAATTTTTATTATTTCAGATGTTCTATTCCCAGTTTGCATGTCACAACATTACCAGTGCATTTAAAACAGGAAGTCCTTGCTTAAATGCAGATCCTGCAGATATATCTGAATGTCAAATTTTGCAATATAAAAATTAACCAGGAGAGCTGAGGAAGTGTCTTACATCTTAGTGCTCTGTATACTTAACAATAAACAAAAATACTCCTTAGCAGGAGACCAACAGAATTCTGCAGAGCAAGATGTCCCTTCTCTGATTCTATTAACAGATGTTCTGACTGTAACAATTGACTGTTGAACAGTTTTCAGAGCTGCAGATATGTTTGTATCTGTGAT
The DNA here is from genome assembly GCF_023343835.1 of Lagopus muta. Classification (NCBI taxonomy): domain Eukaryota; kingdom Metazoa; phylum Chordata; class Aves; order Galliformes; family Phasianidae; genus Lagopus; species Lagopus muta. The sequence continues at coordinate 32,574,193 of NC_064472.1, forward strand.
CCAGAAGTAGAAATCTAAATTAAACTGCTGGACTGCAGTAAAGATGTGTTTAATCGCTCTTTGATAGATCTCATAACATGCAGATGATCAGGTTCTCACCCCATTCTATGTGTATCAAGCTTTCTAAACAGTTAAACTTGTACAGTGGAAAACAGATTTGTGACTCAGAATGTGACTGACATGAGTTACAGAAAATCATATGTAAATGAATGCCTTCCAATGGCATGTCTAAAAACCCAATGTATTTGCCTTTCTCCCAGTGGCATTTAAAATAAGTGTTCTGCACACTCATTATCAAGGATTCCGTGCCACCCATTGGAAGCCCCAAAAACACTGTTTTCCCTAACCTGACCCTGAGTGAGAGAAATCCAAGCTGACCCTGACTCTTTGCTAGGGAGCTGCAGTATACTGTAAAGAATGCATACCCAGGGTGCATAAAAGCTGCTTTCCACATTGTTAAAGAATTGTAAATAACTGAGAAATTGCTTCCTTCTGGACTAAAAAAATCTACATGTCGTTGAAAAAAGTTTGCCATACATGAAAATAAAAGCTGGAGAATGAATACGTTTTCCCTAGATTGAAAATTTTTGGACTTGTTAAAGAAGAGAGCAAATGAAATATCTGAGTTGAGCAGCAAGGAATTTATACTGCTGTTTCAGATAACTGCATGGGCTTATTGTGCCTTTATAAATGTGGAATGAATCTGTGTAGATTAGTGGCTTCACCAGCTTTGTGGTAGTGGAGGTGAAAGGAAGAAGGCAAGGCACCTTCTCGATGTGTTCTAATTTAGTGATACTTTTAAATATCACGAGGGAAATAATCAAAGGAACTCATAAAGGTTTTGTTTTTTGTTTTTTGTTTTTTTTTCTGTAAGACACAGCTTGTTGTGACACAATGGTATAATCCTTGCTTATGAGTCACAGGCCCACTCCACAGAGGTATTTCAACATGTGTCTGATATTTAACATATGGGCAGTTGCTATAGGAAGGCTCTCATGCAGTTTTATATGGGGTGTGAGTTGTATCCACATTCTTGCTTGGTATTGTTTGTGAAGAGCTGCAGCATTTTAGTGAAGTTGAATGTAAATGAAACAGTTTTAAAATCAGGATCTGAGTTCACAGAAGCAGGTTTATAGAACTGTGTGCACCTTCTTCCAGGACTAGCACTACAGTATGTAAAATATTTTGGATATTCTTTTCAATGAGAAAATATATGATGGTATTGATTTACCACTGCTGTTTTCTACATTTGACAACAAAGTGATTTGACTGACTTCAGCTATGCTTTTATTCTCAAACGCAGCAGTGTGTTTGGAAATAAAGAAAGGAAAACAGTAAAAATCATAGTGAATACGTGCTTGTGGTACTAAGTTTATTTTTGCCTATACCACAGAATTACATTCAAAAGACCAATTTCATGTCATCTGAGAAATGTTCATACAGTAGAAACTCACTACAAGTCATTTCAGAAGGGAAAACTGTAACCTGTAAAATGTGATTAACCAGTTGTAAAGAAGTCCAATAATCTCAACAGTGTTACACTATATAGGACAGATATGAGTTTACCAGTACTGCCAAATCATTTGTACTCTCTTGTGCTGCTAACTTAATTATCAGTCTGATCAATATTACACGGCTGGGACATTCTTCCACTATATACATGAAAACAATTATATTTTCCCAGCTATATTGTAATCAGATTATTTACTTTCTGAGGTCTGTACGTTCACTCTGTTTCTTTTGTTTCCACCAAATTAATTTGCTTTTTTAACATGGACTGGGAGGATTAATAACTCATTTTGCTAGTAGGAACATTAACCTGAAACTGTAGTGATACCTTGTGGAAATAAGTTGATCTAGCACTTTCATATGTTTAAATACAGTGAAAAGTAGTGTCATCTGCTCATTACTGCACTGTGCATTTGAAAATAGTTCATCCACACCTCCTTACTGCACCACCATTTGCTTTACTGTAATGCTTTTAATCTGTAAGATGATAGAAGGAAGATGAAGACCCATGTAAGATGTTTAGGTCCTAAGACTGAAATTCAGCCTGCCTTCCAGCTTTTGTTTGGTTTCTTTGATCAAGAAAGTTTAGCTCTTATGTAGTAGATTTGGGTGTACTCTGTTTGGCATTTAAGTATAACCTGCCTGTTGCTAATTATTTATTTTACTTTTTAAAGGCCATGATTAAAAGTTTTATGGATGTCTACCAACTTGCAAGTTACAGAATTGACATATTAGTGAAAGAAACAGCACCTCATCAGCTTCACACTGCAGCCCCAATGTCCAAGCACCAAACAGCTTGCCTTCATGAAAGTGGGACTTACAATTGGTAAGTTTGCATTTCAACTACATTTTTGTCATTTTGATTTCCTGACCATTCATACAGGGCGCAGTAGTTTTTCATTATAAATATACTAGATCAATAAGAACAGTAGCAACAGAAACTTTCTGAGACTTTTCCAGAAGAGAATACGGGGATGTAAGAGTTAACACAGGAATCAGTTTTACTGCTGTATCTTTTTTAGGGACCTGTTCTTTGCTGCTGTCACTGAAAAAGTACATAGTTGAATTTTGGACCTGAAGAATTTAACTGTCGAAAGATATAGCCAGTGAACACATAAAGTTGTTGACGGTGCATAGAGGCACAATATTAATTAGGATACAAGATTTTTTTGTAGACATTTGTGATAAACTATGCATCTCAGTAAATACTGTGATCTGGTTATAAGGTTAAATAAATCATTTTTTTCTAAAATGTTGTCCACAAGAATACTTGAACTTGTTTAAGGCTATAAAGGTGCTTCTTTATTCCTGAGAACTGTGTTTACCATTCTTATTGAATGCAGGTATATTTGTGCCACGCATGCAGGAGGCTAGACATGTGAATAAACAAATCGCCTAAATATGTAGCCAGATATGTCTAGAATGAGACTGTAAGTTGTGCATACTTGATGAGTACACTTGATGAATTTCTTCTCCATCTTTCTCTAGTTTTCAATACAAGATTAGGAGGAAATCTTAAATCTTTAAAGGCATTTTTGTTTTGTTTTGATTCCCTTCTTCTTCCTCCTTTCTTTCACTCCTGTGAAGCGAAGAATCGTAAAGGAATTGAGGACTGTTTGATTTCCTTTTTGAAGAAGAGGTAGATAAGGGTAGATAACAGCAGGACAAGGGGAAATGGTTTTAAGTTGAGGGAGGGAAGATTTAGGTTGGATGTCAGAAGGAAGTTCTTTACTATGAGAGTGTTGAGGTGCTGGAACAGGCTGCCCAGAGAGGTTGTGGATGCCCCATCCCTAGAGGTGTTCAAGAGCAGATTGGATGGAGTCCTGGGCAGCCTGGTCTAATACTGGGTAAGTAATGTGGAGGTTGGTGGCCCTGCATTTGGCAGAGGAGTTGGAGATTCATGATCCTTGAGGTCCCTTCCAACCCTGGCCATTCTGTGATTCTGTGCAGATCTTTAAGAGGAGAGCACTCAAAGCAAATGACAGAAACACATGAACATATATATATCTAAAGGTTGTGGCTGTGAATTCCAAATTTTTACTGATTTCAAAACAATTCCATTTATTTATTAACATGCTTCGGAATGGATCAGCATGATGGAAAATTAGCACAAATAGAAAATATATTAGTCAGTGTTGAACTTCACTTGATCTCGGGATGGATCACAGTCAATTTGGATGAATGCGTTGTCTTATCTGTGGATGTGCAAACTTTCTAAGGCACTCAATGAAATTACTTCTTTTCTCCTCCAAACAGCCTTTCTCTATATTTTTGCTAGGTTTCCATGCATCCTGCTGAGCCTGTGCCCAGTGTAATTGTGTTGCTCCTTTGCCTGTTATGATTGCTTTTCTTGTTTAGATCAAGCTGACCACTTGTATACTAAGGACTCAGAAGCCTGCCAAACTTGCTGTAGAGAGGTTTGCTTTCATTCTGATTGAGAGAGCTTTTAGAGAAGATTACACTAGTCCTGTTTGTGAAGGGCTATGCAGTGGCTTGATTTGTTATAGTGAAAACAAACAAATTGCATCCCTAGCTCTCCAATGCCTGTGATTAAATGCAATCTTCTAGTAAGTAATTTGTGTCTGCATACAGTACAGATGTACAAATCATACTATTTGCATTAGAGTATTGAAGTACTGCCTGGCTCTTCTACACAACCCACTGAGGAGAAGAATAGTTACTCCTTGAATAACAATTTCAATTGTCATTTAGCATAAGTACTAATTGAAAGTATTTTAAAATTTTAATGTGAAGCCCCCCCCCCCCCCCCCCAAATCCAAATAGCTAGTTTTCCTACTTACTTGAAAAAAATGTGTTTATTGGATATTTTGTAATATACGTACTTTCTTTGGAATTAGTCCATAATATGTGCAAATATTTCATCAAGCAGGACTTTCAGTACCTTCAGGAGTCATGGGTTTCCAGCATGGCTTACATTTTAAGGGATCGGTTGACATTCAGTCCTGTTCTGATTTTGATGAAATTTTGCACTAAATTTTCCTCTGTTTAAAAAGTAGGGTTTTTTTTTTCCTTGATTATTAGTATCTTGTGATAGTCTTTTTTTGCAATCATAACAGTTTTGCTTCTATGTATTTCCTTTTTTTTTTTTTTTTTTTTTTTTAATTTACATTCTCTGAAATGCAGCTGCCATAGTCACAGTTTTGTTCTCCACAGTTTGTTGCATTTGGGTTATTTGCTGACTGGGGTTGTCAAATGAGGAACAGAGAAGCCAGCAGTGAGCCTCTAGTATGAAATGAGATGGAGAATTTTACTGAGCACTGAACTCCATACTGGACTGGCACTGCCATTTGGTCCATGAAATAGTGAGGAAACACTATCATAGTTAAAAACTTCTCAGTGGTCTTCCCTTCACGTGTCTCTGACCTTATGCCCTCTTATGACTTGCCTTAGGAAAGCCTGATGTGCTTACAAGGGGGTCTTTAGTGGACGTATTTCAACAGTAGAAGCTGTACCCAAGAGAAGAGAAGATACCAGCTGAAAGTGTTTCCATACTTGTTTTTTTACTTTTTGTTGTTGTTATGCAGCAGCAGCAAGTAATGTAACCATCACAGATTGGATTGTGCTTCAGGGTTTCCTTTTAAATGAACACCCGCCAATATTTTAACAGTACTGGACTCTACTACTTTGATCCATTTTATGTCTTCAAATATATTAACTTATTACCATGCTTGCACTTTCATTCAGAGTTGTTGGAGCAAGTAGGCTTTGAACTGAGAGTTTGTAAATGCTGTACTGTGAAATACTGCAGTCATAAGCAATTACTTTGTGGGTGCTGTGGGGTAAGATGTGGCATGAAGTTAGTCACAAAGTAAGCATGTGAGTCCCTGCCTAAGGGAGTTTGTGGCCACAAGTACAGTGGTGTGGGGAGTGGATGCAGTGATGCTGTATTCTTCAGTGTGCTCTGACACATCTGAGTTACTAACTGAATTCAGTTTCAGTTCATTATGGTAGTGCTCCAGAAGGTGTTTTCATAGCTGTTAGACTTGAGATTTTGTGCCTGGTGTCAGTAGTACTTTTAAGAACATCAAGTATTTTGGTACCAGTTTTGACAAATAAAAGAAACCCCTCTGCCCCATTCTAAGTAGCCAGGTGTTTCTCTGACCTGGAGACTACTGCATCTCTGTGGCCTTAAGCATGCATGCAGCTGATCTCATTATACTCCCTCTTTTTTTTTTTTTTTAGCTTTTTTTTGCTTTCACATTAGAATCAAAGGAGGGTAGAAGACAAAGGGGAAAAGAGAGTAACTTTGTTAAGCAAATGAGGAGGGAAAAGCTTTCTTAGTTGTTCTGGTTAAATGAAAATTTGGGGAGACAGCAGGATGTCTTTAACTGTAAAAGGTGAGGAGGTTTCAGATGGGTGAGAGAGGTTCATTGAAAGACTCCAAGAGGAGCAGAGTTCTCATGAAACGAGCCATGAAACAACTGTTGTCTTTGGATGCTTCTCCTAACTGGGGCTGAAAATCAAATCACTCATTGCTTTATGTGGCTTTTCATCATCCTTGCTTTTTAACCCCTAAAGTTATGGCTACATCTGTCTTCTGTTTAAAAATTTCTAGTGGTATCTCACACAGTAGTGGAAATGCAAAGACCACAAGTTTTGATAAAGTGAGAGAAGTAAATAAAGTGATCCTGTGTGTGAGAAATACATATGCCTTCGTATTTTGTATTGAAGAGCAGCATTAAGCAGAAAGTATACTTCCCACTCAGAGCAGTCAGCTCTCAGTTCTCATTTTCTACTTGCACCTGATTCATGGTGGGGAGAGACACAGCGAACGCTGTGAACTCAGGCTTAGCAGCTAATGACACCACTGACAGTCTCTTTCTACTTAACTGGACTGTTCAGAGCAGTGTGTATCTTTCTCCCACGTTCTTTGTTTCCATGTCACTGCTTTAATCATCGTTTGAAGAGTGGAAGTTGCATCTAAGCAGGATGCAGGTCTTACACATAGAATGATGAGAAGGGAACCAGGGAAGAAGAAAAAGGCTATTTGACTTTTCACTTGCTGCTCAGGAGAAAGGCTCACAATCCATCAGTGTGATGTTATGTGACAGAGAACGTGCTTCATGGGCTGAAGCCATATCTCTTGTGTTAGAACATGGAATGACTGATGCAGCTGGGGGAGTTCTTGCCAGATGTTGCATGAGGCAGATGGGTCCTTGATGAAAATCCTACTTGGCTTTTCCACTACTTCATGCTAGCCTGGTGCACAGCTGAACCAAAAAGATTTTATTTAAGGTTTGGAATTGAACTGGTTTTGTGAAAGACTGGAGAAACTTATTTTTAATTTGCCATGCAAAAAAAAGAAGAAAAAAAAAAAGAATAAAGCAAACTTAGTATTTTCACTGTTACCTTTGTCTTGCAGCATTTTCTTGGGAATAGTCCAGGACAGAACTCAGTAAGATGTAAACCTCAAATAATTGTTTGAACATTGGTCTGTATTGTTAATTAGTGGTGCATGGATTATTTACTGCGAAGTGTATGAATGTTCTTCAAGTGTTACTAAGTAAAGGGACATGTAACAGCCCCAAAGGAGAATTTCCCAACTATTGAGACAATAAGAGAGATGAAAGAGTGGAAACACCAGTATGAGCAAAAAATTAAAATGATTCCATTTTCTAAGCTCAAAGTCTTTATTAGGATGACTCTGGAAAGCAGGAATATCTACCAGGGAGCAATTTTTTACAGAAGTATTTACATTTCTTACCTGACTGTAAGCAACTGGCCTTCAGCTGACAACTTTACTGCACAGTCAAGGAATGCAGGTATCCTGGTATAAATGCTCACCTTGTTATGTGGTATTGCTTACATAAGTAGCAGTTGTAACCAAGCTGTATAAATCATGTAGTTTAAACTATTTGCTTATTATGTAGTACCAATAAAAATATAATAATATGAAACCAACATTATAAATCACATTTTGTGACTTGAGGCAAGGTGTTCAAAAACAGTTACAGTAATCCAAAAACACACTTGCTGTTTGGTAAAGAATACTTCCTTTTCTTTGGAAAAAAATTTTGATACTCAATATTCTAGGTATGTGAACTTTTAACTTGTCAGACTATTGTAACATATTTGAAAATTATAGTAATTTGATTAAAATGTTGCCTATAAGGCAAGAGGTTCAGTTAATAGAATCCATATGTAATTAAAATGCAGAACTAAATGTAATCAGACCCCAGTGACTGGTGCCTTCATATTGATAGTTTTACAATGGCCTCTGGGGTTGAAAGTTTATGTTAAAGTTACTAATGTAGCTGTGTTCCAGAAAATGAGCAAGACATTCTAGCCATTTCAAGTATGACAACATGCTGAAGCAATGGTCGCGCAGTACAAAAGGTTGATAGTCTGAATTAGGGGTATCTTCTGCTGGCAGGTGACAGAAGGACGAGTCTGCTTGAATGTAGTAGTCAGAGAATTGTATTCAGCATCAATGCTGTTGTGTAAACATCCCTAAATGAAGGATCTTGCTGTGAGCGTGTACAGGTGTCCTTTCCGTCAGTAATTTAGTTACTTCATTTGTGTGAATTCACCTTTGAATCATGTGAAAGCTATAGACACAACACTATGTACCAGCCCACAAAAGAAGTTTAAAAAAATTTCCTGAACTTAAAAAAAAATAATATTTTCTCTGGACAGTTTTAAGAGTCGACATCCTGTGTTAGAGTTCTCTAATCATCACCAGCACAATTTACAATCAGAACACACAGAGAGCCAGTTCAGACCAGCTCATCTGTTGACTTTGGCAGAAGCCCTTAATCTCACTGCGTGCAGCTGCCACTTGAGAGCTGGGGACTCGGCAGAGAGCCGAAGGAGGGTGGGATACGGGGTTGGTCAAGGCATGAACACATAGGCCTGCTTCATTTCAACAGTCGTACACTGCTTTTTTATAGTCTTTTCATTTTACAGCCTTTTTTTTTTTTTTTTTTTTTTTTTTTTTTTTTTAAAACCTGAAATTAAATGAGGACCTCTCATGAGCCACTGCGCTCCAGGCATAAGAAATTGTAATGTCTGGCTTCCAGAAACTGTCCCGTCAAAATGTGCTTCTGATTAGGTGGCTTAATTACAGCTGTGAAAACAATGTTGATTTAGGCCTCAAGATTCCAGTGCATGTCAGCCGTTATTAGCTAGCCTTGGACTGAAGCCACCATTTTAAAACTCTGTACCACTAAAGTCACACACTGCCTGACAACTTTTTATTTAGGCAGAAATGTTGCCAGAAGCAACACATTTTATGCAAAATATTTTTCATTGCGCAAATTTCAAATGTGACACCATTGATGGACATAAAATGGGTAGTTACGGCTGGACTCCACCGAGTCCAAATCCTAACTTTCGCAAAAACGAAGAAGAAGAAAACCCGCCCTGTTTAAAATAGTTCTTATAAAGTTTGACTGACATAATGCTTAATTTTAATTCCTTTAATTCAGTTTTATTCCAAATCCAGCATGTTGGTTTAACCACCCAATTTTATTGCATCTAAATTTTCCTGACAGTTTCATTTGCTGTTGGGAAATAAAATTGCCATTTTTGCAACATGGGAAATAATGGCTAGTTTCAAAACCAATATGTTTGAAACTTCCTTTGCCTGAAGCAGGTTAAGGCACACACTCAATTTACTTTAGGGGAAAAAAACTCATTAAATAGTTTTTAATATTTTAATATAATTTAAGTAACTGCTTTCACAGTGGGAAAGCTTATTAGGCCCATGTATTTACACCTGCAGAGAGGTAAATGTTTGGGTAATTAGGTGGTTTCCAATACTTCAGCTATTCAGTGCAGTTGCAGAATTAATGCCGTGAATACTATTGATGGACACAATGCATTTGCTGCATTTAAGCATTACGTTTCTAGTGGTAGTATTCTGCTTTCAAGTGCTCAAGAAGGCGATTTAAGTGGTTTGTTTAGTTGTTTTTTTGTTTTTTTTTTGTGGTGGTCTGTCTGTTTTGAAAGCCTCTTTAATGACAAGAATTGGCTAAGGAATGTGAGTGAATGTGTGTGGGTGTTAGCTCTCGGCAGTTGCCTTTGCTTTGGAAAAGCAGGGTCTACATTCTCACTTCACAGTTGCCATGAAATTCCAAATGTCCATGCTGTGCGGCTTAATGGAAACCATGAAGCTCCTAAATGACCACAGGTTTATTCCAATGTTAAGCACAAAACAATCTTTCAGGTCATTGGCTGAGCTGCAGAAAAGGAAGGTCATGTTTTCAGGAAGCTAAGCTCCTTTCCCTTTCTCGTTCATGGTTTGCATTTCTATGGCATTAAAAATGTGTTTCTAGTAAGGTACTGGAACTACCAACTCACAAGCAAGGGTCCTCAGTTCCCAGGACTGAAAACAAGACACTTGGAAACTAGCACTGTATTCATTTCCTACCCTAAGTGCTCAGGCCAGGGGAACAATTGTACTTCCTAGAGTAACTAATTGGAAATTAGTTCAGAGAGACTAATGGTTTGGACAAGGAAACAGCTCTAAAGCATAGATTCAAGTTTGCCTTGTAGAGAAACACTGCCCATTCATTCGCTGTCTGCACCAGATTAACAGGATAAAGGAGCTGAATGCCTATGTTTCATTTTCTTTCATTTTCAAGGGAAAAAGATAGAAGCGAGCCAGTCTTTTATTTTATTTGCAAAATGATTTGTGGGACTTTGTGGAACTGAATGTTTCAGAGAGGCCTCAGTGGCTGTGGAGGACAATGTTGAGTCAGGAGACAGCTGTGTGATACTATTTTCCTTGTCAGATGTCTATGCAGCAGTCTTTCAGAATGTGTTTCATTGGTAATATGCAGTGCTTTTTATCTGCCAGCTGCATGTTTGCTTCATGTTTGCTACATGCCTTTGTTTCTTTTGCCTTCCTCCCACATTTCCCAAAGTGAAATTTTCAGAACATCAAAATAAGAGAAACTTTTAAATGTGGTTGCATGTACTGCTAATGCTATAGTGGAAATAAAAGTATCGGGAGTGCTAGACAGGCTGTTATTTTGAGAACTTGATATTATAGTCCAGGACATTTAACCCTGAGAAAAAGTTTTTACAAAAGAACAGAGCCAAGGACACAATTTTACTGGCTTTATAGAAGAAAAGGAATTTTCTCTACAAAAGCAGACAAATTCACTTCTTTCCAGACTCGAGAACTTTTACTCAGGCCAGAAGGTGCTTCCTCCTCCCGTTTGAAGAAGTTATTTCAAGAAAGGGAGCTGGGAAGCTTCTATTATTCTCTGTTAAACTGTGGGTTAAACATAAAGAGAATGTCTGTCTTTTCTGTGACTGTGAATTCACTGAGAAATTTTTGGACGGGATTAAAGTGTAGCTGTGCCTGAATGAGTCTAGCTCAGAAACTTAAATGTTTTGCAAATCCGTGGAATCCAGATTGTCATCTTCCTCATATCTTCATATCATTGTGAATTTAAATCGCATAAAGTGTGCTGTTGTGATTAATGATTTCCTTGACTCCTTCCGACTCCTGCTTAATTTTGAGTTTTTGTGTATCTCAAGCTAATTATACAGTGCAGTGTTAAAGAAGAAAATTCCAGGCTGGTCTTCATTCATTAGCTTTGATGAATAGTTCAAGGTGTTGAGATGTTACCTGGGAGTTGAGATTAGATCAGTTGGTATAACAGGTGGAAGGATTTTTGTTGTCTTTCATGGCTTTTCTTCTTATTTTGTAACAGTATCTGTCCACTGCCTAGGGAGAGACTCTCATTTCTCAGCCAGCCTCAGAATTGCCTGTATGTGCAGCATGCCCTCAGTGTGGCATGCATCAGGCTACATTCACTCACTACAAAAAAAATAAATAAATAAAATTGTGTTGGCATTTAACTGGTTTGGGCTGGAGAATCTACAGTTTGCTAGGGGCAAACCTTCCCTCAAAGGAAACAGCTACCTCCAATGACTCTTTCTCCTCTTAGTCTGCTTCTGGTGCACTGCCTTGGAAAGGCCAGGCATCATTTCCACTATCAGTCCCACAGCAGATTTCTCATCTGTTGGACTAGACCATATGGAAGACCCTTTACAGGCCAAAGGGAGATAATGATGATGGTGAGGAAAGGTGCTGTAAACCACAGCAGTGTCCTTGAATTTGTGCCTTTCTGGAATTTGTAGAAATCAAATATTTGGTCATGCTTTTTTCTCCTGCCTTCTTGTGTCATTGTTCATGTTTACATCGTTTTCACTTGGGGAAAAGAAGAGCAGACTTTGTGTTCTTTTCTGTGACATTTTCACCATAAAGTAACGTTTTTGTAGAAATACTTCTGCTTACCTATTTCTGTTGTCTGATTGTTTGCATTTTGTACTCTAAGAATAAAAGTTAATGCAAGAAATAAAAAAAATGTGCTCTATAAAATATGTTAGAGAATATGACTTGCACAGATAAAAAGAGGAAATTCAGTGTTAGGGCATAAAGCGTAACACTTTTCTTAACCCATGCCTGTTCCTGTAACGTAGACACGATTTAGGCGCATACAGTCAGCAAGTTACATCATGTTTTAGTGGGTTTTACATATTTAAGTCACGCTGCTTAATATTTAACCAGCATATACTTATTTATTTATTGTTGTCATCTTTAAATTACATATAAAAACCTTTCATGGAAGTCTCTGAAACTCCACATTATGTAGCAACGGAGCAGTTTTTCCAGTTAATCATACTGAGGACCTATTTTCTCTAGAGACCTGGCTCCCTGAAGCAATTTGGCCTGTTGAATAAGCTAGTACTTGAAGAAATTTTTACAATGTGAAATGACTACCTGATAAGGTAAAAAAATTGTCAACTCATTGTCAACTGTGGAGATATTATCATGATTAAAACCTTTTCAAATATTTTTGTTTCCTTTAGTTTGTGTAACAGTTCAGTACAGTTAAAGAGGTTTAAAGACACAATGTGATTCTTAAGATATATTTTTCCCATTTTACAAAAAATTATTCTTTGTTGACTTCATTCAGAAGGTATAGCTTTTGGAAGGGAAGGAGCCTCTTTTCATTAAGCAATCAACTGATTTTTTTTTTTTTTTTTAAAGAAGGTAAGGTACCTTTAAAATACACAGTAGGTAGTAAGGTGTATTAATGTGGGCAAGGACAGTGTGGAAAAACAACTGTTTCCCTGCTACATTTGATGGTATTAAGGAAGCACAGTGGCACGATGATGATGCATTTATTCCTTTTCGTCATTTTCAGACAGTGTAATTGCTTCCTTCAGTTCTTCCTGGTTTTTGGAGAGAGATCCCTGGAACTTTCAGAGCCACGTTAAGACACCACACTTCTGAATCTGTGCCTGAACTGCAATTGACATGTGGTTCAATCAGGGAATGTCACCATAAAGCTGACACTGCCATACTTGCCTGTGCTAAAATTGTGTGTTCGTAGATATTTTGGGAAGCCTTTTGTCCTACTTAGATATTACAGGTAATTAACCACAGTTGTGAAATAGCTCACTGATTTTTCAGGTTTGGTTGAGTACCTGTGTGTGTCACTTGATCACAAAATAATTGGCTCATATGGTGATTATAGGGGTATAATCCCTGTTAGGGTCCCTCTCAGTCTTTCTCAGACTCTGCAACACCAAGGTTTCTTTCACAGGGTTTCACTGATTGTACTGCACTCTTTTGGGAGCCTGTGCAAATCCTGCAACTTAAATAGGGCAGCCTGACATAGCAGTCGTCCCATTTCATTTCAATTTCATTTCATTTCATTTGCACATGTCAAAACATCCTATAGCTTTAGAAATTTCTAGTTGCATTTAGTTACTTGCTGAAGTTTGCTATACTCTAAATAAAAGATTTTTTGGAAGAATATAATCTAATCAGGAGTTCTAAGTAAAGGAATTTCAAGATACCATTTTGAAACTTAGGAAGCAGACCAAATTACAGAAATATCCCATTGTAAAATGATTTTTTAAAGTTATGCTACAGCTTTCTTGCTATAAAAGCCAAAAAGCTGAAGGAACTTCCCTCCAAGTCTCCTTCTATGCTTCTCATTAAACTTTGATAAAAACGTTGTGTGCCGGATGAATGTTTTCAGTGTTGTATGTGGTGGCTTTTTGAAAAAAATAAATTCTTCTGTGCTTTCAGAACACACATTTGCCATATGTATACTGAAGGATGAAATTCCATTAGCATTTTTTTAATGTTGATTCGCATAAAATATGATTGGTATGCAGGAAATATTAGTTCCATTTGCCTCGCTCTAACTACATGTTCGGCCTCACAGAAAGTGATGGTCTAGTACCTGACTGAAAAACAGTTCTTAGAGGCTGACTGTACTCTTGAATCTACTAAGTATGAAAAGTTCTGCTGAAGCAATTGTTAGAGTGTTGTTTAATCTCAGTCTGAAGTATGACTGTATATGTAAATTGGGCCAAAACCAACAGATATAGTAACCCGAGCTCACACACACTCAAGTTGTTTATAACTGATAAGCTTGATTCCTTGCCCAGTTAGTGTAATTTGGATCGTGCATTTACAAAAGACCTACATGTTTGCTGTCAACTGAAATTGAACCTAAAAAGTATTTTTTTTTAGGCCATTCAGATATGAACTGTAATTTTAGAAGCAGTGCTGCAGGAATGCCAACTGTGTTCCTTAACAATTACTGTTATAAAGCTACCTTTTAGAAATACCCTTTTGAATACACACTGCATGAGATACTTTATGTAATATACAGGAGGAGTAATTTCCTACTGAAGTTATGTGAACCAGTTTTTACTGGGGATGAATGAACATTAAAATGTTTGCTTTGAATAAGCGAACAAAAGTTTGGAAAATACCTCAAACATACAGGGAGCCAAAGGTGAATCTTTTCCTGCAGTATATTCAGGGACAGGGGATGAAGCCCTTATCAGGATTTTGACTGATAGGTGACTGTCTATACTTCATTGGATGACGTAGGAAATGCCTCTGCACTGGTCAGTGCTAGGAGGGTGGAACCTTTTGTCCTCTTGCTACATTGATGGTTTTAATAATAAACATTCCTGTTCCATTCTCAACATTTTCTGTTGAGAAAATAAAGCTGAAAGCAGTAACGCCTCACTTCTAAGCATGGCATTAGTGCTATCATTTTTTACTCTGTCATTAGAAGATCTTTTGAAGAGGCCTCTTGGTTTAATATTTTTTAGAGGAGATGAGTTACAGTCCTATAGCCTATTGCAAATGTAGATGCTCTTACTCAACATGCAAGAGTTGATCTGTATTACAGTCTTTGCTAAAACAAACAAAAAACAAAAGAAAAAACTCTGTTTTTCAAATAGGTACAGCCAAGTCGTGTTAGTCATCCAGCTTATCATCCCAATTCTGTCTCCTGTCAGCTACCTACAATCCAGCAATTTTCTATGGAATGCTAAAGGCTGTCAATTCACAAGTTTAGAATCTCTCTTCACATTTCAGGATCTGCAGTTGTTTTCTCCACTAAAAGGCCTTGTCCTTTCCTGACACTTCTTTGTAAGCCTGTATAATGGCATTTTCCTACCTGAAATATGAATGAGATGCTCATTGTGTTCTGTTTTTATTGCGGAAAATTACTCATTTTGGCATCAGCAACCTCTTCCAGAGGTGTGCCAGTTCCAAATCACAGAATCACAGAATTGCAGGAGTTGGAAGGGACCTCAAGAGATCATTGAGCCCAACACCCCTGCTAAAGCAGGTACCCTAAGTGCGTATGACGTTTCTTTTTACCACCTTGCATAAAGATAAGTTGGTTCTATCTCCTTGCCTTAAATTACTGCTGAAAGACGTGTATGCTTTACACCTCAATCAATATGTTTCCTTTTTGATTTCCTTCCTTCATGTTTACAGCTTCCCTTGAGTTTCCAGTTTCTGCAAGCTGGTTGTGTGCTTTTCGTTATAAAAAACAGATCTCTTATGTAACAAATGCTCTTTCAGGGGTTTTTAGAGAGAACTTCAGGGGGACTAGACCCTATAGATATGCTGGGAAGCAAATAGGTAACGTAATCTTCTGAATTTGCTGTAATTTAGCAAACAACGGAATCTGCAGACTCAGTGGATAGTCTTTGAGTTGTTGAAACCGATAAGGCTACCACAAGGCATTCACTGCAGCTGCTCTCATAATTCTGCTGTCCAGACACTCATCCAGTCTGTTCCAGCATAGTTAATAAGCCTCTCCATCAAAGGGCACTTGAATATCATCAGTTCATGCTGAATATTGGCTTCTTGAAGGAATTTTCTGACTTAGTCTACATATCTATTCAAATTCTTTGGAGAGAAGTAGTGAGCAAGAGAATATTCTCAAGGCATCTGTCTTGAGAGTAGCAGTAAGTTCCATGTTTGTTCTCATTTTAAAATAATCTACCAGTAGATCCTAAAATATTTTTTTTCCCAATTTAGATGGTTCATTTATTTTGTTAGCTACACAGCTTCATTGTTCTGATCCTTATTCTTTAAAATACTGTAGATTTGGCAGAAATACATAGCAAAAAATAATATTCTGAATGCCTGAATATTTTTAATGCAAGAAAACTGAATCATAAAGACATTTCCAGTGTTCATAGACCTTCCTCGTTTATATTGTTAATATTTACTGTTACAAATAGTTACCTTTTCTGTATTTTCCCCTTTTACCTGTATTGCTGATATATCTTCATTAATTATAAAGTGATTGAAGTGTTTTATTGAATTAGTGTAATTTCATTTTTGCCAAAATCTTTTGTGATGATTTGCTCTACGATTCCACATTAAAATTAGTCTTTGGGAAAAGACAGATTAATGCACTACTGGCAAAGCTCAGCTTTCCTTGTCTGTTTAGTAATGAAATGCCTAGATGGTAGTTGCACCCGTTTTGAGCAAAAAGACAAAAAGGAAGGTAGCTAAGCATTATGCTGTGCGTGAGCAGTTAGAGGGCAAGCAGACACCATGCACCTTGACCACCTATTATGAAGCTTTTTGCTGCAATGTCAAGTGAAAGCGAGTTAATTGGGTGAAGCTGTAGAGCATGTTAGGGGCATGGTAAAGGGTTGCTGTCTGACAGCTGAATGTCAGCAGAAGCTAGTCAAGTGTGGCTGAGAGACAGAGACCTGTCACAAAGTTCATGTGGACTATCGCACAGTTAGGGAGATGAAATGTGGTTCTGTCTCACTTTCTCCCTCATTGCATTCAAGCACCTTAAGATTTCACACTGTACGTGTCAACTCTTGTTCTCTAAGCTGTTTTCTCCTAACACTTCTGCATTCAAATGATTGGACAGAAGATGCTAATGTTTGGCAAAATGAATGTAAATACACTTCTTTCCTTTTTATGCTAGGGTGGCAGTATGCATGCAACTCAGAAGGTACTTTGAAGGCTTACAGACAGGCCCAAAGCCTAAGAGTTCAGCTGATGACTGAATACTTATTTCTCAAGAGAATATGAAATTTGACACTTTAACTTGTTGGATGGGGACTGCTTTTCCATGAGTGCTGACAGAAAGAAAGTCTAAGCAGTGAGTGGCAAGTACTACTTCATGAGCCAATTGTGCCTCAACATACGGTCATGTGTACTTTAGTCTCCAGTTGTAGTCATCATCTATCTTCTTTCTGGAAAAAGGGAAAGAGCAGCAAAGGTGACCATCAGAGAGAAATACTGATCAGAGGCAATAAAAAGCTGTAATAAAACTCACATAGGATAAGAAAGGCTTATTGGAAGCAACAGAAGTGTTAGTGTCTTACAGTACACTAATGCAAAACATGGAGAGCTGTCACAAAGGCTTAGTAAGAATACAGTGTTCCTTTCAGTGTTGGTTGCACAGCACAAATAAACCAGTAGCCATTGAGAATGGATATTAAGAATAAAACTAAAGAATAGAAGTTGCGTCTATTCTTGAGAAAGTGGAAAATCTCTGGTAGGTAGTATGGGCAAAAATTCCCTCATGAGATCATGCTCCTATAGTAAAGAATTTGGAAACTTGTATTGAAGAGCATATTGAGCGAGCATTTCACCATGAAAATAGTACACTATATATATATATTGTGTTTTGTGTTTCGGAATTGTTACAGTGCAGTGCAGACAACTTGACCTGAAAATGGGAGATTGCTATGTGTTTTCCAATGCAGTACCTGGAAAAAAAGACTGTGTAGGCTGTAGGGTAGATTTCTGGCCAGAATATTTGGAAATCATTAAAATTAACAATGCAAAACCAAATTCTCTCTCTTTAAGTGAAGAAGACATTGAAGATAAAGTGTTCTGATGTGGTAAGCCATCTTTCATTCTTCAAATGGAACAGATTTAAGTATGTTTGAATATAACAAGATTTTCTTTTAGAAAACAAGCAAAATATTATGAAATCTTCCTTTAATTGCTTTTAATTGAGCCTCAAGAGTGTGATTTCACTGAATGCATTAAATACAAAAGCATTACAGAAGCAGAAAAAAAATGATTTCCAGATATTTTATAATCATGTTTGTTTAATAACTCCTGAAAGTTGAAGAGGGAATTCTTTGAAAATGAAAAAAGCCATTAGTATTGTTGGCTAGCCGCATCCAAGGAAGAAAGTGTGTTGTGTGTCTACCTTTCTGACTTAATATGTAATGAGTTGGCAGTCCATGGAATTATTCTCTGATGGTAAATTGTTTCCAGAATCCAGGCAGGAGTGCTGACAATTAAAATTTATACTGAACGTTACAATTTTCCTACTTTGTGTCAGAGCAGAAATTTAGTCTTACAGTCTCAGAATACAGAATTGCAAAGTTATTGACTCAGGAAGCAAACTTTCTAGTTTTGGCCAGCATACATTCTTGCTTTGAAGAAGTTTGTTAACTAGCAATGTCAATAGTAATACTTTCCATTTTAAGCAGCTGTTTTAGCATTTTCATCAGACTGATGTTTTATTTGTTTCACTTCAAGTGAGAAATGGCTGTTTGAGCTGCTTCTAACAGCAAGTGAATTAGCAGCATACTGATGTCCCTTGGTATTGTGTGGCAAAACCCAACTCAGTTTTGGTACTAGCAGTCTGAGAAGAAGATTGCGAATGACGTTAAAATTTTTTTACGGGGAAATAGGTTTTCCACATAAGTGCAGCAAAATGGAATCATAGACAGTGCTAGTTTTTTAACAGTTACTGAGATTGATATCACTGTGGTGAAGTGAAGGAACACAGTGATAGCATACATGGAAGAAGAAGGAAAAATATTACTGTCCATTTGGTTGGTGCCTACATGTGTATATGTCCTAGATTTGGGGTGAGGGAGAGAGAAAGGAAGGAATCAGTACCAGAAATCAACTGTGTAGGAATATATTATTTCCCACTTTTCCCCTTGCTCTCAGTTTCTGTGCTTAACTCACATTCTTTTCTACTTGAGTGGCTGTGCTACAGCCATTTTAGAGATTGGGAGAAACTACAGCTTTCTTTTCCCTCGGCACTTCTATTTTCTGCCAGCCATCCTCACTATCTAGGTAGCTTGTAGTGTGGTGACTTCCAGTATAACACTTTGGCCTTGTAATTCTTAATTTGTCATCCTTAATTTGCCATGTGAGAAAAGAATGAGTTACAGAGAACTTCTCTAGCTGGGTCTTTGTATTACACTGCAACTTCAGTATTCTTTCTGCCCTTTCATTACTTACCATTCTTGGTCATTTTCTGTGGCTTCATTACTTCCTTACCTCAGTCAAAATAATACCTGCAAGTTTGTCTTTCACAGTCCAGAAGCCTTAACTCACAAAGCATGTTACTACATTTACTATTTATATATATATATATATATATATATATATATATATATATATATAATAGTTTTATGTATGTTACAAAAGGGGAGAAGGGAAATTTGTGCTACTGTGTTTTGTAATTGAATATTTGAAAGAAGTTTAAAGTGACTAACATTAGTGGTGGGAAATTGCTGAAATGGAAGGAGTTGTTTAGCATACAAATAATGGAAAGCAATTGGAAAGTTGTGGTATTATTGTGAAGATTGTGGTCCAGTAAAATTATCTTTGTGTTGACTTTGAAGGCTAAAACCGTTCTGACTGATCTGTGGCTTCTACTCTGGTTATAGATCTTACTCCTGTTGTTGAAGATAAACAATATATTTCTGACAGTGTAATTCTTTATGTAGTTATTTGTTTGCGCCACTGACAAAACAGATGCACAGTTTTCTACTTCCAAGCATCTGACTGTGTGTATTACTTCACAAGTGTTGATATATATAAGCAAAATAAGGTGTTTTTGATCCCAACATGATGCTTTTGAATAGACTGGTACATACATACCAACGTAACACTGATGGTATTTTAATATTCTCTCGCAATGTCATTCATTATAAAGCAACCCATTATGAGTCAGTTTTAACTTTGGTGAAACAGCAAGCACTTAACTAGGTCACAAATGTGATCATAGGTTAGTCACAAAAGAACTGTAAAGAACAGTTGTTTCAGAAGTCTTATTTCCGTGTCTAACAATAAAAAAATTGCTTGAATTAACTACAGTGCAAGAAGCAACTATTTCATAGTATAGACTAATCTTTCATATTTTCTTTGCTTTTGGGAAAATGTTTTTTATAAAATTAGGTTATCAGATTTTGAAAAATGACCCTAGAGCATGACCAATTACTGTATTCCATAAACACTTTGAAAGCCTATTCTTGCTAGACCTGCTGTGTCCTAAATACTTGTTTACCTGATGAAGTGCAACAGTTTAGATGGAATCATTTATGGCTTATCAGGAAAATAAAAATGATGTGTTAAAGATATACCAGACATCTTATTTAATAATACCTGCATCTTATTTAAGATGTGTAATTCCTCTTTTGAAAATCACCTGAATGCGTATTCATATGATGAATAATCATCACAGCCCTGGCACAGTCATCTGAGTTGGTCAGTTTAATACATATTTTAGGAAGGTCTCTAAACAAAATGATGTTCAGAGGGCTTTGTTGGAAAATTATAACTACCTTTAAAATTCTGTTGTGTAGGTATGTGTTCAAACAACATGTATTATAACAGTTCCACTTTTTTTCCTCTGCTAACCTAAAGAACATGGTTTTCTTATTCTTCATGAGTTTACATAATGGTATTGCATCAAAACAGTTCTTATGAGAAACGGCCAAGATTTTTTTTACATCAGTCACGTCGTTATTCGATCTGATTTCCCTTCTACTCAATGAATAGTATTCTGTTCCTTGCAAGAAGTACAGGACAGGATCTGGATAACTAAAGCAGAGCTTTTTTCCCCCAACAGTGAAGCTTTTACTGTAACATAGTCTATTGACTTGCTGCCAATCATTAAGTTTCATACTTTTTTCTGCTATTCTCAAAGGAAATCTCATTTCTTTTTACTGGGATTTTGATGCCATGTTCCTCGAAAAGTAACATCACTATATCCAAAAAAAGAATATTATGAGGTAGCAATAGTAGCATGCAATTTTAGTCACTAAGATATGCTGATAAATTAAGATAATGAAAGAAGTACAAATTTCTATGTTTATATTTATCTTCAGTATTTATTATCCTGAGTGAAACCTGTTAATAACTTATGTCTTAGTGACTTCATTTACCTACACACTGAAGTATTTCTAGAATCTCACAGTCCATTCGCATATTTCAATATCTTGTTAATATTTTCTTATGAATGACCTTTTTTTTTTTTTTTAGAGAGAATTTATGTCAACTAATTAAAGCATACAAATAACTAACTATTAATCAGTGTAAGAGGTGGATACCTACATTGAGATCTCATTTCAGATATGCTGCTACAAACGCAAAGTGAGGCTTCTTTGTGCTTTTGCTCTGTAGTGGTTCCCATTCTGCATAGTACTGAGCAGGACTGAATAGGCAGTGTGTTACAGATCACTCTGGTTATCTCATCCTCATAACCACCGTAGTTCAGAAAAACTAAAGGCACTACCTCATTTTAATCATCTCCTTGGATCAGTCATCTAAATTGGCTACTGCATGTGTTCTTAATGAAGGTGTAGCATAACCCAGCTGTTTACAGGGTCTGCAGTATGGCTTGTGATGAGCCAGGAAATCAAAAGAGTCCATATCAAAGAGAACTGTTGAAATAGGTGTTAGAAGCAACCATTGATTTTTCTCCAGCAATAGTAAGAGAGGAAAGGGGGATCTTTCATGAACATGTCTGTATACATATGATTGAGTCTGGATTAGTTGAAATATGAATATACATACACCCTGCTGCCTCTGTCTGCATATCTGTGAGTCTGTGTAGTTGAACCTGTGTGCCTGTATATATGTGCATTTTTTCCTCATTTGTATTTGTGTATGTGAATACACATACACTCCTTCTCAAATGCTGAGAAGAGAGTGTTTAAAAAATAAGAGAGGATATACCGTAACAGCCTTACTTTTTGTCTTATCCATAGTTATGCTTTGGATGTGAAGTTTTCCCATACGTTCTGGCATAGTGAAATGATTGTTTATACTTTTCACAGCTATGTAGAATGTTGGCTAAAAATACCTTGATAAAGGGCAGAAAAGTAATATGACATTGCATTTTGTATTTTTAATAGATATTTAAATAAATGTGCAGTGTCTCTATTTAGTGTTTATATTAATGTCAATATACTGGTATTCATAATCTTTCAAAGTAGAATGCACAATGTTTTGGTTCTGCAAGTTATTTAATGTTGAATTTTAGATGGTCTAACCTTTGTAACTGTTTGACTGAATGTCTGATTCACTGAAAGATGAGCTGTGTTTCCCGGCAAGGTACACTCAGTGTATATTCTCAACAATCTTCTAACAAGCTAATGCTCAAAGAATATGAAGTGTTTGATTTCAATTTATGGCAAAATATATTTTAAAGTGATTTAGTAACTTCCACTGGTAACAAAGCACATTTTTCCCAATAACAGTGACAAAGATAAGTTTCTTTACCTGCTTAAGAAAATCAGAACTTAGGAATGATGATGAAGAGGAGTAAATGTTTTCTGTGGATATTTTAAATGCTTCAAATAATATGGGCTATAGTTTTATAACACTCATATTATACTTACTGTTGCACAATTGGTGCGTTTCTGCTTCGTTTCTGCTTATTACAGGTTTATATATGCATACATATATATTCAGGTATCACGTACTTTAAATAAATGTTTGAAACAAAAAATGGACACTGGCAGATACTTCATATACATCTGTTTGTAAAGGGTATAATATTAAAAGGTGCATCAATATATATACTATTTTTCTTTCTTGCTTAACATTGAGTGTAGAATCTCTCAGGATATTATTTTTTATATTACTTCATTTTACTTCAGGAATCAAGAGGGAGTTCAAACATCACCATGACTTCAAGCTAGGAATTCAGCCTGACCAGCGTTGAATCCCAGATTTTTTGGCATTGAAAGCTGATCTTGACACATCCTACAACAGTTTTATGCACAATAGAGCCAATTCTCAGTCTTCAGTCTGTTCCTTCACCCTGAATGTCACATACAGTCCCAAAAGAACAATGGAAAATGGATTTTGTATCAATAATCTTCGAGAAGGAAAAAAAATTGCATTAATGTAAAATGATGCAATTAAAGTGCAATTTTGTTGCTACCTTTCGATTGTAGTTCAGCGTTTGTATTTTTTGACATTAATTTTACGGTGTTATGAAAAATGTGCATTTACATGTTCACATTTCTGTGCTTCCAGTTCTTTGCATACCAAAACAGCTATTTTTTAAACTTTTATTTATTGTGGTTGCTCTTTCTTTATGTAATATATTTTTAAATGTTAAAGAATGACACATTTTGGGTAATTTTCCTCAGTCTTAAAAAAAAAAATCAATAAGCCATTTTAGTCTCTATCTATCAAAGTTGTTTCATACTTGTCTATTTTAAAGCAGGACTGCAATACTTTAATAGGATTGAGAGAGCTATTTGAAATGTATGCCAATGATTCCTGTCATTTCATGGCAGCCCTGCCATGGTTCACTGAGCCCCCACTTTTCTCTTGTCAGCTCAACTGAAGACAAGCATTTAGTTGCAAACTTTAAGCAGGTTGTGCAAAACAGAAATGATGTGACTGCTTCTCTTCCTGCACAATAATGTCACTGCTGGTCAATGTGAGAAGGTCAGGTTGCTCCTTGTAAAGCTACATGATACCACTTGCCTATTTGAACAAGTTAAGTTAACTGCTGAATCTGGTCCCTGCAGGCATTGAAAACTCACCCTTTTATCAAGTCTGCATTTCATAAGAAAGAAGAACAATTGTGCAGGGAGGATTTCTGATGATATGTTTATGTACTTTATAAGGACAGTTCCCAAACCAATGTTGCAGGTAATATATTTAGTTTAAGCTGAAAGACTTTAAAGTAATGGCTGTTTTGACCTTCAAATAGACTCCTTTTTTTGTTGTTGTTGGTAGGACCCAAGAGTGACGCCCATCTTTGATGCTGACAGAATTTAAAGCAAGGCCATTGCCCTGCATTTTCTGCCTTGTAGCACACAAAAGTAAAATTGTATGTCAGGCCGAGATGTCGGGGAGCTGACAAGATGCCCCAGTGACATTTCAGCTGGAAAGAGCAAGTGTCTTGCAACCAAGTGGTCAAATATCAAATAATAGGTCAAGCAGGAAGGAGCTGAGTTCTAACCACAAAGAGGTTTCTGGTAACTTACTTGACAAGCTATTGGGCGCTTTGTGGCTTGACAAAGTGATGTTCTGTTGGGTATCGCTAGACAGACTGTTCTTTATCGCCTTCAGAAGATCAGACATTGACATTGATTAAACTCTTTAACCCTTAAAGGTTAAATCCTAGCAGTTTCGTCACTGTGAATGAGGAACAAAAGAAAATTTGTAATATACCCCTTGTTTCCATATTAATCACTGAACTCCCCAATGTTATTAACTTTTGATGTACTATGTAGTTTTTGACAAAAAGATTGAATGCAAAATCTATATAATAGATTGTTTCTTGTTATGGACCAGTGATACATTAGAAAAATAATATTATGCATTATGGAATCTGTAGTTTCTTCTAATATGTCAAAGACGGGATTTGATTTTAGAGCCCTGACTACTGAAATTCCATTTTTTCTGGAAAACAATATTAGTGTAGATAATATACGATTTGTGATGATCAAACTCTTCCAGATGCCCTTGTTCTCAGGTACCAGGAAGGCTGATATAAATCTCAAACACCTGACAAAAGAACTTTAATCAAAGACTTCCAGGTTTTCAGGTAGCCTCTTGTACAAGTCCATTGCTGTCAGTCATGATATGCATGTGTGCTAATACACAGCCGTGCAAAAACAAATAATAAATTCTCCAAAACTAAACTCTTGCAATAAAAGTTATCTGATACAGAAGAACACTCCTTTTCTTTATGTTGATGAATTTAGTCTTGAACACTGAAGACAGAGGTTTTGCTGGCTCTCCTGCTTCCTGGCAGAGACCAATCTTGGTAAAGGTGCTGCAAGTACTGTATTCTTCCCTGATGGTAATAACATCAAGTATCTGTTATTTTGTTTGCACAAAAAATGAAATATTCCATAATACATTGAGCAGTTTTTTTCAGCACTGCATATAGAAGTGTTTGTGTGTTTCATTTTTAAAATATATCCTTGTGGTACTCTGTAGTTTCAGGAAGACAGTGTTATGTTACCTCAACTTACTGAAGAAAATTTGCTACTTGTCCCTTCCCTGTCATTGCCAATACATGTGATATTGTGTATCTAGATACAGAGAAGTGATTTATTTATGAAATCTGTTTTTCTTTCTGAAATCCGTATCTAGCTTTCACTAGGACTGATCTCCTCTAGTTACTTCAGGTGCTCCAAGCATTAAGATTGTATAGAGGTCACAGCTATGGCAAACTGGTTGTAGTTAATAGAAATAATCTAGCAAGCTATGATTTCTCACATAAACTGATTTGTATACTTTCACAGAAAGGAGGGCCTATTCAATCTGTTAAAATACTGACCAGCTGAAAGTTACAGACTTTTTCATAAACCCGTGTGCTTTGAAGAGACTTTGAAATATGTGTTGTTTGGATGCTTGATGTCTCATTTGTAATGGGAAGCTCCTCTTTCACATATTGTAAAGAAGTTGTTGAGTAATAAACTGGATTATTATTAGTTAAATAATCCCACATTGCTTTTCCTGGCACATGATAAATTGGAGTTTGTGATAAATTCTAAGCAAATAGAAGAAATCCAGCTGGCAAGATCTCCCTTTAGTAGTTCACAGATGATCCTACCACAGCATTTCTTTCCATTTTTGGGGGACACTAAAAAAATCATGCTGGTGTAAAGATGACAATGCAGTTTGGTAAAAGTAGGTGCCAAAAGAGAATCTATGACTGGTTTATACCTTTTGCTTTCATTGTCTTGCTTCAGAAGTTACAAAGTTTGAGACCTTGAGTCTTATTTTCAAAGCTATGCATGGTTTAGAATTGGGATGTCAGAAGGACTGCTTCCACTTAAGGAACCTCAATTCCGTCAACTATATTTTTCTATGGGAACAAACAAGTTTTCCTTAGAGGGAAGTCTGTTTTTGG
Organism: Lagopus muta; assembly: GCF_023343835.1. Taxonomy (NCBI): domain Eukaryota; kingdom Metazoa; phylum Chordata; class Aves; order Galliformes; family Phasianidae; genus Lagopus; species Lagopus muta. The sequence continues at coordinate 32,600,133 of NC_064472.1, forward strand.
CGGGATTAGAATATTCTCCAAGATTTTCCAAAAATCCTGGAGAAGGATTTCACAAGAAATAATTGATTACAGATCTGCCTTCTGGTAGGTCTAAAAATAAAATTAATTTATTTTCCTGACAAACAACTTATCTCTAGAAAGAGATTGTGAATTACATGATTTCCAAATAGGAAGTTCTTCAGTTTTTAACACAAACTCTTTGAGTATGTGTTTGCATGCTGTTCTCAGCAAAGCGTTTATTGAGCTGACTGTATTATCACATACTGTAAACAATTAACACTGCAGCAGTAGCAAAGAAGGGCTTTTCAGCTCTCCTTTTCTCCCACAAACATTTGGAAATTCAGTAAAGTTTTCCTGTTAGTTAAGTTTGATGCATAATTATGGGAGCCCTCTCCTCTGCTGGAAAAGAGTTTTTATTTCTGTACAAAGTAAATAAAGGACAGTTGGGCTTGGAAGGCACCTCTGGAGATCAGCTAGTTCAAGCCATGTGCTCAGAACATGGTCAACTAAAATTACTGAGGGTCATGTTCTATTGCGATTGTGTATCTGTGATAATGGAGTCTATATACAATCTCTCAGCCTATTCCAGTGTGAATTTACCCTGAGAGTAAAAATGCTTCTTTTCTTACATTCAAGTGAATTTTGTGTATTTTCATTTTTGCCTGTTGCTGCTTGTCCTTTCACTGAGCACTGCACAGAAGAGACTATCTGCATCCTCTTTACTTTGCAGGTATTTATACACCTGAGCCTAATCTTCTGCAAGCTAAATGAATCACAGCTTTCTTAGCTTCTCCACATAGAATAGATACTTGAGGCCTTCCAGCAATCAACTTTGTGGACCTTCTCTGTACTCCAGCAAGTCCATGTCTTCCTAATAGAGGCTCAGGAAGGGAACTAGCACTCCAGGCATGCTGAAATCAGGGCATAGAGGGTCACATCCCTCAACCTCCAGTCAACACTTCTCCTGAAGTAGCTCCAGCAGGCTGATGGCATCCTTTTTTTGCCTCTTTCCTCCCAGCTAGAGACTGAGACCTGGGAGGAAAGAGGAAAATACATCAGATGAATGACTGCGTGGATGGGCTGTAGTGACCATGCCTCAGTGGTGTTCATGACCTCAGGGAATATGGGGCTGGCAAAGAGCAGGTGGGGACCCTACACTTCAGTAACGTCAACTGGCTGCTTAAGGAATTGCTGGATGAGATCCCTCAGGAAACTGTCCCTAGGGAAATAGGAATGGAACAGAGCTGGCAGCTCTGTAAGGGTACCTTTCAGAGAGGATAAGAGCTCTCCATCCCTCCGTATAAGAAAACATGCAGAGGGAAGAAACTGTCATAGCTGAACAAGTATCTGCTGGACAAACTGAAGGAAGGAAAGCAAGGAAATGTATAGGCAGAGGAAGCAGGAGGCATGCAGCCTAGCGATGATGCAGGGATGCTGTCTGGATGTGCAGAGAGGAGATCAGGAAAGATTCTACAGGTACACTGGTCAGACAAAAAAGGCCAAGGAAAGTGTAGCTCATCTGATCAATGAGAAGAGAGAACTGACTTCAACCAACATGGCGAGGTCTGAGGTAGTAAACAAGTTATTCACCTCAGTGTTTCTTGGTAGCCAGGCTTCTTGTGCCTCTCACATCCCTGAATCTTTAGGTGAGGAGTAGGGGGCAAAATCCCTCCTACAACACCAAACAAGTCAGAGACAACTCAGACTGAATGTGTACTGTATAGGTCCTGGAAAAAATAGGTCAATTCTTGACATCAGCTGAAGGCACAGAAAGTTTTCTGCTGGCAAAAACAGATGCAAAAAAAAGCTGAGTACTGAACAAGATTTTACCTCTGTCCTCACTGGCAGTCAGGTCTCCCATATCGCTCAAATCCTTGAACTTCTAGAGGGAGACTGGGAGAATCAAACTCCCTCTCACTGTAAGCAAAGAGCAAGTCTGAGACTACGTGATGAAAGAAAATATGTACAAGTCAAGGAGGTGATTTGAGGTAGCCAGAGTGGTTTCACCAAGGGCTGATCGTGCCTCGCCAATCTGATGGCTTCTACAGTGGAATGACAGCATCAGTGGGCAAAGAAAGAGCAACTGATGTTTTCCACCTAGACTTGTGCAGGGTCTTTGATGTGATCCCACAGCCCAATTTTTCTGTCAACTGGTGAGATATGGATGTGAAAAGTGGACTATTCAGTGGCGAAAGACTTGGATGGATGATGGCACCAGAGGGTTGTGGTTGGTGGGTCTATGTGCAGGGGGAAACTGGTGATGAGTGCTATACTTCTGGGATCCATCGTGGGACCAGTGCTCTTCAGCATCTTTATCAGTGACCTAGACAGTGAGACTGAGTGCATTCTCAGTGTATTTGCTGATGATACCAAACTGAGTGGTACAGCAGAGACAACTGGAAGAAGAGATGCTGCCCGACGGGTTGTGGGTAAGTTTGGGAAGTAGGCCCACATGAATGCAGTGCCGTTCATCAGGGCCTAGTAAAAGGTGCTGCACCAGGATCCAGACCATCATAGATACATGTACAGACTAGAAGAAGTCCCATGGAGAGCAGCTTTGTGGAGAGAGACTTGGGTTTCTGGTGGACAAAAAGCTTGTTATTATCCAGCCAGCAGTTGACTCTATTTATCACTGAAAGCAGCGTTTGATCATATTAGTCATTTTTATACTTGAAAAGGTGCCAGTCTTTATTGTTATCCAAGTCTGCTTATTTGGAGGTATAGGGTGATACTTAAAACCTATTTAAACTCTTTTCTGAAATACAAAATTGCATTAGAAGAATTTTTCTCTTCATGTTTTCTGTTGTTCAGTTAAAGACCAGTAAACCAGTATCAGTTAGATCCAAATCTTTATGTGAAGAGTATCTTTCTTCTACTGTTGGACCTTGACACCAGGTTTACTCAATATTTCACACTCAGGTGTTGATCAGCACTGAAATTTAATGTGCTTGAAATTTAAACTCACACTGTAGATCTGCCACAGTCTTCCCTGTCTTTGCAGCTTTCATCTTGCCCGTTATAATGTTATAGACTTCGCTTGACTCAGCGTTACTCTGGTCTTCATAATCAGGTTATTTTTAGACAATCATTTCACATTATGCTCCCTTCTAGAACCCAGAAATTTACTTTTTCCAGTATTCAAGTGTCTTCTTTCCTCCATGCTGAGTACTGAATACTAAAGCAATGGAACTTAAAGTGATCTTAACACATGTTACAACCCTTTGTCTCCTTTATTTATGATGGGTTTTGACTAAAAGTGGTACAAATAAATACCCTTACAGATTATGTATATGTACTGTGATTTTAATTTTACAGATTAGACTTGATTTTTAATTAGATCCCTGCAAATAGATCTTCCATATCAATGGAAGATGGATGGCAATATGCTCTTTGTCATGCTAATGTAGGTCTTTTTTTACTGTCATGGGGGGCATCGTGTGTGGATTTTGTGCAGTAAATACTGTTTGTGCAAAAAAACTGTATTTACTTTTGTGCAGTAAATACAGTTTTATGTATTGCTAATGTTGAAAAAAAAAAAAAAAAAAAAAAAAGTTTCTTACTTTACAAACCAGTCATTCAGCAATGCAGAACAAAACTTGTTATTTCTCTGCCATTTCTGGTGTCCAGTGGCAGGGTGCATTAAATTGAACAATTTCAAATAAAAGTATGAAGAATGTCTGAAAACTAAACTGTTTCCTGTGAATGATCAGCAGCACGTAAAGCCCACTGAACAATTCTTCTTCACATCCTTATTCACTACTCATACTTCATCTCCCTTTGTAAGATAATACTATTAAATGATTATTGCTGATCCCAGATTGTCTTCTCATGGCTCTACTTGCCTGATTAAAACTTCAGAAGTTGCTAGATTTCGTTACGATTTATTGAATAAAAATCATTAATTAAAAAATAAATAACACTGGATTCACTCTAAGCACAAATACTGTGATCATTATTATTTAATTATCTTTTCTTTTCATGATGAAGAAATGTATAACCTGCTAGTGCAGGTTCTTCAGAATGAAAGACAATTACATTTAATACATAAACACATTTACATTTCTTTTTTGCATGATACACAGCTAACTCATAGCAGCCTCAATAACTGTTAACTCAGTGCTTGGATAGCTTAATTTACAGGAATGTCTTGGTTCTGAATGTTCTGGCAACAAACATTATAGACTATTTACAGTGAACAGTACTCTTTCGTAAATCATACATCTTTTACACTTTACAGGGAAAATACCATTAGATGGAAGAAAGTGGTACATGTGTATGATAGGGATACATTTGTATGAATTTCAGTAGCTTCAATATATACTAAGCTTGTTGATTTGCCAGCCCAACATGACTCCACACATAAAATCTCTTTAATGCATAGGGATCTCTGGCACACACTGGCTGGTACCTATGCTATATTCATTCTATAACATCCCAATGACATTTGAGATTTTTAATGAATAAAAAACGGTTTAAAATAATTCCAAAATCCCTTGTTCATAAGGTACTTATCTGAACAGCAAGCAAATTAAGTATTAAATATGAAGTACTTTTCTACTTCTGTGCTATGAGATGGTTAATAAAATTGGTTCCTGTAAACAATAGCATAGGAGAAATCTTTCCTGCAATATATTTGTTGAAGAAGATGCATTCTAGTTTCAGGCTTTATTCTCAATTGGCTTACTGATACAAGTTTATGTCAGACATTTGGGTTAGGAAGCTGTATTATTAAAGCACTGACCTTAACGAGAGTCATGCAGCTAAAATCCTGCACAGTTCTTTTAAAATGTCAGGTGTTAATGTTATTTAAATGCAGTATTTGGTGGTTTAATTGAGTCATGCTTCGTTGTCTTTTACTGCACATTAATGCCAGTGAAACACTGATTGTTGACAGAAAGTTCTCTTCAGCAAAGTATACACTGACATATCATGCTGCTAGAAGAATAGAGTGGAAGGCAGAATATTCTTACCCTGCTGGAGTAGGAATCCTGTAGTGTCTAAATGGTGGCAATTTTCATTATATACTGACAGGAAATGTGAACTAGATTTTTTTTCTTGTATATGTTTTCATACCTTTTGAGAAGACTGATAAGACAGACCTGTTGGGTCTCCAGATAAACTCATCTCAAGATTTTTGATGGGTGTGTTACGTAAATTAGTAAATGTACCTTGAAAAGTGCAAAGCCAACTTCAAAAAGATTTGTCGTGGGAGCACTTTCTGAGAGCTTTTGTAAGCTTCCTTAGGACACATCAGTAGCTTTTCTTCTTGTTAGAAAAAAAAATTAGAAACTTTATTTCTCCATATATTTCTTAATGTTAAATCTCCATGCTGATCTAAAAACATCATGGGGAAACAGGCACAGACATAGCATGTAAGGCACAGGAAATTGTGAACTGTGTACTCACAAATGCACAAGAGCTCCTGAAGTGGAATGTGAGAAATAGTGTATGTTGGTGATCCTACCAAATCTTGTGCGTGCAATAGATAGGGTATGTTTCATACTGTGCTTCTGCATGGTAGAGTAACGGTTCCAAAATAACTTCCTCATATGGACAGTTGCTATAAACTTCCTTATTTTGGCTGAAGTAGCCTGCAGGCTTCTTCTCTGGTCCCACAGGGTTTTGTCATGTATTTGGGCTCTGTGCTTTCCAGGATTTTTCTCATGACTGCAGGATATTTTCTGGAAGTCATTAGAATTCTGTGTTCTGGAAATGAGTTTGCTCATGTCTCATAATTCTTTGATTTTTTTCAAGCCAATGTCATTTTTTAACTTGAAGTTAGCCAGCCTGGTTGAAGTCTGCAACTGCAAATGGGCCCAGTTTGTATGAAAAACTTTTGATACATCGTCTAAACTTCCTGATTCTGATGCTATCTTAAGTAGTGACATTAGGACAACACACTTTGGTTCTTAAAAATATAGCTAAGATTATTTGAATATTATGTGAGCAGTAAAAGTGTAATTAAACACTTGAATCTTTTGTGACTGATAAATCACTCACAGATTTTCCATAGAAAACTGCAGTAGTGCGTAGGAACAGCAGCTCATTTAAGTGTCTTTATGGATTTAAATAAAAATATTTAGCTTCCTTATGGTGTCTAAGACACTGTGAAAGTGTTTGGAATCAGATTAACAACTTCACAGTCAAAATCATTGGCTTATTCCAAGATCTGTGCCAAGCCCCTTGGTATATGGTGGAGAGCAGTGTGGGTTCCATGGGCAGCGCCTATAGGAAACCGGTCCTCAGGACCCAATTCTTGTGTCTTGCCACTGACTCAAGGGGAATAAAAAAAAAAAAGAATCCTTCCAGCTTCTAGAAACTCAGAACTGTGCTGTGCTGACCAGTACAGAGTGGTGAAGCTGTACATAGACTTGTGGGAACCTGGTGTAGCTGAAGTCTAACTGTCCATGCAGTGTCTTCGTATGTGAACGGCTTCAGTTCTAGTCAGTTGGTCAAAATTCTCAAAGAGAAGGCAGGTAAAAATGACCTATTAAGGAAACTATGATAATATTTTTCCAATGTTTTTCTGCTTTATGGAAATAAGCTGAAAATGGAGACTAGCTATACAAAGCTTTAACTGTGAAAGACCAGACAAAAGAATAGTGAATCTCTGGGTCTTTAGAGGACATGAAGTAAGCTGTAGCCTTGTACTGCAGCAAAAGCCTGCTTAATTCTAGGAAAGGGTTTTGTGTGATTTTACTCATGGATTAATACTTCACATGATTGGAGTACTTCCCTTACAAAGACAAGCTGATGGAGCTGGGTGTGTTCAGCCTGGAGAAGAGAAAACTGGAGAGAGAACACGTTGTGGCCTTTCAGTGCAGGAAGGAAATCTACTTTTGCCACAGGTAAAGAGTGATAGGACAAGGGGGAACAGTTTTAAACCAAAAGAGAGGAGATTTAGATTAGGTGTCAGGGAGGATTTTGCACTGAGAGGGTGGTGGAGTGCCAGCATGTGTTGCTCAGAGGCGTTGTGGATGCTCCATCCTTGGAGCTATGTAGAGCCCTGGGCACACTGATCTAGTACTTGATTTAGTGTCTGCACAAAGAAAGGGTGTTGAAACTAGGTTGTCTTTGAGGTCACTTCCAACCCAATCCATTCTATCATTCTGTGATACGGGCAGAAAATGCTGGCTGTGTCCCTCTATCAGAAACAGAACATAAGTCCCTCATCTTTCATGTCAATTTCTCCTTAAAAGAAGCCAGAGAAACAAATAAATGTATCCTTTCATCATGGAATTCCTTTATCTGTAAGCTTGAATATAAACTATCCTGAGTAAGAATTTCTAACCATTTTTGCTGCAGTACTTAAAAAAAATCCTCAGATGAAAACCGTTACCTATCTGCAAAGTCATTTTATGGCCATCTCTACTATACTAACATCCTGAAGTCTGTGAAGCTATCCTAATTTACTGAAAGTGCATTTTTTTCTCATATGAAACATTCTCTTCTACAACTGTAACTACATTTAATGTCTTCACTAAGTTTTTGTGAAATACTTACATTGTTTGGATTTGCACTTCTGTAGTTGGTTGATTGCTGATCACTGCATAGGGAAAGATAGGGGAAGTGATAAATATTCCTCCTGAGATACTGCATTTGCTAGAATTGCTAACATAGTGCTTAAAACCTAAGGGACAATGCCTTGACTGAATGACTTGGGACTGTCACTAATTGTAAATTTAAGAATTGATAAGTAGGATCGTTCACGAATGTGTGAGACCTCTTTTCCAGCAAAATCAAATGCAGCCTGTTTTCTACACAAATAAAATTAAATTTCTATCCTAAAGAATCCACCTTTCACTTGCTTTTCAGGAGAAATCTGCCCATATTAGTCTTCTGTGGTTACAGGTCCTGACCAGACTGCAGAAGTTACATTCACGAGGCAAATAATACCGTTCAGTGCAATAGAAAATTATGTTTCTTATCCCATTACAAGCATGCAGTTTAACAGTGGGCTGAGCAGGAACATAAGATTCTTCCTATTTCAGCAAAAATGTTTCTGTCTCACGTACACACACAGCTTGACTTCCTGAAGGGTACAGATTAAACGGTTGGGGTTATTTGAAAAAGTGTCTGAAGTCCTCCTTCCAGCCAGAAAGAATTGCACTTTAAAGATTTATAATTTGAAAGGGAGGAGTTTCCTCTTTTTGGTGCAGCACAAAAAGCCTTGGTTTCTTTTAATAACTGAAATGGTTTCTACCGCTGTCTGAGTCTGCAAGAACCTCTTACAAAGTTCACAGTGTAGTTACAGTTCACCGTGTGAGATAGTCAAACACAAACTTATTTCTCTGTACAGCTGCTAGTCATCTTTGTTCATTGTCTGTTGTCTAATTCACACCCAATTTAGAGACTGTAAATCTGAGGCTCTCAGAAGTGTATAAATCTTAGGGACATTAAGTTGAAATGGTTGGAGCTACTTGAGTTGACTTGAGACTGGAATCTGTGAGGCTGTACTCTTGAGGAAAGTGTTGTGACCAAACCTTTCTAGTGGTATTAACAAGCTCTTTTTCCTTTTTAATTCCTTTCCTTTTAAATTTCAATTTTTTTATATACAGTTTTCCTCTTTGCTTTCTATGTTTATACATCTAATATTTTCCATACAGTGAAAATTCTGTTTTTTTTCCCTGGAGTGAAGCAGTTGTCTGTGAGAATGAAGAAAGGAATAAAGTAGTTCCAAGTAGTGAACTTTCTAGTGAACTAGAAACTTTGAGTGATTCTAGTATTGTCTTGTAGTAGAGCTTCCTTGTATTATTCTGTCAGAAATACAGGGTCACTGAACTAAGTTGTAAAACTAATACTGTACTTTTGTTCTAAATACCAATATAAATAAATCATAAATAAATTCTAAAAGATACTTAATGATTTTATTTGTCCTGCTTATTCACTGTTGTGAGGAGTTAATCTAAAAAAAAAAAAGTAAAAAAATAGTATCCTGTCCAAAAAGAAAACATTATTTTACCCTTAGTGCTTCTGCTTTTCTTAAAATAATTAAATAAATTATGTAATTTAACAGAATCACAGAATGGCCCACATTGGAAGGGACCTGAAGGATCATGAATCTCCAACCCCCTACCACATGCAGGGCCACCAACCTCCCCATTTAATACCAGACCAGGCTGCCCAGGGCCCCATCCAGTCTGGCCTTGAACACCTTCAGGGACGGGGCATCCACAACCTCTCTGGGCAGCCTGTTCCAGCACCTCAACACTCTCATGGTAAAGAATTTTCCCCTGACATCCAACCTAAACCTCCCCTCCCTCAACTGAAAACCATTCCCCTTGTCCTGCAGTTATCAACCCTTTCAAAGAGTTGATTCCCGTCCTGTTTGTAGGCTCCCTTTAGGTACTGAAAGGCTGCAATGAGGTCACCCCACAGCCTTCTTTTCTCCAGGCTGAAGAAGCCCAGCTCCCTCAGCCTGTCTTCATAGGGGAGGTGCTCCAGTCCCCTGATCATCTTTCTGGCTCTCCTCTGGACCCTCTCCAACAGCTCCTTGTCCTTCTTGTACTGGAGGCTGCAGACCTGGACACAGTACTCCAGATGGGGCCTCATAAGAGCAGGGTAGAAGGAGACAAACCCTGTCCCTGCTGGACACCGCTCTTCTGATGGAGCCCAGGGTACCATTTGCTTTCTGAGCTGCAAGAGCACATTGCTGTCTCATGTTAAGCTTTTCATCCATCAAGACCCCCAGGTCCTTCTCTGCAAGGCTGCTCTCAAGGACCGCTCCTTCCAGTCTGTATGGATGCCTGTTTATTCCTCCAGCCCAAGTGCAAACCTTGCACTTTGCTGTGTTGAACCACATCAGGTTCACCCAGGCCCACCTTTCAATCCTGTTGAGGATCCTCTGAATGCCATCCCTTCCTTCCGCCGTGTCAACCGCACCACTCACCTTGGTGTCATCAGCAAACTTGCAGAGTGTGCACTCGATTCTGTCATCGATGTCATTGATAAAGATGTTAAAGAGCATTGGTCTCAAGACAGACCCTGGGGGACGCTGCACCTGGACATAGAGCCATTGATGACCACCCTCTGTCTGCGGCCTTTCAACCAATCTCTTATCCATTGAGTATCCATCAAATCCACATCCCTCCAATTTGGACATAAGGATGTGGCGTGGGACCACCACATGATAATTAGAAGTTTTGAAGACTGGAACTTAGAGAAGTGCAACGCTAATAGCAAAATGAAAGTTATCAAAATCAATCAATTCACTCAGTATATATTCAGAATGCATAGTGTGCAATGTACACACGAAGAGACCAGTCACATACATGTATAGTCACTCCTGTAACATGTTGGAGGGAGAATTTGGTCATTTTGAATTTGACATTTGTATCCACACCAAAAGAGAGGATGAACATGCCCTAAAATTTCATAGTTCACTCTCTTTCTTTAGCTCAGAGTACCCAAGAGCTTTCAGGTTGTTTAGAAGATTTTCCTGGTTTATGATGATTGCTTCCATTATGGCACACAATAGTGATCTGATCATTCTCATAGATCACAGAACAAAGTCATCTAATTAATAAATTGCTGCAGCAAATAACAGCAAACAAACCACTGGCTGAAAGTTTTACAAGTCACAGAAATGCTGAATCATCTATGATGGAAGGAACGTCTTGATACAATCTAGTATGGGTCACCTGCTTAGAGCAGGGTCTGATAGAGCAGGTTGTCCAAGATTGTGTCCAATCAGGTGATGAAAATCTCCAAGGATGGAGACTATGACTGTGTGTTCTACCTCTCCCATAGACAGATCTTTATTTCCCATAACCCTGCTCAAACAAAAATCAGATCCTGATGGCTGCACCCAACTTGAGCAGTTAATGATTAGCAGCAGTCATTATAGATGTGAGTGACCATGATGGCTGCATCTGTTTAAAAGTGGATTTGTGGGAACATAATAACACAATAGTCAAGGTCTAATTTGAGCAATGCACTCATCTGTCCACAGTGCTGGTCAATGTCTTAATCATGTCAAATTTGGAAGAAATTAACATCTACAGTATGCAAATATGACTACAAGTCAATCATCTTACTCTGTAAATAGTGAGCAGTCCCAGAGATTGCTGAGTTCTCCTGTATGGCAGCTGGCTGTACAGCAGGATGACTCGCTGAGTACAGACTCTTCTTGAGGTTACACCTGCTGCAGAGCTCCCTTATGCCTAGATGTCAAATAACTTCTTGATGCTACGGACAGTTGGTAAGTGACTAATATCTGGCTTCATAAGCTTTACTAAGATTGTATCTTTGATTAATTGTGCACATACAATCCTTTAAATACTGAGCAAATCTTGGATTGGATTCAACTGCACATTATTACTGCTTTGGTTCAAGGAGTCTAGAAAGCAAGAGGGTCTGAACTTCGTGACTCAATAAGAAAGCCTCCTCAGCCTTCAGACATAAACCATTAATCAAGCCTGCGTTTGGATCCAGCCACACCTACGCTTCACTGAAGTCTAGGTGTTTAGAAAAGCTTAGAGTCTGAACCTTGTTTATCAGTGGGAGGTTCTCCTGGAAAAATGCTTAAACCTATCCTCCATACAGTAAATAATCTAGCGCACTTTGCCATCTCAAATCTCAAGTCACTCTCATGTTTATGAGTAAGCTTTGTTACATCACTGTTTTATATCAATAAATATTCTGACGCTTTTCTTTTAGTAGTATAGAGTATAATTCTACCTATGACAGAGATTCCGCTTCCTCACTAAAGAACCTATGCCAGTGTTTGGCCCCTCTTCAAATACAGGAGATTCCGTTTTCTCTTGCTGAACATCAGGAGTTTCCTCTGCTGAATTCTCTAGCTTGTTACAATCCTGCTGAATCATGGAAAAACTCTGTGGTACATTAGCCCCTCTTTCCATTTTGGAGCATCTATGGACATGCTGAGGATGCAATCTATCCCACACTCCAACCACAAATAAAGGTGTTGAAAAAATTAGACATGATTCATCAGTCTTTTCTGGGTATGATGCTCCTGTATCAATGACATGTACACTTCACTTTTATGTATGAGTTCTGTTAGGTGTTACTTGCTCATCCGCGGTGCCTCCTTCTACCCTTTCATGAATTTTTACTTGTTGAGATAGAAATTGGAGGAGGTGTTCTTCAAATATCAACCACCTCTTCTGTTTCCCTCTTCAATCAATGAATGAAATGATGAAAACAAAGCAGGTAATCGTGGCTACTCTTCTAGCTCACTTAAAAACCATTCACGTGAATAAAATGGAAATAAGTGGGAGTTGTTCTTCCATGTCTACCTAGAACTATCAATCTAGTTAATAGGCAAGAGTAGAGCAAACAATTACAAAGTCATACCAGCTGTTACTTTGTGACCAAATATGAACAGAAATTCAGTTGCATCTTGACATGTCATGGAGACCTTCAAACACATTCATTTTGATGGACTTAATTATCACCAAGACCTATTCAGGTTAGAAAGTTAGTCTGTATCTCAAAGTAAATTGTTTAATGGTATTTATAACAAGGAAAGTTGCTTTACTTTCCTCATCCATACTTTATGTTTTGCAAATAGATCTGGAAGTATTTCTATGGCTGAAATTTTTTCTGATTGTTTTTTTTTTTCCATGTCAAACAGGAGAAATTCTAATTGTTGTAAGGAAATTTTTTAAAACACTGGTTTCTTAAAACTGGTTGATAGAACCTCTCTGCAGACATAGATATATATATATATTTAATGAATACTGCAGAAATGGATTGTAAGTGAAGGATAGATAATATAATGTGGATAAAAGTGGAATTTATAGATACTGCTGATGATCAGAAAATGAAAGGGTTGGTAATAGCAATTAATGATTGTGAAGTCTGCTACTAAGTTTTGTAAGATGTTAAAACTGTGTCTGAAAACAGAAGATTAAAATACTTATTGATTGGCTGATGAGCAAATGGTAAGGTTTAAAAGCAAAGAATTGATGAATATACATTGTGTTAATTAAACTCACCACTATGAATAAACAAAGGCTGATACCCCGTATTCTGCAAATTTCTGAATTGATTCCAGATTGAGAGGACTTCAAAGATCTTCAAAGATGATGTCTTATAAATCAGAAATCACCTTCAGAAGGTTCTTTTTTCCAGAGTATAGGGATGCTGCAAGAAACATTTTCTGCTGCATGATTTTCACTTTGTTTTTCTACTGATTTAGTAGGCTCCAAAACAGACTTAATCACTAGTAAGTAGTCAAAGAAGTGCATCAATTTAAACAGCTCTTAATAACAGCTCTTAATAATAAACAATAATAAACAATTATAAAATATTATAATTAAACCATCTGTGATGGAATGAGCCTGGTCATATTAAGAATGGGAAGTAGGAATGGCACTTAGGAAGGAGGACTGGTAAACTGTATGGAAACTAAGGCGGTATATCTCCTGTGTAAAATCCTGACACTACTAAAGGCAAGAGGAAATTCTGGCTTTTTATTTCACCAGCAGAATCATAAAATAATAGAATGGCTTGGGTTGGAAAAGACCTCAAGCAGCTGAAGGCACAGAAAATTTTCTGCTGGCAAAAACAGATACAAAAAAAAGCTGAGTACTGAACAAGATTTTACCTCTGTCCTCACTGGCAGTCAGGTCTCCCATATCGCTCAAATCCTTGAACTTCTAGAGGGAGACTGGGAGAATCAAACTCCCTCTCACTGTAAGCAAAGAGCAAGTCTGAGACTACGTGATGAAAGAAAATATGTACAAGTCAAGGAGGTGATTTGAGGTAGCCAGAGTGGTTTCACCAAGGGCTGATCGTGCCTCGCCAATCTGATGGCTTCTACAGTGGAATGACAGCATCAGTGGGCAAAGAAAGAGCAACTGATGTTTTCCACCTAGACTTGTGCAGGGTCTTTGATGTGATCCCACAGCCCAATTTTTCTGTCAACTGGTGAGATATGGATGTGAAAAGTGGACTATTCAGTGGCGAAAGACTTGGATGGATGATGGCACCAGAGTGTTGTGGTTGGTGGGTCTATGTGCAGGGGGAAACTGGTGATGAGTGCTATACTTCTGGGATCCATCGTGGGACCAGTGCTCTTCAGCATCTTTATCAGTGACCTAGACAGTGAGACTGAGTGCATTCTCAGTGTATTTGCTGATGATACCAAACTGAGTGGTACAGCAGAGACAACTGGAAGAAGAGATGCTGTCCAGATGGACATGGGTAGCTTGAGAAGTGCACCCACATGAATCCAGCGATGTTCAGCAGGGCCAAGAATGCCCCATCCTTGGAGGTATTCATGGCCACATTTTTAATAAACCATGGATCCTGGGCAGCCTGACTGGCAATCCATCCGAATTATAAGGGGTGTGGAGCTAGAAGTTATCTCAGGTCTCTTGCAGCTCAGTTCATTCTGTGATTCTGATATTCTCTGATTATTCTGAAGTGCTGACTCTCCTATGCAGAATGTTATTGCTCTGGTACTGATGAAGCTGAAACAGACTGACACCGCTGAGAACTGCTATCTGTTTTTTGCATTCCTATCACATATTCAGACGGCACTGCTATGTCATCTACAATCTTTTTCACTTGCTTTGCTTCATTCCTATCTGGTGCCCTTATTAGAGTTTTCAATTGATTTCTGCTACTGCGTCACGCAGTCAATTGTAACACTATGCAGTGCAAGGTTTAAGGGGGAAAAAAAAAGCTGCTGCGGCTGCTACATGGTTTGCCTGTAAGTTGTTCAGGATTCCCTGCTGTTTGTTTTCATTTAAGGATCAACACAGTTTGCAGCAAAGTTGCTGTGATAGGATTACTATGGAGATTTCTTTCTGTTTCTCTTGCCCAACCTTCCTCAAAGAGTGAGAAAGTTTATTATTACACTGTTTTTAGTAATTATCACTGCTCTGCATTATGTCAAGTATATCAGACAGGAGAGGTCTCTCTTCAATTATGTATTTCCAGTAGCACCTTCTAACAAATTAACAACCTCATCACATAAGACAATTGAGTAGTTCAGCACATTTCTTTATTGTAGCAAGTTGTATTGTCTCTTGCTTTTCACCTGAAGTCTACTATTTCAGTGGAGGAAGTGAAATATTAAAATTTGTAATTTACAGTAATAAGATGAGGATCAGAGAGCGTTGTAACTGCCCTTAGAATGCCTCTTCCATCCTGAAAACTATATTAATTGCAAAACTTATTTCTGTTCATGAGAACAGCCCCTTTTTCTTCAGTGGTGCCATGAACAGAAAGCCAAATTCCTGGCATAAATTAGTTAGAATTTGTAAAACATCTTAATTCTCCTCCTTTTTTAAAAAGTAGTTTTATAAAGAAAGGTATTAGGATCACTGCTGATGTATTTGTAGTTGAATTAGTTTGTTATGATGACTATTAGGAGGCATGGGTGGGTTACACATGTGTAATCTGACTTCTGTGACAAACTGCTTGAAGATGATGACTGAATAAATATTTTTGAAAATGAGCAAAGTGCATTTACTTACCCTTTAAATTCACTTATAGAATTGGCACCAGTTCTCCTTTTTTTTTATTTTCCTCATTCTGCCATATTGAGAAGTGGCCCATGCTGATGGTATCTGACAACACCTCCATCCCCCTCTGTTCTGAAAACACGCTACAGCTTGTCTCTTTTGAGTTGTTCAGATGTATTGTATTCAAATATCACTTTTGCTAAACCTATATACTGGCAGCACATAAGATTAATGCAGTGAACAATAAGGAGTACTTAGAATGAAATCACTAAAACTGAACAGGAGTATTAAAAAGAGGCAGAAACAGAAAAAAAAAAAAGACAACCAAACAAAAACAGAGTTTACAATTGGTTTATTTCCCTACTGGACCCTTAGCACTAGATCCCATTGTCTTCGGTAAAAATAAGGAAAGAAGACCTGCAGGTTTTTGCTCAATTGCACTACGTGTCCCTGCAGATATGCAGTACATTTATTGATTGTCTGTCTGAAGACTTGACTTGAAGGTATCCAGCTCTATTTTTGCTTTTCAGTGCCGGACTTGTCAGTCCAGCATATTTTTGTTTCTAAGGGCTGGAAGATGCATTTTGCTATCTATTATTCCCACACAGAAACCAACCACATCAGTGGGCAGACCTGATGGACATTCAAAGCATGTTGTTTTTCTGGCAGAATACCACAGCTAGCCATGTGGATTGTGGGCTGAAGAAGATATCCCTAAAGGAAACCAGATACTAACCTGCTACAAGCATTATCATTTGACACTGGAGTGAGGTGATGTTGGGGTAGAAAGTATTTTTCTACTAGGAAAATCAAAAAGAATGAGTTTCTAAAATTGTACTGGGACAATTCAGTACATCTATTTGACTTGTGGCGGCTAGATTTCTATAGCATTGAACATAACACAACTATCTGTTTGCATACACAAGATGATGACAAGATGCCCCACAGTGCCTGGCAGGGTTTTGCTAATAAGGTTTTAAGCCCATTCCTCTTACAACAGAAAACACAGTAGAAATTTTCAACTGTACAACTCTTTTTCTCAGTTTCCCTTCTGGTCACATACATCTAAGCCTCTGTTGCTGTAAAACCTGTTGTGCTTTTCAGTTCTCATGTAAGAAGTAGCCTGTTTAACCAGACTGTTCTTGCTGTATACTTTTTTTCCCAGAAATGTTCTGATTTAGTATCTGTTCTTACACATGCAGAAGAAGGAGAACAACTGTGCTGTAAAAAAAGGACAATAACCAGTTGAAAGGAGAGGGAGGTGAGAAATTTTATTTTCACTATCAGAATAGAAAAAAAAACTATAAAAATATGATATTATATTTTCTTCCTCAATTTTACTTCTTGAGTTTCTTCTTCTCCCTCAGCTGCAGCTAGTAACACAGAGTATTTCCAGACACATCAAATGCATCAGTAAGTGGAAGCCAAGGCATAAACCAAAATTTTGAGCTTTCTCACATGAAGGTGTCCATTTCTCCAGAGGTGCTCAAGAAACAACCCTCTGCAATAGATACTCTTTCCCATCCCAGGTGAGCTTGTTGCAACCTCTCCAAGAGGCATAGCCTCTCTCAGCCACTTCAGCAGCAGAGATGATGTTTCAGCGGTAGGGCTGCTTGGAATACCACTGGTCCTAGCCCTTTTTGAGAAGCAGACACACAGAATGTGTTCTTTGTAATTATTTTCCAAAGAGGAACTGTATAGCGACTGAGTATTGTAGAGCCGCATGTGAGCTATGACAATTTAATGTTTCTACTGCAGTAAATTTTAAGCAGGCTGACACGGTCTCTATTAGCAACTCCACAGCATACAGCTGATAGTGCTGACACCAAGGTTTTCACTATGGCTCAGGAATTCAAGGCTTTCTTTTGTCAGAATGTTACAAAACGCAAGATAAGTTAATTAGTGAAACAAAAGCAGTGAAAAACTTTAAATTGCAAATACAGCATGTCAGAGATTGTTCTAAAAATGTTTCAAATAAAAGCCCCCGCGTATCAAATCCTGTGAGCCATGCAGGGCTGGGAGGTAGATTGGCATGACGGACATGTGAACCTACCCGCTGTGTGCCAGATAAGTGAAAACACAGGTGTCAGCCTGCGATGGCAGGCTGGGAGCGTTCCCCCGGGGCATTCCGGTGCCTCCCATGGGGGCGAGTGCCAGGGCAGGCCGAGGCTGCTTGGTCTGGTGAAAGAGGCCTCACGCAGAGCTCTGCCTGAGGTGCCTGCACAGCCCCACGTGGTGGGTCCTGCAGCCCCGTGCAAGCAGATGTCCATGGGATGATTCATGAAACTGTAATTACGCACAATAAGTGCAAATGTTTAATTAATCAGGTCTCGTGTCCTTGTTATCCCCTCGCTGGGTTTCACTAATAATGACCCAGAGGAAAATTCTGCTCCTTGTCTGCGAATTATATTTTATTTACAAGGGCTTCATTTCTTAGGCGATTTTTTCTCTCTCGTTCCTGGGTAGGACTGCCAACAAGAAAATAAAATTCTGATGGCCTTTAAAAGTAAAACTTGTGACTGGCCTGAAATTCAAAGCCAGGGCGATCTTTGTGTTACTTCACACAATTTCTTTAGCAGAATAAATTAGAATAACTTAGCACTTAATACCTCTCTTACCTCACATTCACAGAATGCACAAATATTTGGCTGCATTTCTCTCGTCAAAGCTAGAAAGGAAATAAAAGAGGTCTTGGAGGAAGACTGTTGTAGAAGAGGAAGGAAATTAAGCCCTTCAAGCTGGTTTGTAATCCAAAGAAGGGTTAAGTGATGGAAGGATGGCTGGGTGCTCAGGCCCTGTCTCAGTGATGCCTCTACCACCTCACAGCTGGTCTCTGGAAAGAAAGTGTTAAAAAGGATATTGTTTGCATTAAGGGGCTGAATTTTCCACTGGGTAATCATCAGTGAAACCCAGTGAAGGGCAAATGAGGATGGTAGGCCTGATTAATTAAACATGTACTACTGTGCTAAGAGCAAGATTTATGCTATTGGTTTTATCAGCGTCATTGATATTAATACTGTGGGTAGAAATTTTGAGCTATTGTTTACTGTTTTCATTTTTCACTGCAAAACTGCTGTTAAAAGCATGAATGAGGAATTGTGGAGTACTGCTGCAATGTTGTGATTTCTCTCTTGACTGTTCCTTTTGCTGCACAGAAGGCTACTTGCAGTGCCGTTCTTTTCAGTAGTGTTCCTTTACACTACTTTCATTAAAATCTCCAATTCTGTAGGCTGAAAAAGACAAATGCCATTACAGCATAAGACTGGGGGGGTTAACAACTCTAAGCCAAAGAAGGCTTTTATGGAAGTGCTAAATATTTTCATCACTTCCAGGTGGATGTGCAGCACGTTCAAGATACATACATTTCATAATAGGTTAGTACATTAGAAGTGGAATGCCCTTATATGATAAAAACTATTTCAGAAAAGGTTTTGTAGGTATTTCTGACTTTGCTCAATAATATGCCACAGGAAACATAGCAGCAAAATCTGAAGTGTGGGATGTGAATATGTGTCTTGGGGTGAATGAGGGGTGTCTATTACAAATAAGCTTGCTTGCTTCATGGAGAACATGAGTGGCAACCAACCGGCTCAGTATCAGCTCAGCTTTTATTTTCCTGATAATGCATTCATATATTTATTTTCCCATTAGACTAATATGGAACATTTTGTTGGAATGATTCCTCTTCCTCTGGGATGTGTTTTTTCCTTTCTTTACAAGAAAGTAGTCATGTGTAGCCCAGTAAAGTCTGTAGACTTAGCAATAACTGTGCTTGGTTTCAGTACTGAAGCTTGCCAGGCTTTGTGTGGGGCCTGCCTGGATTTTTGTTTTAGTTAATTTAGCTGTAACAGCAATTTTTCCAATGATCATGTGACTCTTGTCTGATTTGTTTTACTCTTGCTTCTCTTTGTACAATCACAGAATAGTCACAATTTTATACAGACAGTATAGTTATGCAGAATGCAAAGTTTACAACTCTACTATGATGATTTCATACACAGAAATGCAGGCATGGTGTGACAGCAGAGGCCGTGCAGATGGGAACAGTATGGAGCACAGAGGTGTACAGACCTGGGATAATATGATGAAGGAAGTAGATTGGCATTGGAGACCACAGGACTTTAAATAACATGCCACTGTCACCTAAAAGAACACTGACTGGAAACTTGAGCACAACCAGCTATAGTAGTAATAAGCAACTGGTATCCAACAAGTGTAAAATACACCGTATAGAGCAAATTACTCCATAACTGTTTCACGCCAGTAAAGAAGCTGGGAGCAAACTGTAGCGGTGTGTTACACAGATGGTGCTGTGGAAAGGTGAGTATAAAACCAGAGAAAGGGGAAGATAGTTTGAAGTTTCCTATAATGATTCTAAAGTGTATTTTTAAGATTTACCTTGTATTAATCAGTTCATTTGGAAGATGAGTGTCAGTACTGTTCTAGCTGTTCTACTCAGAACTATTTGTTGTTGCTTAGTTACTCTGTAGGATTTTAGTTAAACTAACTAGAAATTCTTGATTTCCCATATAAAATGTATTGCTCCTTTTTGCTGTAACAAATTTTTGAGTGTAACATCAAATTACTCATAGCAGATAAGAAATCTCTGCTCATTTGTTCTGTTAGGAATTCCTATCTCATGAGGGACAGTGCAGGATGATTTAGGTATTACAGCAAAAAAAGCACCTGCCTTGAAATGGTAAATCAGATAGGGGTTTTCCATTGCAACACCTTTTTTGATCTGGTATCAGGTGCAGGCCCCTGTAGCCTTCTGGTTCCATAGCATTCCCCATTTTTGAGCAAAGACTTGGTGCTGTTGGTGGCTGGCTGACATGTGGTCATTCAATATTCCCTTTAGGGTAATGTCTTTATTTGTTCAGTGAAATATGTATTCTCTTATAAACAACCACAATGAGAGGAAATGCATTTGGGAGGAGGACTAGCCTGAAGCCTAGATTGGCAACATTGCTAGCAAACCAGAACATCATCATGCCTTATGGTCAGGAATTGAAGCAGAGGAAACGAAGTGCATCAAAGTGCCTGGTGAGTTGAAATCCTTCTTAACCTCACCAGTGCACCACTGTTCATATACTTGTAACATGCAAGATGGATTTCATCTCTCTCAAACCTTGCTCTGTCTGGCTCTGTCTGCTAAGTCGTAAGTGCAGAATTCTCATTGTCAAAGAGACTACTAGTTAGTATTAAATTAGTTGACATTTTCTGTGTGAAAAAGGATTTTTGATTAGCATGGTATGTAAGTATGCACTTAAAAAGTTACAAACTCAATCTACAATGTCAGTTACAACATAAACTTACATTCTTCCCACAAGAAACCACATTACAGATCTATTGTCAGCTTTGAATGTCAGTGTGAAGCAGTAATTTAGCTTAATTGTATCTTGTTTTTCCTCTTAAGTATCTTTCATGTAATTGCACGACTCCAATTAATTCCTCTTACAAAGATTTTTGCCGTCAAAAGAGATGTTTCAAAAGAGCTGTGTATGTGCATATGAAACATGTAACAGTTAAATCTAATGCATGTGTTCCTTTGCTACCAAAAATTACAAACCAGACTGAAGGAGACCTCATTGACTCTCTTTACCAGGTTTATATTGACTTCTGATCAAGCACTTAGAGTGGTTACAATCAATTTTTCAGGTTTTTTTTTGTTTGAAGTTCATTGTGTAGTCACTCTTACAGTTCATAATCCAGAAGTACAAGAATTTCCTTATGCAAATGAATAACGTGCATACTCCTTCACATCTGTTTGCCAATTTTCCAGGGCATATGTACATAGAAGCATTATCTAGACCATTAACCCCTCTCCAGAAAAGTTTGTGTTTGAGATTCAAGAAAGACAAGGAACTTCTACAGAGTCCAGCTGAGAGCCACAAAGATGATTAGGGGCCTGGAGCTCCTCCCTTATGAGGAAAGGTTGAGAGACCTGAGTTTCTTCAGTCTGAAGAAGACTTCAGCAGAATCCCCCAAAGTTCTCAGCAGGTG
The DNA here is from genome assembly GCF_023343835.1 of Lagopus muta. Lineage (NCBI taxonomy): Eukaryota > Metazoa > Chordata > Aves > Galliformes > Phasianidae > Lagopus > Lagopus muta. The sequence goes on from NC_064472.1 coordinate 32,621,573, forward strand.
GGTGCCTTGTTGGGACTTCAGGTTACACAAGTGTGCCAATGTCCTGCTTTTGGAATTTCTAAAAGTTGTTTTTCTAACTTGGTATGTGCTATATCCAGCCTCTGTGAGCTTTGTGCTTCACCTCAGAGAAGGAAAAATTGGTCGTAGACTTCATAAATAGTCATTTTTTAAAGTGTGAATTGTCTTAACATAGTTATACTTGTTAAATGTAAATATGATACAGTCAGAGCCAATAATACATAAAGAAAAATATGTTAACGGGTTGTTTTCATAAAGCTGAAAATAATTCCAAGAGAAATCGTCTAGGAAAAGGAAATTTAACAAAAAAAAAATCAGTGATAATTGGAATTTGTTATAAAACATTTGACTAGCTGACCAACAAACTTCCAGTTAAAGAGCCGTTTTGTTTTAGATTTTTAAAATTATCACTTTATTTCTTAAACATTGGACAGAGAGGTGCAAACAAACATTTTCTTTTCCAAAGACATAGAAATTAGAAGAAATATAGAAAACAACAGCAGTGAATAGGAGTTAAAATACAGGAAAAGCAGACGTATGATAAGAGAAGGAAAAAAATTACAAAGGGAATTTCATAGATAAAGCCATTGGAGAAAGAAAATGAGTCAACAATGACCCATCAGGAGTTAGTACTTGGTTAGGATTTATAGTGAAGAAGTCATGACTGTTTAATAGTTACTTTTGTTACAAATCTGATAGAAATCCAAAATTCTACCATATATTGCTAAATCCTTTTCAGTTCCAGTGGAAATGAAAGATGATGTTCAGAAACGTTTTTGAAAATCAGACAGTTTGATCACCTACTTCAGAGAACTTTTACCAGAAAATTTTGAACAAAGTGTATGAGACATTATCTGAGGCACTCACATTGACGTCCTTCCCTAACACATCTCATACCCATGTCGAGAGACTGAAGTAAAACAAATACTAGGCCAGAATACAAAGGGGTTACTAAACCTGCTGTTTTGAATATCAGTGCCACATGAAGTAATGGAAAATCAGCATAGGCCCTAAATAGAAGGGTGGTAGTTTTGTTAATGGCAGTCACCATCGGTTAGGTGCATGTGGGGAAATAACTGGCGTATATGTGACATGTAAAAATATTGTTCGGTATAAAGGACACATTGATGCTATAAGCTTGGAAATCTCTGGAAATAATACAATTTCTTTTGTGTTAACATACTATTTGGTTGGAAGTCTGACATTAAATCAACATTGCACTCAGATAACAGATAAGGGGCAGGTCTCAGAAAGGTAATCTTAATTGCACCTTTTTCTCAGGCCAAAGGTGTTTGACCTGGCTTCATGCTGTTTAACATTTCTCCAAGCAATGATCATTACTGTTGCTGAAAAATGGCTAGTCATTCTGCAGGAATGGAGGAACAAGTAGCAGAGTTGGTTATTTGTTACAGTCAGGATGCATGAAAACAGTATGCATTTCTATAAGTTTTTGAGTTAAAGTTGTTGTCGTGGTTAAGGGACTTTATCTTGAAAAACAAAAAGAATGGTGAATTGCTGTTGTCATGAGCGAAGAGAGGTGTGCTATCTATGCCCACCACTCACAGGCGTGACACTCAGCTTGTAGCACTGCCCATCGCTGTGTTTTGGTCTAAGAGAATGGAGAGGGGTCAGGGCAAGGTCTCAGGGTGATGCCAGTCTCTGAAGGTGAGCTGCAATCTGGAATGGTGTGCAGGGTATTCTGAAGGATTCTCTATTAGCCAAATACCTAGCAGGATTCACAGACAGGGAATGGAAGTTAGACTCTGCCTGAGATGAAAACAGTTCTTAAAGTGATAGTCACTGAAGCAACAGGGTCCATGATTTCAACACAGTAAGAATAACCACAGTCAGTAATCATAATAAGTATATACATTTTTTCTGTAATTATTATTAGTTCTTCTGTAATTATAGAGAATGCATTCGTCAGAAGCACGTTTCTTAGGGGAAGTCATTGTCTTCTGTTATGGTAAGTCCATTCTGACATTAAACACTAATGATCTATTTGCAGAGGCTGAAGTCAATACTTAGACGTATCAATAATAGGCCTGACTTCAAAATTATTCATTTGGTTTTGTTAGCCTCAACTTATGTTTGTTATATTATTTCACATTGGTTACTTGTATTTAAAAAAGAGGAGGAATCAGTTGTTTTTGTTTACTGAACAAATATTATTCGTCATCATAAAGATACAGAATTCTTTAACATAGGATTGCAAAGTATGTCTTTCTTAAAGCATATGTATGCAAAAGGGAAACTTAAAATCATATTTTGAATGCAATCCTAATGTTCTCTCAGATGAAAATAGAAGTGTTACACTGGTTTCTGTCAACTGAAGATTTGGCCTGCTAAGGCTGTGTCCCTTCCCAGTGACTTTTTATTAACCAACTATTTACTCATTTTTCCTACAAATCCTATATTTTCTAAGCAAAGAGATTCACTCTGCTTTCATTTCAGGCTTCTTTTCCTATAGGAAATTTTATTCTAAACAAAACAAAACAAAACAAAAAAGGCAAAATATCTGAAAAATAAACAATTTCCTGGTATAAAACCTATCAATGTATTATGGAGGTATTTTTCTATACAATGTACAGTTATTGCTTTTTAATCTGTCAATCTTTAAATCAAGGTTCATTTCTAAACAATTTCTATGTAAATGACTGCTGAAGAAAACACAGAAGAATAACAGCCAGAATAAAATCTGGAATATGAGTATGTAGAAATACAAATAAACAAATATTAAAGCAAGGTATGGGAGAAACTCTCTGCAAGTGATACAAACTTTGATGGTGGATACAATTACTCCTAGAGTCCAGCTTATAACTTTTTGAAAAACAAGTTCAGAAACATTGATTCTTTCAGTCATTTAGCCTATTGTTATGTACTGGAAGTCTCCATGACAGACAACATTCTTTCTGTTAGCTGAAAAATAGGTAAAAATTTAGCCAGGCTGAGAAATGACTACAATTTCAGTGGCACAGTACTTTATTGCATTAGAAGAGATACAACAAATCTATTGCCAAAAAGCTGTGGAAAAGTCCTTTTCCATATATGGAGTATATGCTCAGGCTTTAAGAATAAAAGATCAACATACCCTGATTCTTCCATTTCATTTGTACAACCTTTGATGTGATGGGTGATGCTTCACAGACAGTGATCTGGGACATCTGCAGCTAAGAAAAAGCAGGACTTTCCTTTCTGGTGTGAATTATTTGCATTGAAACTAACATGATTTAGAAAGATTTTGATGATATTTATGGTCAGATAAGAACATGAGTAGCCATGATGTCAGTTTAGAGCATTAATGTTAAGGACCACAGCGTTTTTCTTTTAGCCAGTCAAGGCGGCCATATTGATGTCAATCTCATAAGATCTTTTGTTCTGCAAAAGAATCCAAATGAAAATAAAAATTCAGAAAGTCAGATTTTAAAGGAGCTACAGCAATTCTGTGGTTCAGAACATCAAGATTTGCCTTGATGTTGAAACTTCTCATGGTTGGCTTCAGGTCCTGGGGTAATTCTGAATCGTTTGAATGCAGCTGTTGTCTGCCAGTGCTGGACTCAGAAAAAAATTACGGATTGTGTAACTGGGGGAACTTCTCATCTGACACACAACAATTTTTAACTGAACAAGGGTAGGATCAGATTAGATATCAGGAAGAAATTCTTCCCTGTGAGGGCAATGATACACTGCAGTATGTTGCCCAGAGAGGCTGTGGATGCTGCATCCCTGAAAGTGTTCAACTCCAGGCTGGATGGGACCCTGAGCATTCTGATGGATGTCTTCCCAGTGAAAAGTATTGCTATCCATAGCAGGAGTTTGGAACTAGATGATCTTTAAGATTTCTTCCAACTTGGACCATTCTATGACTATTTTATGATTAACCATCACAAACATAAAACAGGATATAAAATATATATAAAATATATATTTATATACACAAACAAGCAAAGAAGCCTCCATGAAAGATAACTTCCTTGCTAGACTCTTACCAAGAAAACCAGTAAAAATTGCTTCATCACATAACTGAGGACAATGCTGAGGACATAGAATGTAAAACTGCAGAACAAAATGACCTTAGTGGCATTTGGAAGCTTAGAAACTATGCTGATTAAAGACTTCCCACAGTACTGAAGATAGGATGTCATTTAGGGAAGAAATAGTGAACCAGAGCTTCTTTGCCATAGCCCTGTGTTGAACTGGAAAACATGTTAACTGAGGTTTTTCATAAATATTGCAAGTAGGCAAAGTAAAAGTATTTTCAGCACCTTTGTTTGCTAGTGGTTGCAAATAAGGTGTTTAAGACTGTGAGTGGGACGTGGAGCTTCTTGTGGTGGTATGTTTCACAAGAAAATTCCAGCAGAATTGAATTTCCTGCTTCAGAGAGAGTATAGAATATTCTACGCAGAGAAGGAATGGGCTCTACCTACATGAGATGCATCTATAAACAAAACCACACTCCTCATTTTTAATAAGATTGCCTGATGTTTTCTAGAGAATTTAGGAATGGTTGTAGCTAAAAACAAACAAGCATACACAAATGCAAAATACAATGCAAAACAAACAACAACACCTCCCCATAAAATGAATCCAGAAAAGAAGAAAATACATATAAACAAGAAAAATCAGTAACAACAGAAAAAAATACAGAGAAAATTACAAATTAAAAAATGAGAAATAATGAGCCAATGACTCTTTTCTAAGAACTTTGGTTTTCTACATACAAGATCTAACTAATATGTTGTTCCAAAAGCATTTCAAACAAGGAATAAATAAATAAATACCATATGGAAATTGCATTGGCCATCATGCCAGAACTAACCTTTGAATGAAGCTATGGTTCTAAATATGGGAAAGAGAGGGAGAAGAAAAGACTTTTTGTTTTCTTCATGAGAGGAGGAAATTTCATTGCTCCAGGCAGTCTTAGGAAGACTTCAGTGTTCCAGGTCACCTTGCCAGGTGATGTTGCAGGGTTCCTGCTCTTTGTCATACTCGATTGTGAACTGGGACTCGACAGCAGGAAAAGATTTCTCTGAAATGGATTCAGCTAGTTAACACTGCAGCCACCAACCCACCCACATGGAAAAAGACCCAAAGTGTCAGCACTTATTAATATTTTATTGGAAACCACACATTTCACAGGAACGGTGACAAAAAATGTATCTTTAGCAATGGCCTCGTCAATGAAAGTTGGTGTCTTTGTTTTTGTTTTTATTTTCCCATGGCTGTTTTATTCATTAATTTTCTTCCCTGGTCTGAAAAGAGAAGAATATTCAAATGTTTTCTTTTCCAAAATAGAAGTGGAGATAGCATCTTTCTCATAGTTTCATGTACACATGCCATCTCCATGTGACAAAAAATATCTTCACACTCACCTTGGGCAGATTGTTTTGAAGTTGGGATCTTGGGGGAAAAAGTCCCTCTGTCTGGAAGCAAAGATTCCTCCAAAGCTTTGCAACCACCAGAGTAACCTGAACATCCGTAAGTCTATGCATCCTGATAAGATGCCTCCCGCAGTCCTTAGGAAATTGGCTGATGTAGACACCAATTCACTTTCAATGATATTTTAAAAGTCATGGCAATCAGGTGAAGTTTCTGGTGCCTGGTAAAGAAGGCAGTATAACACCTGTTTTTAAGATGGATTAGAAGGGATAACCCAGAGAACTACTGACCTGTCAGCTTTATCTCTGTGTCAGGGAAGATCACGGAACTGATCCTTCTGGAAACAGTGGTAAGGCACACATGGGAGACAGAGAGGTGAAGAAAGACAGTCAGCATGGCTTCATCAAGAACAAATCCTGCCTGACAAACTCAGTTGTTGCATTGCCTACAACACTCAGTGGCTTTCTGTGATGATGTAACTGCATCACTGTGCAAGGGAAGAGCCTCTGATGTCATCTGTCTGGACTTCACTAACGCCTTTGACATGGCACCCCACAACATCATTCTCTTAAAATTGGAAGAATGTAGATTTGATGGATGGTCTCTTTGATGGACAAGGAAATGGTTGCAAGGTCACACTCAGAGAGTACTGGTCAGTGTCTGAATGGAGATCAGTGACAAGCAGTATCTCTCAGGGTTCTGTATTAGGACCTGTGCTCTTCAACATCTTCGTCAATGATATATCCAATGGGATTGAGTGCATCCTCAGCAAGTTTGCAGACGACACCAAGATGTGTAATGTGGTTGACACACATGAATGATGGGATGCCATACAGAGAGATCTGGAAAGGCTCAAGCAGTGGCTTCAGAAGAATCTCATGAAGATTAACAAAGCACATCCAAGGTCCAGACTGGACCGTGGCAACTTCCATCATTAATACAAGCTGAGAGATGAAAGGATTGAGCACAGCCCTGCTGAAAAATACTTGAGGATGACAAGCTGGACATGAGCCAGCAAGGTACTCTCAGAGCCCAGAAAGTCAACCATATCCTGGGCTATATCAAAAGAAGTGTGGTCAGCAGGTCAAGGGGAATGATTCTTTAATTTTCTTCCCTGGTCTGAAAAGAGGAGAATATTCTACTCTGTGCTGATGAGACAGCACCTCGAGTACTGTTTCCAGATGTGAACAGGACAGGAGAAACAAGGATCTGTTGGAGTGCATCCGAAGGAGGGCCACAAAAACAATCTAAGGGATGGAACACCTCCCCTGAGAGGGCAGAATAAGAGAGCTGGGGCTCTTCAGATTGAAGAAGAGGGGATCTCTGGGTGAACCTGATAGAAGCCTTTCAGTATCTAAAGGGAAGATATAAAAGCAGGAGAGACTCCATAGCAGAGCCTGTTGTGATAGGACAAGAGGAAATGGCTTCAAACTAAAAGATGGGAGATTTAGACTGGATATGAGAAAAAAATTTTCTTGGAAAGGCACTGAGATGGTTTACCTGGAGAGGTAGTAGGTACCTCATCCCTGGAGATACTCAAGGTCAGTCTGGACCAGGCTTTGAGCAACCTGATCTAGCTGTACATAGCCCTGTTCATTTCAGAGGAGCTGGACTACATGACCTTAAAGTGTCCTTTCCAAATCAAAAGATCACATGATTTTATGACAAGAGAACTAGGTAATTAAGTATAATCCACAGCTCCCGACTGGCATATGCTATCAGAAACGTTGTGATGGAAAGCTGAATGAATCTTTTCTCTTGCTGCAGTAGAATTTTTGACAGACACGCTTACTGCCACAGCTGAACCCTCTGACACTGACCATTGCAACCACAAGAATTTTCAGTGACACAGATATTTATATTTTAATATTAGTTGGCTTTATGAGACTATAGCAGCACATGTAAGTTTACCCAGTTGTTGATCACATTATGGATGTAATGTGAAACCTAACTCCACACGTAATGCAATAAATGTAACATGAAACTCTTGCCCAAATTTGTGATCAGGGATGGAAGAGAAGCTGTAGTTCCCTTTCTTGGTTGGAGTGAGCACTTGCAGCAATAATAAAAACAGCAAATCTCACCTCCAATTGTAAATACTATGGTAGGCAGATACAGTCACTGAAGTGTATAGGTTAAATGTATGGACATATAAGCACATATGCAGGATATTTATTCTGTATTCTCCTGCAGAGCATGAATTTGAGAGAGAAAACTCTCCTGTTGTGACTGATAATTTTCTGGGGGCTGAAACAGCTGAGTAAAAACTTCAGAGGGGAGTGGAGAAGAGCGAGTGGGACTGTAAGAGAGAACTGAGGAGTGAGTGTCTGGGGATCTTCAGACAAGCTAATGATTTCAAGGGATATAACTTCACAGCATGTATTAGAATTAAACCAAGAGAAGGGGTTGACTGATGGAGAGGGAAGCTTTTATGCTCATAAAATACAATGAACTCATTTAAAATGTCAGGGGATATGTGAAAGGACTGATTCCAAACCAAACAACGTTTTGTCTCCTTGTTTGGCAGTTATTAACTTCAGTATTACTGACTTTTGTTAACTCTTAGCAGGAGCATCCTCTTCCTCATTTGTGTTTATTATAATTGGTCCTGGAGGAAAAAGTTGCTGGGACCTATTCTCATATACTAATGGCCCATTGAATACTTAATATAACAATAAAAAATGAGTTTAGTCATAAATTTCAGCAATTCTAATTTAAGTGAATATTTCAGAGGGTTTGAGAAGAATGTTCTCGTTAGTTTTTCCTTGACTGAATTGTGAACTTTCTGAATTTGGTAGATGCTTTAACATAGTTAATTTGAGTTAATCTAAAGTGTGATATTGTATATAGCTTGGGTTGGATGTTTGATAAATCTGTGTGTTGGTCAGCTTTACAGAAAATGACCTGTAGGTCCTGACAGACAACAAACTGAACACAGGATTCGTATTCTGGAAAGAAGGTGAATGGTACTTTGAGCTACGTTTTGTGTGTTTTCCCCTCTGCTCAGCACTGATGAGGCCATCCCTGGAGTGCACTGACCTTTTTCTGGGCTCTTAGTACAAGAGACAGACGCAGCTACTGGAGAGTGTCCAGTGAAAGGCCACAGAGACAGAGAACGGACTGGAAGAAGCATCACTCATATGACGAAATGCTGACAGAGCTGGGACTCTTCAGTCTGGAGGACTCAGGATCTCAGGGGGATCTCATCAGTGTTTGTAACTAACTGAAAGGAGGGTGCAAAGAGGACAGACTCAGGCTCTTGTCAGTGCTGCTGAGAGCCAGGACAGGAGGAATGGGCATTAACTAGGGCACAGCAGGTTCCATCTGAACATCAGGAAACACTTCTACACTTTGCAGGTGACCATGCACTGGCACAGGTTGCCCAGAGATTGTGGAGACTTCCTTTCCAGAGAGCTCCAAAAGCTGTTTGGATATAGTTATGGGCAACCTGTTCTGCTTGTCTCTGTTTGAGGATTTGGACCAAATGGATTAAGAGATTCCAGTCAACCTCAGCAGTTCTGTGATTCTTCTACATATGTACACTCCAGATTTTTATCTCTTGTACCACTAGAGAAATTAGTCCAACTGCCTCCAAACTTGATCACAAGGTGTTCCTGTTGCATTCTATATGGTTTCATTTCTAGCTAGCTTATGGAGTTAAGAAATGTTTATTAGAGGTAAACAAGTGGTGTAAGTTGTGTAAAAACAAGTGATAGGAAGGTAGTGTCAGGAGGTGGTGTAATGCATGGTTTTTAATAATTGTTAGCAACCTATTGACAAACTTGATTTTAAAACACTTGATTATTTATTGCAACACCTATTAATCATTTATTTTATTTATTATTTAGTAACCTTCCAGTCACGGGATTTATTTGAGATAAAGTGTGCCTCAAATGAGAATAAAGAAGCTGAAGTAAAGACAGATCATTGGAATCTGACATACATATGAATACAGTGAGTTCTAACAATTATGTTTTGTACCTTATGCTTTTTATGCTGTATCTGCTTGGTAAGTTTTAAGTCATGCAGATATTTATTATGTGTACCTTTCAGACCTTTTCATTAAACTAAGATTGTCCCCAGAAATCATTCAAAGACCTGATTTTAGAAAGCAAGTAAGGAATTATCTCCAGGAACAAAAATGCAAGTGAAAATCTCTTTTTGATCCTTTTCCTTTAGATGTTAAGTGGAATATCTCTGGAGTGTTAAAAAAAATGTAGCAGACATCTGATAAGTATTCTAAGAGGTGTTAATAAGCATATGGTGAGTACAAGCTGAAACTGGGTCTGAGTTAATGTGAAGCTGCTGCACAGTCCTTTTTTTAAAAAATTCATAAAAATATTTGTTAAGAAGGACATCTAGTGGGTCATCCATTTCAGCAGCCATGTCATGGCTTTTTATGTTGAATTCCTATTAGGTAGAAGAGTGGAAAGACAAAAGGTGTAGTATGGGTGTAGTGTGGAGGCTGAACTGCTGCCTAACATGCTTCCTTCCCCTTCTGCAGCCATGTTGTTTTAGGCAGAACATTTTGTTTGCAAACATGTTTTCCAGCCCAAGGCTTTTCTTTGTTGGCTGTGTTCTGGGTGACATGTTTCTCATGAGACAGAGATCCTGACCTCAGAAATGTATCTGGAGTCTTTCACCTTCCTTTATGTTTGGTTGTAGTCTAAACATTGTGAGCTCGTGCCCTAACTTAAGGGAGAATATGGCCTGTAGGGCCAGAGACACGAATAATTTGATGAAAAAGGTGTCAAGCAGAGATGGCTTCCTGAAAAGATTGAGCATGGCACTCCAGCAAAACACCACTATTTCCACTGTCCTATTAGGATTGTAGTTTGTCTGCTTCGACATTAACTGCAGTTCACATGGAACTTCCTGTCAGCTGCCACATCCCATCTCATTCACTTCTGCATTGTGTCACTGCTCTCATGGAGTGAACAGGCAACTAGGAGAATTTCCTTGCTGCTACCTGATACACCATTACTCACCTCTTATCATTTTAGCAAAGCAGTTATGTTGCTGTCAGAGGTAATGGAGACTGTGCCACTACGAAAATTGTCTGTAATTTATCTATCAATTGTTTCTGTGTACCACAAAAGAGACCATCTACTTTATGGCTGGGTCTAAGGTATCTGAGAGCCCTTGAAGTTCATGGTTTTCCGGTATTCTAAGTTGTGCTTATGGCTTTTCCTGTATATGACACACAACACCACCCCTGTGGTCTTGAAGGCTGATTTCTTCTTTGCTTTCTTTAGTCACAAATCATTCTGAGGCATCCCTTAAGTGCATTTGTATTGTTAAGTGCACCGGCCTGATTTGGTGTTAATTCAATTTGAGTGCCCTTAATATCTTGCGGGGGTGAGGCAATGCATGCGAGCTGTACCTTGTAAAAACAGGTTCCAGGTCTGCCTGAGAGAAAAGCACCTTTCCCACAGCAATTTACCAAAGTTGCTGATAAAATTTTCATAAGGAAACCTTTTTAGTCTGACCCTATTGTGTTATTCTACCATTAAGAGTCAGGGAACTGAGACTGTCTTCTGGTGACAGTTTATCACAATCTCCATTATTTTAGAGTATAGTCAGCCTACTGATGGGTCACAGCCTACCTCTGCTCCTCTTTCGGTATGGAAACGGCTTTCAGAGCTGGAGCCTGGAGGCCCAAGCATGCCAGTTTCAGCGCGTGTGCGTCAGTATAACTGAAGTGAACTCTAGATAAACCAATCACCTCTAACCTCCAAATGGTGGGAGATGGGACATTTTAGTACATTTGGGGCATAGCAAAGATAGGGAAAAGCAGAAATAAACTGCAGTAATAGTTAGCCCAGTGAACACATGGAAGAAATAGCATGTCACGTCCTGATAAAGAAAAGCTATTTGACTAATAATCAAAGTTGAAAAGCCAACTTTAAAATAACTTAATTGAGCAAATACTATCCTCATACATGTAAGGATGAAGTCTACTCTCATTTCAGTCATTGTAAATCTTCAGTGTTTACTATAAAAATTTGTCTTATTAAGGTGAACCAGTATGTAGTGCCAAGAAAAGTGCTTTCCCAACTCCCAGACTGTCTCTCCCTCTATCATTACCTGTAGACTTTGGAGAGAAAGGAGCTGCATCAAGGGAGACAGACTGAAGGCATTTCAATCCTGTGTCTTGATTTGTAAATACATTTTTTCAACTACATTATAGTCAGATTAGCCTGGATGCCTTTTAAAGACTGGGATGTTTTCTGAAATGCTGTTTTGCATTTTGGTGAAAAACCAAGAACAAACTCAGGATACAGGCAGCAGAGAGAGTGAGAAGGAAAAAAATAAAACAGTAGTAAAGAAGAAAAGAGAAAAAGATCAATTTAAAAAGAGAGGAAGAAAGGAAAAAAAGAAGGGAAGAAAGAAAGGAAGGAAGATGTAAGAAAGGATGGGAGAGCCATGAGAAGAATTTGGGGGTGTTGATTGACAAAAGACTTAACATGAGTCAGCAATGTGTGCTTGCAGCCCAGAATTCCAGCTGTATCTGGGTTGCATCAAGAGAAGCATGACCATCGGGTCAAGGAAAATGATTCTGCCCATTTACTCTGCTCATGTGAGACCCCACCTGGAACACTGCATCCAGTTCTGGAGCCACCAGCACAAGGACATCAAGCTATTGGAAATGGTCCAGGAAAGGCCACAGAGATGATTAGAGAGCTCGAGCACCTCTCCTGTGAGGAGAGGCTGAGAGAGTTAGGGCTCTATAGCCTGGAGAAGGGTCCAGGGGGATCTTGTAGTGACCTTCCAGTACCTGAAGGGGACCTACAAAAAGCTGGGAAGGGACTTATTGTAAAGACATGTAGCAACAGGATGAGGGGAAATGGGCTTTAAACTGGAAGAGAGAAGATTTAGACTAGATATTAGAGATAAATTCTTTACTGTGAGGTTAGCGAGACACTGGAACAGGTTGTGGATGTCCCCTCCCTGGTAGTGTCCAAGACCAGGCTAGACAAGGCTTTGAGCAACCTGGTCTATTGGGAGGTATCCCTGCCTATAGCAGGGGGGTTGGAACAAGATGATCTTAAAGGTCCCTTCCTACCCAAATCATTCTGTGATTCTATAATGATTGCATGGAAGGAAGAAAGGAAGATAAAAGAAAGAGAGATCAGAATTTGTCAGAATAAAAAAGCAGACAGAGGAAGCAGAAAACTGTCATGGCTTGGCAAGGACCTTCTGGTCAAACAAGGATGGGTAACTTGGGAAGAAAACAGGGATGCGGTCTGCACATGCAGAGACAGGATTAGGAAAGCCAAGATAGAGATGGAAATGAACTCGACAAGGGATATTAAAAGCAACAAGAAGGGCTTTTGTAGGTACCTAAATCAAAAAGGATAGTCCAAAGAGAGCATACCTTCTCTGCTAAATGAGAAAAGAGAACTGTTTACAGCAGATAAGGAAAAGGCTGAGGTACTCAATGAGTTCTTTCCCTCAGTCTTCACTGGCAGCCAGAATTCTCACATTTCTCACATCCCTGAACCTCCCATCCTTGAACCTCTTGGGGGGAGCTGGTGGAGCAAATTCCCCCCCACTGTAAGGGCAAGTCCAAGACCACTCTGTAAGACTGACATGGAATTGGTTGAAAGGTCACAGCCAGAGAATCTTCGTCAGTGGCTCTATGTCCAGGTGCAGGCCAGTAACAAGAGGTGTTGCCAGAGGTCCATCTTGGGTCTGGTACTATTTAACATCTTTTATCAATGACATAGACAGGATAGATTGCATCCTCAACAAGTTTGCTGATGAAATCAGGCAAAGTACTGCAGTAGATATGGCAGAAGGAGAGGATGCCGCTCAGAGGGACCTTGATAAACTTGAAAGGTGGGCCTATATGAACTTTATGAGTTGCAATAAAACTAAGTGCAAGATGTTGCACTTGAGTTGGGGCAATCCCAAAAATATGTACAAAATAGGAGAAGAGTTCCTTGAGAGCAGCCCTGTGGAGAAGGACTTAGGGGTCCTGGCAGATGAAAAACTTAACAGTATCCTGGGCTCCAGCAAAAGAGAGGTGGCCAGAAGGGTGAGGAAGGTGCTAGTCTCCCTCTACTCTGCCCTCATCAGGACCCATCTGGAGTACTGCATTCAGGTCTGGGCGTCCAACCCAGGAAAGATGTGGAGTTTATGAAGCAGGTTCAGGGGAGGGCTACAAGGATAGTCAGAGGGCTGGAGTACCTCTCCTATGAGGAAAGGCTGAGAGAACTAGGCTCATTCAACCTAGAAAAGAGATGATTGTGGAGAGACCTCACTGCAGTCCTCCAATATTTATAAGCAGACTGTAAACAAGAGAGAAATCAACTTTTTATAATGGGTAGATAGAGATAAGACAAGGTGGAATGGTTTTAAACTAAAGGAGGAGATATTTAGATTTGATGTCAGAGGAAATTTTTCAGTGAGAGAGTAGTGAGGTGCTGGAACTTGTTGCCCAGAGATGTGGATGCCTCGTGTCTGGAGGTGTTCAAAGCCAGGTTGGATGGGGCCCTGAACAACCTGATATAGTACTTGATGTAGTGGATGGCAACCCTGCTTATGGCAGGGGGTGGAATCTGATGATGCTTGAGGTCCCTTCCAACCCAATCCACTCTATGATTCTATAAAAGAAAAAGAAATAAAAAGAGAGAAAAAGAGAAAAGAAGGAAGATAGAAAGAAAGAGAAGTAGGAAATGGCCTCTGACTTTGGCAGAGGCTGAAGTAGGTGTTTGGGAGCTTAGCTACTGTGGTAGTGCTGCTCAGCATAAGTACCTATACATTGAGGATGAACAGTTTGATAACAAGGAGCATCTCCAGTAACCTAGCACTCAATGGTAAATTTGTTGCACTCCACACTGCATTTGGGAGTCTTGCCCTCACTACCAGCATGACTTGCTGTCTGTTGCTGGTGGGCGAAAACCTTGATCCTGTGTCCCACAGAAGTCAATAGGAGCACTGCCTTTGACATCAATGAGTGCTGGATCAAATCCCAGGTGAAAAACAATAGCTCTGCTTCTACTCAGGCCAAATTGATGAATAAATTAGTGCATGGAGTCAGGACATGTATGGGGTGAGTGTCTCTTGCAGAGGAATTTTACAGTCCAAGTATGTGTGACCAAGGCAATTTGATTAATTATTGGATAAAGCTTGAGGCGAGCACACAGTTACAGATACCAGCCAGAGAACTGTGTTACAGAGGAATTTAAGATACCTTTGACTATAAGCCTCTTGATCTTCAGGGTATTCAAGGAAGACAAGGCAATTCTTTCTGTGTATTTTCAACAGAAGAGAAAAAGGAGGCAGCAAATACTTATAGCTTTTTCTTTCTCTGACACTCATTTTTATGCTCTAAAATTGTACTCCCAATTATCTTTGAAGAAGCTTATAACTTTTCAGAAAAAGACCTAAATACATTCCATGTTCTCACAGAATCACAGAATCACAGAATTATAGGGGTTGGAAGGGACCTCTCCCCACCAAATCTTGAAGTTTGAACTGCAGTGATCTGTGAGGAGTTTGAAAACTGCCTTGCTGCTCCTAAACAAGGGAGAAGCTGCAAAATGTAAGATCACCATAGGATCTGGATGTCTGTAGCTGGTGTTTCTGTGTCTCCATGCACCACTGAGGTCACCAGCAAGAACTGTACCACAAAACTCTGGAAATTCTGGATTACTGAGAAAAATGCTTGCTATTTTGTCCTTCTTTGGGTCTGTTTTGTCCCTCTGAGCTACCTAGTCTCTTTTGTTTTTCTTCTAAATTCTGCTAAGTGCCTCATCATATATTTTTGAGAATACTATCCCATACAGATTTCTATTCAAATAACTGGGATTTTTTAAAAATTATTCTTTTTTTTTTTTTCAGTAAAGCAGAGATGGACTGCGCTGTTAAGAATTTCAGAAAAGAAGGGCTCACCAAGACATCCTAGGAGCTCCTGCCAGCTGTGTCTCTTTAAACTCCAGGGAGCTGAAGTGGTGAGAAAGAGTTATGAAAGAGTTACCAGGACTGGGTAAGGTGTTACAGCACAATGGGGCCAGCTGGTGCAGCAGGTAACCCTTTGAGATGCAAAGGTCAATCCCACCACAGCATCTGCAGAATTTGCACTATAAGCGAGGCCCCTTCCAGTGGATTGAATACTGTGGAAGAGTTGCTCTCCTGCTCTCACACAATTTTTGGGACTTGGAAGGGAACAGCTTTTGAAATACTTGCAATACTCCATTTTTTTTCTTTTTTTTCTTTTTTTTTCTTTTTTTTTTTTCTTTAAGGAGCTGAGGGGTGAAGGTTATTTGCAGTGAGTTTTGGGAGAGGAGTCCTGCTGACAGGATTTGTGCTACCCTTCACACAACAGAAGGGGAAGAGTATGTGAGAGATGGGAGTAAATGTCTCTGCGTATGGTGCTTTGAGAGAGAGAACTCCAGCTCAGCCAGGGAAATAGTCTTTGGCTTACTAATCCACTGAGAAATGGAAATACTCTTCTCTCTCCTTTCCTTTTCATTAGTTTATGTACATCAGCTCTCATCATGTTTACCTGCGAAGTGGTTTCAGTATGACTGCTATCTTTGTAGCTTTTTCTATAAACGCTTCAAGCCTTGCTGTATAGCTCAGATGGAAGCTAAATAAGCATTCAAATGAAACAAAACTCCTCAGGAGATCTTGCTGCCAGGACATAAGTTGTGCAGTCAGGAAAAAATAGCCAAAGTATGAAGCTACGGGCCATGCCTTCTGCTAACAGAGACACTGGTGTTTCCCTTGACTGTTTTGAAATGAGGCCTGAGCCAAGCATTCTCCACATGGCTTCAAGTGGGAATGCATCTTATTGCTCAAGATGCAAAAAAAAAATTGAGTGATTTACTCACTTCTAAACTTACACTGCACATCTACCATTAATCATACACAATCCACAACAGTGTCACTCTCTTTGTTCACTGCAGTGAAAGTACCAATGTATCATATATTCAAATTACATTGTGTGCTTGAGGGAGCTCACAATCCCCTGCAAACTTCTGTGGTAGCCTGGTTTGCAAGCTCCACATGCTACCTGTGAACTATTTATTGTGTGTGTGACTGCAAGCCTAAATCCCTGCCTGGGATTATCTGAAAACTCTGGAACTTGCCAGCAAGAAAATTTACAGCTGAACAATTATATTGTTGAAACTCTGACAAATCCACCCCAGTTTATGACTTTGAAAATAGGACTAGGTGTGAGCAACTGAATAGATTATATACTGTAGCACGGCCTCCTGGGTGTTGCAATATAGAATCTGTTTACTTTGACTGACAATTTTCATTTTCTTTTCTTCCAGACATTATTGCTGCAAATGATCTCTCTGCTCAATACGGACTTGTTCCTCAAAAAATGGTTTAGGTATTTGGATAAACATCTTCTGAACAAGTTTTTTCTTATTATGATTTTTGGGAAGTAATCCAGCAATAATAAAGTTGACAGGCAACATGATGAGTAAAAGCAAGTAGCCGTGCATTATATTAGTACATCAGACTACATCGACTTCCAGAACTTCTTTTCAATATAAAAAAACTAAAGGTTTAAAAACTCGGAGTCTGAGCACAAAGGAGAGCCTTTTCCCCTCTCACTATGCTGTAAGCAGAAGTTTAAACCTCTCCAAATAAACAAGTGACTTCTAGCCAAGAGTGAAATAAATCTCACTCAAGCACAGAACGATGTTCTTTCTACTTAGAGCACTTATGAAGTACAAGATTTGTTGTTAAAACCAACAGTAATACGTACAGACAGAACAAGCGCAAGGATACAGACTGATCAAATCATTTTCCTTATATATTGGTACCAGAAACTGGAAATTCATTATGGTTTTCTACTTCCTTCAGAAATACCAGTTGTCGAATGCAAGAACAGGTGGAAATGACTGTTGGTTATCATGTGGTAAACTGATATGTTAGCCTAAAGAGTCATATTTTTTGTAGTTACAGAGGAGAAAAAGTAGAAACGTGAAGTTCCTTTCCAGAGCATTCTCTGAATGACAAATAAAACATTCTTTTTCACACTCAGGCAAAAACAAGTAGCATGTTGTATATAAAGAAGACTGAGAGTTGGGAGTTTTATTATGTGTGCTTGAGTTGTGAAATGCAGAAATATGCAACTGTTACCTTTAATTTTGTGAACATGAGGAGGCAGATACAAGTTTTATGTATCTTAGTTCTGCCATTTGTATTTCTGAATACTGGAAATAGGTGGTCTCTCTGTTTTTCTGTAGTTTCTTTTAGCTACTGCTAATATTTATTCCTGAAAGTTGCTTACATTTTTGATATACCTATTTTGTACTTTCCTGTGCTTGCCCTGCTCTTGGAGTGGGCACTGTACTTTCTGAGAATATTAAGATGAAAACTCCACCTTGTTTAAGCTGAGGAGGGATAATTTCTCTGCAGTACTACTGAAGCGACTTCAAAGCTTATATTCAGAGGGCCAATGAAGTCTCATAATAAACTGCAGATTCTCTAGTGCCTTTGTGTCTACCAGTAGTGCACTTCACTGTGCAGCAGAAGGAGTGACAGGAGTCCTCAGTGCGGGGATGGGTACTCTCTGAACACTGCAAAACCTGCTGAGATTGTTTCTGAGGAAACTTAGAAAACAACCCAGAGAAGGCTAAGGTTCACATCCTTGCTGTGCTTTTGCTCTGATAAAAAAAAAATATGGGGGCAACGAAGACTCATTTACTCTTCACTCCTTGTCTTCCCACTGTTGTTGCCCATGTGCAGGCTCTCTCCTGCTAAGTGTCAGCTGTGTGCTCTGGTCTAAGAGGATGTAGCCACTAGGCTGAAGGAAACACTCTGTGCCAGTACCTCCTACTCTATTGCTGGTTTTCACCTCCAGGGAGGTTTCCATTCCTGTTACATTATGGCTCTGTGATCTCCCATTAGAAAGAAATCCCCAGAAATTAAATTAAGACAGAACTGGTACAATTACAGCACTTGCAAAAGCTCACATTTCTTTATCTCCCTGGATTGATGTTTATTTATGTTTCATGATGTAAATGGGACTAGAGATTTAGGCAATAGTTTACATCTTGTAAATAAAAATGTATAGGCATGTGACGTTCACATCATATTTTCACCTTTGTTAGAGACCATAAAACACTGGAAGAAGAGAAGAAGGGATAGGTCACTCAATGATCTTTTCAGGCACTGTCTTCAACAACTCACTGCCATGTGACAATTTTCAAGGCTGGTCATGCTTTTATAGTTGTCCCTGCTGGTGAACATTTTGTGCTAAATCTGGCAGACACTTTGCTGAGAACTGGACAGAAAAAGGCATAAGCAGATCAGAGGTAGCTTCTTATTTTCAGCTTAAAGCTTGAGTAAACTGAAAAAAGTTTCCCCAGTAAGAATCTGTTTCATCTGAAATTATTCTATTGTCTCAACAAGTACTCTGCATTTCAAGCAACTCTGCAGGAACCACAAATGATTTACTTCATAATGGAAAGAAAGAAAACGTTAGTGGGGAATTAAGTGAACTTGTCTCCACAAGAGAATTATCTTGTCCTTGACAGCCATTTTCTTTGCATCTTCCCTGAAAATTTCTGGATGGAACAAAGAGAGGGTGCTCAGGCAAAAACAGAGACTTGCGCACTCAGTTTTTCCTGACTTTTGTTCTCCCTAGATGCCTTACCATTCTTTCTTTTCCCAACTTCAAGCGGTATTAGGAAGGAAGATATAATTAGAGACTGTATGTTTTATCCTGCTTGTATCTCCCACAAGTTGCAAAAGTTCAGGCTTCATGAGTGAGCAGAGTCAGAGAGAGCGAGTCATCACAGTCCAGTGGTTTTGAATTTGGTGTATGTAATTTATGGCAACAGCTAGCAACAGATGTAGTGTAGTGATCTGCTGAGAGGCTTTATGAATAGTGTCTTGTTCTGGAGCAAGAGGTTCTGGAGAATCTACCTAAGAGCTAGACAGTATTTAAATCTTGCCATTCACATCTGAAAGTCCGTCCTCTCTTTGACATCCCATGTCAGCTCCTTAAATCAAAACTCATACACTCAGGAATGAAGTAAATAAATTATAAGCTTTATTGATTGTGTCTGCTGCGTGAATGTTCTTTAGAATTGACTAAGCCGTCCAAAGCATTGTCCCAACATGGATCAGGCTCTTCATAAATCCCGACATGGCTGCTCAGAGGGAACAGAAATGTTTTCTTTGGTGGATCCAAGGTTCTGTCAGGGAAGGTTTTGATCTCCACAGCTTTACAACATCCATATGGTGAGGAATAAATTAGCTGGCTCCTTCAGTGGGATATGGGATCAGTTTTTTAGATTGGACAGAAGCCCACTATGATATAGTTTTTTTCTTCTTTCTAATGAATATCAGTGAATTCCACATGATGTTTGGAACCAGAAACCCCGTTTGTCTCTCGCTTAGTCTGTTCTCTCATCCATATGACTTTGTTGACTTCAGCTAAATTACTGGTATAGAAGTGTCTCAGACTTCTCTGCCAGCTAATGGAAGTAGTGATGGTGGTCACTGATTTGAGGTTATTTTGCTGGGGGAGGGACTGTTCTTTGCTTTTGCTTTAGAGCAAGGAGCTGTGGTAAATCATAGGCATGTTTCTTGGGATGGAGATAATAAATCACTCTTCCCAGGTGAAATCTTTTATTTATGCATTGGGATTCCATTTCATCGAAGAAAGGTATGTTCTTTTGGCTTCAGCTAGGCTGCACTTAAGCAAGTGATTCAAATCAAGCTGACACTTACTAGTGAGCATGTTGAACACTTTGCTCTCAGACGGTTCACTGTGCTGCCATGCCACCATCCTCTCTTCTTCACAGATGTTTGTTCTCCTCTAGTTTCATCTGGAAGAAAAATCACTTCCTCCTCCCCATGTCAGTGGGAATTCAACTGCAAAGGATAGCTTGATTTTAGGGACATTGGGTCACTCTGACCTGCAAAAAATTGAAGGAGAGATGAAAATATCTTTTATTTATAAGTTGATGCCTATTTGCAAAAAATAACCTCAAGTCTAGAACAACAACAACAAAATATAGGAAACTCTTTACACATAGAAAGTTCTGAATGCTGTTCCTATCTCTAGGAGTACTCTAAGTCAATCCCTAAGTCAATACCAATCCTTTGCACTGCATGTCACCTGGCTAGATTGATGTACCCATATACTGCACTGAGAAAACATGGTTCAGAAACATGAACCTGCAAATAAGGAAGTTTTGCTGCCAGAAAAGAAGAAAGCAGTTTTAGAATTTCACATGGCTTCCTGGTTAAATTGTATTTATTTACATCTAGAATGAGGTGCACCATCTCAATTTACCAGATAAGTAAGTGGAGTGTTATATGACATGCCAGAGTAGAAAAAAAAGAGGCTGCAGACATGAGGAGTCATAGGAACTGGTAATCTTCAGAAGATACCTCGAGCCTCTGTTCAAACTGAGTGTTCCAGTGGTACAAAGCATCTCAGCATGCAGGCTACATGTCACAGTGGAAGGCTGATCGCTCCTAGGCATATCAACCTGCATGTCTCTAGATGACCCATAAGACACCAGGGATCTTTGGATGAATGCAGTATTGTGCAGTCATTCACACTTCTGTGGCAGAGACCCATTGCACTGGCCACTTCTTACTCCTGACAACACAGCTTTCAGCTTGCTTTCTAGCTTAGAACAGTAGAAAACGGAAGCCACTGATTACAAAGCTCTGATTATTTTCTTAATTCAGCTTACTTTTTGCCTTCACGGGGTGTTTCCTATACTAAGTAGAGGATGAAGCTTGCTGTTTCTAAAATGTAAACTTGGGCATCACAGTCAAAAATAGAATGCCTGCAGAAAGGAAACAAACACTATTTGTAGCATGAATTAGGATGTGCTGGAGTTTGAAGGCTGAAGTAATATTTATATGCATAGAGGGACTATGTGAATTCCTGACCTGGAAAGGTGATCCTGCCATTTAAGCATTTATGCATTGCTAATAAACAGTGGAAGAAAAAACTTAAACTAACAAAAATATAATCCAGTTTCTTTTCATTAAACATTATATGAGGCTCTCTCTGAAAGTAATGCCTCCTATTCATTTCCAAGGAAACTACAACGACTACAAAAGGCACAATAACATTATTTGGTAGAACAAATTCTCAGCTACAAAACACTGTTTTTCAACATACTCACCACCATTAGCTGATTCATGCAGATGAGCTGATAGAGACACCTTTTATTTTGTGTTACAACACTTGTGTGTGGCAGTCTGGGACGTGTCTTGTCTTTCATGTTGCCGTTTCTATTGCAGAAACACACCACCCAGACCTTGCTGTGCTCAATTCCACTGTTGGGTCTCCATTCTCTTTCAGCAAGCGCTGATAAATGTCGGCGCAATTCTTTCTGCATGGAGAAATTCAGTACCACACCATTGCTTCATATATACTTCCATGTCAGACTCCATTTTGACAGACTGCCCCTCTGCTGCCACCTGTCACAAGGCAACAACATGGAATGGAATAATGTTGGGAAAGTCCAACCTTTACTGCCAACATCTGTTTCTGATGTTGTGGGCCAACATGATGGAATAGAAGGCATTACTATTGGAATGACCCTCAAAATAATCATAAAAAGAAAACAAAGGCAAGGATAATGTTTCTTCCTTTCCTTTCACTTTTTACTGTGCTGTAATATATCCAGTGTTTGCCAAATATGCCAAATATTTTAAGACATTAATACATCTACAAAATATGTATAAAAAAGTAACTACCAAACCTTTCCAAACAAGCAGTCCCTTATCCTCTACTGTGGAAGACAGCGAGGCTTTGTTGAAAGAGAGACAGAACAAGTTTCCCAGTCCATAGTTCACGGGAGAAGGTGTCTGGCCACAAACACTTTACCCAGGAAAGTCACAGGTAAACTAGTCGACTGTGCTCACAGTGATGTGAAACAGGGGCTTCAATGTGGGAATCTTATTAAGCAAGAGGAAGCTGGGCAGTGTGGATTACACAATCAGCTCCAAATTGATCTGAAGACCTGCTAGAAATAGAGGAAAATCATTTCTCATGGACTTCGGTAATCTAGTTCTGTATCTAGTTTTAGGGAAAATGGGGCATGGAAATAACTTTAGGAAAGGCTGACAATGATCAATTCCATGGGCTAATATGAGCCAGAATATCCTCTCAAATGCTAAAACAGTCTGCGTCAAAAAAAATGAAAGGATCTTGGGGCTGCTTCAGTCTTGGTAAGAAACTGTATTTCTACATAATAGAGGATGTTTCTATATCATTTACCACCACTTCCCAAATTCTCTAACAACACATAAGCTGATTCACCAGTGGCTCTTTGTTCTTATCATCCTTGTCATTTTCAGACAGACAACATTCAGCTGAAATCAGTGGAGACAGGGCAATGGACTGGGTTGTTCCCAAAGCAGTAGAAAGTATTGCAAATAGGAGCACATCAGCTAGAATACAAAACGTGTGTTGTGTTATGGTTACACTACTGAGGCTAATTCCTCTAAATCACTACATTTGTGGTTTTGTTCATGCTTTGCTATTAATAGCAATGTCTGCCTATATAATTGTATTGATAGCAGCATTATTTGAGAAGGAATTTTTTACTACCAAATATAAATATAGCAGGTGTTCATTTTTTAATTACATATAGCATTCAGAAAAGTGACACATTATTAAGAAAGGTCATTGATCACTCCCAGGATATGGCAGTAAAATATATAGTATGGACTAAAATTAAAATTTGTTTTAGAGCAGTGCAATGTGAAGTAGTGCAAAACAAAACCAAATCAAAAATAACAATGGTGCCTTAATTAACAAAATAGATGAATAGATAAAGGATGAAAATTATAATCTTATATCTGATGATGGTGTGACTAGATTCAGAAACAGAGTTGCAAACAGTCCTTATTCTTTGTAAGATTGGAACATGATTGGTAGACCAGTAGACATTTATAAGGTTTTCATGACTTGATGAAAAAAGGTATCGCCGAGGTTATGGGTCAACAAAATGTTGTAGATGCCAGCTCCAATAAAAAAATTTTTGGACTTAAGTTGATTTTGTTGTTTTGGCAACACTCGATTAACTCTGAGATTGTGCCAAAGAAGTTAAAATTGATTCCCCCCAGCTTGCTGTTTTACTCATTCAGATCAGTAACATACGTCTGCTTTGAGGTCCTGATTCTGCACCCTCTGTTTCAAAAGGAGGTTTTGTCCTATTAGCAGCATGTGTGACCACTACCAAGAATTTGATGAGCTGAAGAAACTTTTCTGGTGAGATCACAGTCAGGCATACATGATCTCAAAATGTTTCATGTCTTCCTAAATAGATATGCTGGTTCTGAATTACTTTTAACATTCCAAATATCTTCACAGCATATAAAGGTGGGAAAAACTTAAAAAGCCATTTGCAAACTAACAAACATTAAATGAAAACAGAAAAGCATTCCCTTGAATTTCCTTCTCTACTTTCACTTTTATTGTATTCAGTACTTCCAATGATTTTTTTTTTTTAATATATTGTATACTACAGTTTAAATAGTGTGTTTACTTTCCATTCTCGATCTGCAGCAGCTCCTTGCAGCAGCTACAGCCATTTTTTTACGTGGGCAATGAGTATTCAGAAGTGTACCTTTTCTTGTTTAACACAACCATGCAGCTGGAAGCAAGGAATTAAAACAGTTCTGTGTGATCAGCATGTTGTCTGCAAAATGTGTGGATAACACCTGCCAGCTTGCATAAAAATATCTGCTTTTTGAAGAGCAGCAGAAGGCCAAGGCAGGGTCTTAAAGTAGTCTACAGTGCAAGAACAAAAGTAAAATCTTAAAATTAGGAGTGGGGAAGGAAAATTGTTAGCTTCTTCTTCTAAAGAAAAGGGATATTTCAGAGCAGCTGTGAAGCAAGACAGCTTAGAAAGAAAATATCTTTTTACTTGTTGGAAGTTTATTAGTGCTATATTGACAGCCTTCTGTTTAACAATTGCTGTTATTTGTTCAGGTTGGTTTTCTTTCCTCTTCCTGGGTAGGAATTTTGAAAAGATTCTCCTCGTCCCCCCAGATCATGCTGGGTATTTGGGCATCACAGAGAGACCTTCTGGCTGGGGAGCCAGCCACGGCCCTCGGACCAAGAAAGCACACAGGCTGATTGGGGTGCCAGGGTCTGACACAGATTGACTCCATGACTCCGTGACACAGATTGATGCATGACTCCATGTCCACATGGAAGATGGGGGAGCCCGTGGGGCCTGGCAAGCAGCAGCACTGAGGGATGTATTCAAGACCTGCTGGAAAAAAAACGGCAGTTTGTATTGTTAGTATAACCTTTAGAGGGGTTGTGTGGGGTGGCAGAATTCTTATTTCCACTCTGTAAAACACAAGATTAAGAGCATAATGAGCTCTATTAAAGCATCAGACAGCACATGGATAATTAGAAGATCCATCTTTATTAGGCAAGCAAAAACAAATGCATGTTATAAACCCTAATGCTCTAGAGCAAAAAATCACTTGCTAATTAAGGAGGTGGGATGGAGGGCAGGAGCAAGCATCACTGGAGGTCAGGTTACCCTGGGTTAGCCTGCTAAACGGCTGTTGCACCTTCCTCTTAAGCAGAAGCACTCCATGAGGTTTGTATAGGACAGCGGATTTTTCACCACTGTGATCAACATTTACACCTTAAGTACCGGCACTGAAACAATCTAAGGGCTACTGCAGTTGATTTACTGAATCCTGGTCTTACATGTCAAGAAAACCCTCTCCTCTCTTTAACGTGGGTTCTTTCACCGTTCCCTCCTCTCTCACATTCTTCATCAGAGATGACTTATTCCTGGAAATCACTGAAGTATTCCTGTGAAGAATCGTTGATTAGGTGAAGTAATCATTGTTTTTTGACGCATTCATGGAAGGACAGTATTTCTGCATTTTCCTCAAAGCCTACTGTGCTGTGCACTCATAAAAGTGTTTCTTTGAGAATGTTTACATGAAAATCTATTTCCATATATGAAAAAAAACGAACAGTAAATAGAGTCTGTGGATTTATCAGCTGTTCTAATTTTCCTCACACTTGACTTGAAGGTGTTTGTTATAATTTAGAATTGAACACAAGAAGAAGTCAATGAATATTCAGGTGTGATGGAGGAATTTCTTAAAAAATACCAGCACACACCTGACTTGGTCTTGCAGTTCAGCCTTCCTGACATCTTAGGAAAGCTAGCAGAGGAGGTCAATAGCTGTACATTGGCTTTGAAGAATTTCCTGCTAGTTTTAGATCAGTAATTTATAGAAGAGTACAAGAGGCTGCAGGAGCTGGATGTCTGACTTTTCTTTCATATGAGCTTTTGCTGTATCAGCTCATCCAAAAAAACAAAGATTAGTGAGTTGAGGAAGAAGTGATAGAAGAAGAGATCCCATACAAGGAGGGAGGTGAACTTTGCCCAAGGTGAAGTGTTGCATCCTGTTGGTCTTGGACCCAGAAATGGAGACCCTCAAGTGTGGCGGGCCTACTTGGGGTGCTATCATGACATGCTGGTAAGCAATCAGCATAGTCATTTTGTTCCAGATGTCCAGATGTCTTCACTGCTGACTTTCCTGTCCCTCTCCACCTTGATGGCACCATTCACAGAGCCTTTGTTTCATCAGTAGAGAGGGGATTAGTAGCCTGCAGAACTGACTGCTATCTTCTCATCTTTTTGTCAGCAGCTGACGTCAGACTTAGAAAAGATCTTCTGTCCAGTTTTGAAGAGGTCATCCTCTCCTTTCAGAAGGTCTTGACAAGCAGAAGTGTTCATTGCCTTTCTTAAGTCAAGGCTACACCTGTCTTCCACAGATGAAAATCCTTCCTAGGGCCATTTTGAAAGCTGCAACCCATTCATTTCATAAACGCACACCTTATTCTGACCCAATAAAACATCACATCATTTCTATCCCCCTGGAAGAGTCTTTAGAAAATAAAGTAACAGCAATCCAAGGCAAGAGAGAACTTGTACCTACATGCTAGCTCTCTTTAATGGGATCAGATATAATTAGGTGCAATTTTTTCAAAAGTTACAAAGGGATTTCTCATATTTGAAGGATCCCACTGGGATGCCTCAGAGGCCATTCACATTGTCAGTTAGCTGCAACTTGGAGCAGGCTACTCACTGAGATATAGGAACTACATAGTTATATGTAGTTATAGCGTATGTTCCTATATAGGAACTATAAAGTTATGCAAAGACTTAAACCTTAATGGCATCTGAGAAATCAACTATAATCTTTTTGTACCAAACTGTGTTGCAGAAACAAGTAAACAAAGAGAAGGGGCAATTTCAGGCGACAAATCTGGGCTCTGGTCTGTCCTTTCATAATTTTAAAAATACATATATTTTTAAAGAAAGCCTGTTGTGTCCACCTCTGTGTTCCTCTTGTAGTAGGGAAAATAACTTTTTACACAGGTAGGTAGTGATGGGACAAAGGGGAATGTTTTCAAACTAAAGGAGGGGAGATTTAGATGAGATATCAGGAGAAAATTTTTCACTTAGAGTGTGGTTAGGCACTAATGTTGCCCAGAGAATCTGTGGATGCCCCATCCCTGGAGGTGCTCAAGTCCAGATTGGATGGGGCCCTGGGCACCCTAATCTAGTGCCTGATTTAGTGGCTGGCAACCCTGCCTGCATCAGTCTGATTGGAATTAGATGATCTTTGAGGTCCCTTTCAACCCAAGCCATTCTATGATTCTATGACATGAACCAAGCACTTACCGTGCAAGTGGCAAGGTAATTTTTTTTTTTATTATTATTTGCAAACTTTTTGCCACTTTCTACATGGAAAAGAGTGTCCAGAAATTTTCCTTGACCTTGTTGTACCACAGCCCACTAATATCCTTCAGACAATAGCTGATCTGAGTACATCATGGAGATAACATGGTTCCAGCCAAAGAGTTGCTTCCAAAGTTAGATGCTATGGGTATTAAGGAAATTTATTTCTATTTGTTTCTATAGCCAGTTTTACATGCAAAAAAAAAGATATGCTGTGAAATTAAAGTTGAGGGAGAATGAAAATTCACAAACTATTCCCTTGCAGGAATTGTAAACTCTACAGAAAGCTAGATAAAAGGAAGCAAGACTGATGCTTAACTCATGACGGACAGAAGACTTGGCTTTCATCAGCAGCTTTGACTTGCAGCCATCACAGACATTTCTGAAGAGATCATGTCGTGGTGTTGGAACGGGCAAGGCACACTGCAAATCTGTAGGGTTAGATACTAGCCCAGTATTTCTATTCAGCAAGATAATGGAGATAACAGAATTTTAAGTAAAGCTCTTTCCTCATAATTTATGTGGTTTTGTAGGAAAAAAGCCCTATCCTCCTCAATTTTTGCAGGCAGGACCATAGGATATTGCAACGCTACATATATTTCTAATGTTTACATATAATGTGAGCTGAGAACAGGCTCCAGTTCTCCAGAGGATTTTACAGCTTGATGACATCTTCATTGTTGTTATTACTCATTACAAACAGATTTCTGGGAGTGAGGTCACTCAATGGCAAACCCATGACAAATGCTTCCCAAAACGCATGTCTGGAGAAACCCCATGGATGCAACAAGTTTCTGTAAACAAGAAAGAAACAGAAGAAACTGGCGTCGTTGGGGATTGCAAAACCTGGAACTTTTTCCTTCCCCTGTTTTCTGCTGCATGTCTCACATCTAAAATTATCAAACATCTTTTAAAAACAGCAAATTATTTATCCAGAATTTGACCTCATGTTAAAAACAATCAAACAAACAAAAGAAAACATGATCACATGCAATTATTCCAGTTTTTCCTTTCTTTAGAACTTGAAAAAGAAAATAAAAATTAATGGGTGCACCAACCTGAAAAGAACCCATGAGTACTGACTGTGGACAGCAGCACTTGTACCTCTGTTCTGTATTTAGAAGCAGTGGTTTCCAGACAAGCCTTCAGCTCACACAGGTAAAGCACCTTGGTAGACACAGCTTTGTGCTGGTGTGCCCCCTATTGACATCAAGTTGTTTCCTCGAGTTATACTGCCTAAAGGTGTTTCCAATTGGAGTTTCCTTGTGGTATTTGCAGTCTATATTTCTAAAAGCTGAAAGGTCTGACCCAGACCTCCCCAGACATTAAGAATATTTAATTGTTCATTTCTGCTAATGAGGTGCAGAGTTGACATGGTTTTGAATTTTTGTTCTGTTTTCAGGAAAATCTGACAACCTCTTTTCTATTAATAGACACTTCAGATTCTTTTTTTCTAAATAATCTATAAAAGTGTAAATAAAGAAGGTTTTTGTGTCAAACTTTGCAATGCCTCTTTCAGCTTTTACTCCTGATATTGACTCCTGTCCAACAACAGCTATGTTACACAAAGCTCAGCTTTCTCGATTACAATAACAGTTTAATTTCACAAGTACATAGCTGTTTTTGATTACAACAAAATGCGGCATTTTCATCAGCTAAATTGTTATTTGAATGGGGGCAGATAGCCAAATTTGCTTTTCTCGTAAGGTTTTGAGTATTTTTTTTCCTTTCTTTATTTTGCTAGAGCCTCATATTTTCCTTGGTTTTGTTAAGATGTTTTTATTTTTTTCCCTTTCTCTCTCTCTCTTTCCCCTCCTTCCTTCCTCCCTTCCTTACTTTCTTCCATCTTCTTTCTCTCTCCTCTTTTTTATTCTTTCTTTTTTTTCTTTTTTGCTTTTCATTTCCAAGGGGTTGTGCCACTCAATCTGGAGAAGAGAAGGCTCCAGGGAGATTTTATGGTGGCCTTCCAGTTGAAAGAGGACCTACGAGAAAGCTGGAAATTGACACTTATATCAGGGAGGGTAGTAGTAGGACAAGGAATAATGACTGTAAACTAAGTCAGTCATGCTGAAAATAAGGCCTCCTATTCATTTCCATGGAAAATACAACAGCTGCAAAGAACGCAGTAACACTATTTGATAAATTCTCAGCTACAAAACATTATTTGTTAACATAGTCACCACAATTAGCTATACATTTTCACCAGTGAGGAATCTTGAGCTGCACTCACAAAAATCTGCACCAGCAGAGATTACCCACTGTTTCACTGATGCTAAGATGGTATAGTTGCTAGGAAATTGTTGCCCACACAGTCCATCTTTCATCATCCCAAATAGATGGAAGTCATAAGGCTACCAGTGGATGTGGTAGGACAGTCCAGCCAAGACTGGCAACATATTCTCATAATTTTTTTCACAGGCTGGTGAGGTACTGGAACAAGTTGCCCAGGGTAGCTCTATTATAATAGCATGCCCTATTTCCATAAGTGTTAGAAGCCAATCTGGATGGATCTTTGAGCAATCTGATCTAGGTGATGTTCCTGATCGTGGCAAGGGAGTTGGAACCAGATGATCTTTGAGGTCTCTTCCAACCCAAGTCATTTTGTGATTCCATGGCCTTATGATTCTTTGAACTTTTTCATTTTCCTTTGGATGTTGAGTAGGAAAACTCTTGAAAGAAATACCCCTTTTCCATGAACCAGAAAAAAATTAAATTAAGATATCAAAACAAAGTGTAATATGCAACAGACCATATTTATATTTTGTCCATTATACATTGATATTTGATACAGATTCTTTTTATTTTTTCTCACTTTGTTTATTGGTGAAATAGTTATAAATTAAGACTCACACAGAATCATCTGAAAACTTCAAGCTTAAATCTCTCATCTGAAACATCAGGTCTCCCTGGAGGTGTTGTTTGGGGCCCTTTGCTGGCTTGAGAAGAGAAAATTCATTGTTTTGCACTTGAATCACAAACTGAGAGTTAACTCTAAACTCCTAGGAACACAAGACCAGAGACAGGTTTTTCCAATATAAGTATTTAGCTCAATTTGTTTCTAACTCCATTTGTAGTTGCTTTACAGCAATTTCTCAGCAGCTACCTTTTATTTTCTTGATACATCTAGCAGCACAATCTCTTATTACCTTACACAGATATAATAGGAACTGTTTTGTGGTTTATAGGACACAGAATTTAGACCATATTTGAGAATGAGAGCATAAATCCTGCCCTCCACCATTCCACTCTCCCTTCACCCCACCAAAAAAAAAAAACAAAAAAACTCAACCACAACAAAAAAACAATCGACAAACGCAAACTCGAAACTCCAAACAAAAAAGCCAAGGCCAAACCAAAACAAGAGCAGCTTGGGGACACTGACCAAATACTACTGTACCTTCAGTGAGAGAATGCCTAGAGAGAACTTAATAGAAACACTTTCTAAAGGAAGAATCAGTTAAAATCTGGTAAAACAAAGAGAAAGAAAACAGCTTCAGAATACCTACAGTAGAGAGCTTTATGGGCTTGCTCTGTTTAGCTATGAACTATTTTGCTTCTTTTCACAGAGATGTTTTTTGGTCAGTGTCAGTTGTAACTTGCCTCTTTGCTCTCGTTTTCATGACCAGTAGGTTTCATTCACCATTTTTTCTTTCTTTTGCCTATTCAAATAACATTTCCCAATTTCCATTTCTTTCCCAATCAAATTTGAATCCCATACTTACAGAGATTCTATTGGCCATATTATGTTTTCTTCCAAACAACTGGTGGAACAGCATGCTGGGGATAATTGCTTTCCTTCTTCTGCATCTCTCTCAGTGCTCCCCCTATCATTGCAGAATGTTCTTCAGTCATTTATGTGCTAGAGATGAAACTAGATCCGAATATTTTTCCATGTCTGCTTTGACTTTTTTTTTAACACACAACATAATACAATAGCAATACTGTACCAAATATGTACTTTAATAAGCTTGTGACTGGAGTTTGTGTTGGAAAACTGCTTTACAGTGGTTGGTAATTTTTTTTTTTTCTCAGGTGTAAGCTAATTTCTTAGTGACTGGAAGTCAAACATATGTTCTACATCACGGGCCATGTTCACCCTACCCAGTTTCAGGCACTTGACTTGAAGTATCTAATTTAGAGGCTTCCTCACCACAGGAACATTATTGTAGAGATGGAAGATAGCTGGTCTCCTTTCAGATTTGAATTGTACTTGAATATGTCCAATTCATTTAATCAGTTATTATCATGTCTTTCTGAATTCTCTGACTTCCCTGAAAGTGAGATGGTTGATAACGGAATAGATCCCAGAATGGTCATCAGGACCTTTCACTGACTGAGACAGGAAACAGGAACAATGAAGAGAATGAAAATGGAGGAGAAAGTCTATCTCTGACATCCCATTGTACTCTAGCCAATCTTAAAAGAGTTTGCTAGAAGAAAATAATCTGTAAGTAAGACTCACGTGAGCCCAAGCAGGCGGTATGTTTGACATTTAAATAGTTTTGCCATTATGGAGAACCTGCAGTTTACACCGAACCCCGTGTCAGCAACGTAAAAACTCACATTCATTTTTTTATATCCTTGAAAATATGCCTGGAATGTCGCTTGGTAACGAGCTCATCCAATGGCAAATGTAACGGACTTTTGTGCCTACAGGATTTTTCTGTTGAAAGCACTAGAATATTAGGACTGTGCTGAAAATAGGGCAGTCCAAATAAAGAAATAAATAAATGTGCGTAGTCTAACTGTTGGTACCCTCTCAAAAAAAAACCAAACCAAAACAACAACAAAAAACAGACAGAAAACCCATCAAAAAACAACAACCAAAAAAAACCCCAGCTCTTGGTTTCCAGGCCTACTTTGCAAAGTGCATCTTGTGTACGACAAACTCTAAAAATATTTTATGCCAAGAAAATTGGAAAAGCAAATGCTAAATATTGTATGTGTATAAGCAATCCTCAGGTATTCCTTGTGTTTTAATATTAATTCAATCATCATAGCTGTGGTGTCTGACCCACCATGATGTTCAGCTATACTCCATTTAAAATGAATGCTTTCTAGTACAAGCCTGAAAGCATGTAGGCCACTTGCTGTTAAGGGAGAGTTGTTTTCTCATGGTTTTCACTTTTCATGTTAAACCTCTCATACAGCATTGCTCTGTGCCATTAATAGTTGCCAAGTTATACCACAGGGGAGGCTGTATTTCAGTGCTGGATAAAATGATCCCTTTACACAAAAATCTTAAGGAAAGATCTCTTGAGGGAAAAGGAGACATATCAGTTGCTTGGACAATGTAGTCTTCAGTAGAGGTTGAATTGTTGGGGTGCTATACAGTGATGCTTATGAAGTAATAGCATGTTACCCACTGAAAGGTCTCAATCTTACGAGGTGCTGAATGGTCTATCGTTGGTGAATAAGAAATATGGATTTTTTGCAAGTGTCTCTTAAATGCTTGACATATTCCATGAGAGCTCTGAATGCATGTTTCTCAGTAGAGTTTGTTAATCCTTTGCTAATATTTGGGTATAGGTTTCAGCTGTGCCAGCACTAATGGAGTGTTAGGGCATGTGTATGTGTTTGTATGCTGGGGGGAACCGGGGGGTGTGCTGGGTAACAGTTTCCTGACCTAATTTCAGCAAAATGTTCCATCAGTGAAGTCTTTTGGGTGAGGTGACTGCAGAATTGAGAAAAGTTTCCATCCACTGCACTGCTGAGCTTTTGTAGAGAGCCAAGAAAACGCTGAAAATTGGGAATACTCACAAGCCTGAAATGCATGGGAATCCACTATCTTCACTAGCTTGAAATTTACATTTTAGCACCCTTAAGTTAGTAAAAATTAAGGTACTGCATGACCAGGAGAAATGAATTGAACTTAAGATTGTCATTACTAGGTAACCAACTCAAAATGTGTGAGAAATGAAGTCATTAGTGACTTCCTCTCTCTAGACATTGGCTGAACGTGAAATACTTAAATACTTTTTTTTTTTTTTCCCTTTTATAAAAAGAACCAATGAGAAAATATTTTATGGATCATGGATCTGCATGGCAGAAATCCTTGTTGCCTGTAAGGAAGTTCATGGTGTTTCTAGTCCATGATGTTGGATGGATGACATCACATGAAACTGTCCCTATTTGAGACCACTTTTAATCCACAACTGTGGGAGACAGGAGCCTGGCATTTTCTGACCACTTTTCTAAGGCATTCAAAATCTCAAAGCAAATCCTAACTGGAGGATCTGAATGTCTGGTCTTGAACCTAGTATTAGAAGTAGAAGCTGTTTTAAATTTATTTGAAAATAAATCAAGATTCAAACTTAACAGATAAGCCTAGATTCACTGTTCACCTTGAAACAAACCAGACCTGTTTCCAAATTTTACTGTCAGCAGACTTCTGTCCATCTGTCTTAAGAGCCATGGTTATCAGTCCTTTACACCAGGTAGAAAATCTCTCACTTGGACTAGACTAACGCATTCTGCCTTGCCACCACTTTAAAAGGTGCTTCAAATGTTGCTTTTCAGCCAGGGTGGCATTTGACAAAAAACTTACTGCCAAAGGAGGTCAACTGTGATGCAGAGGACACTGAGGGCATTCTCATCTCAGCAGCTACCAGGAACACCATCCAGTTGTTTAGAGTGTTTAAGTGCCTACTAAAATTCTCAATAAGAAGCAAACCAGATAGAAAAGGTGTGAAATGTCTCTGCTCTAACACTGAAAGTTTCACTGTTGCCCTTGTGATCAGCTTAGGCCTGTTTGAAACCATCTGTTTAAGGTCCAGGACTGAATGCAAGACTTTTACAGTAAGATATTCTTCATAACCAGTCTTTTTATGTATTGAAGAGTAGAAGTTAAATGATCTCTAGTGTAGATCAGTGATGTTTATTTCCTCCATGGTAAAATACATGTCTGTGCCTATAACCATCTCTTGGTTATATGTCTTTTACCACAACTTTTGACCCATGTTGTCAATTAGGACAGAAGTTTCTGTTTTAGGGAAAAACTAGAAAACAGCTGTTTTAAAACAAAGAAAGAAAAAAGGAGACTTTCGTTCTTTTATGTGATTTGCATACTGCCTGATGCAGGAATACCTGGAGCATGCATATTGTCAGCATATATAAGCTTGGAACACATATCTATATTTTCCTTCCCTCTATTTAAGCAGGAATGGCTTATAGAACATTGCCCCGAAATCTATCTGCACTCACTGTTTCTCTTGTATTTATGAATTCTGCACTGATTTGCCTCACCATGAATTTAGGTAGCAATGTTCCATAAAATGCAAGGGGTTCTCTCTGCTACCTCCTGCAACAGAAACATTAGGCAAGGACTACCCTTTTCTCATGATGGTGGTAGGCCCATGTCTGCATTCAAACTGCAGCAAATTACAGTCCTTTATATGCCACAGAAAAAAAGATTACCCACAAATGTCTAAATCTTGAGTAAGAAATTCTGTGTTGTATAAAACCTCATACATTAGTCAGCATTTTTTCTCCAGTTAATACCTAAACAATCCAAACAAACACCTGGAGGCAGGGCACCTCCTTCCCTATACACCTTCAGTTGTGACAGATGCTGTACAAATACGTAATAGTACAAATCCTTTTCTGCAAGATGACATAATAAGTGACAAGAGGAAGGACAGAAAGTAGGAATTAATTTTGTAACAACTGCACATAAAGGGAATTGGGTAACCATCATTAAGTGTCTTACCTACCATTGCTGTCACCAAGCATATCTGAGTTTTACTACTATCCATATAGAACAGCACATTTTATTAGCATTTTTGCCTTTTCTTTGCCCAAGTCATTCATACTAATTTTGCATAAATGCTTATGCATCACTGCCACGTTTAGAAGAACTAATTAGAAATCGTGTCCTGCTGGCTTCCAGAGAATAGATGCAGAATAGAAAAAATCTCTGTCACAGTGAGTTTGCAATCAAGCCACCTCTAAGCCCCAGGAATAGCAATATTTTATGGTACTATCTAGAGTTCATTCTTGTGCCATTCAGAGTTCACTGAAAATCTAAATTTTTATTCCATTCAAAGATCCATGGAAAGACAGCTTTATTCACTAAAATCACAGATCAATGCAGCAAGATTTGCATAAAGACGAGTATATAAATCCTGCTTTGCAGTATATTTTTCCTTCTCTTGCACTGCAAATTTTTAAAGAGTCTTGTGTCAGGAAGAGGCAATAGTCTGACAGCACTAGAAAATGAACTCCTTTGTTTATCTGGAGGACAAGCATAGCCCACACAGGAGCAGTGTGGTCAGCTTTCTCGACTGTGCCCACTCATCTGGCAGCAAGCATTTCAGGAAGAGAGAAGACAACTGGGCTTGTATGTTCGTTCAGTCATTGGTTCTCTTTCCAGGAGTGCAGTGTTGCCAACTCAGGGTTGAAATACTTGGATACAGCCCTTCTCCTACCACTCTCCCATCCTTTTTTGAAATAAAAAATTGGGATATGTATACTTGCAGCCCAAAAAAATAGCATTATTCTTGGTTGCATCAAAAGAAACATGACCAGCAATATGAGGTAGGTCACTGTCCCCCTCCATCCTTTGGGACCCCATCTGGAGTACCGACTCTAGGTCTGGGGTGCCCAGCCAAGGTCATGGAGCTGTTGCAGATCTGAGCTTGTTCAGCCTAGAAAGGAGAAGACCTTGGGGAGACCTCATTGGGACCCTCCTTTACCTAAAGGCCTACAGGAAAGATGAGGAGGGACTCTTTACTGCGGAGTACAGTGATAGAACAGGGGTAATGGTTTTAAGCTAACAGAGGGTAGATTTAGATTACACATTAGGAAGAAATTCTTCACTATGGGGTTGCACAGACACTGAAAAAAGTTGCTCCCTCCTTGTGAATGCTCCTTCTGGAGGTGGTTTTGGCAACCTGGTCTAGCTCACAGTGTCCCTTCACATGGCACGGGTTTGGAACTAGGTGATCTTTAAAGCCCTTTCCAACTCAAATCGTTCTAAGATTTTATACTTCTATGATTCTGTGATATATTTAAAATCATCTTCTAATGACAGAGCTTTAGAACAAGTCACAGAGATTGTGGAGTCTCCTCTGGAGATACTCAAAGTATGCCTGGAATGCTTTCTTGTGCAACCTACTTGTAGGTGGGATCTCTCCAGATGTTCCTTCCAACCCCTATGATTTTGATTCAGTGGTTCTGGTTTCTAAGCTTATGGAGTGCATTTTAGTTCCCTTTTCCTCTTTCTGTAGAAATGAAAATAGAAACTTTTTTTATATGCTGAAATTGATAAGTCTCTCTTAATTACATCCTTAAAATAAACTGGGTTTTATGAACAGCCTCAAATTCACAAGAGAATTCTATGAAGACTTTAATGCTGCAGTTGTCATTTCTGATTCAGCACTTTTTTCCCTGAGTTTGACCTGTGGACTATGATCTATTTTACATAGCTAATTTTAAAAACTGAAATAATTTTTGGTCTTGACAACTTGGGTTGAATTTGAACTAGGAGATGCAAGGCCAGTATTGCACTATCCCACTGCCAGTTTGATTCCTAAAGGAATCGAAGTCATTCAAGTTTTTCCACCTAATTTTGTATTCTATTGCAGCTCACAGAGACATCACTCTGTCCCTTTCTAAAGACCAGCAAAATCAGTTGTCTTGGTCAAAATATATGCAGTTACTGTCTGGATGTAGCCTGGTCTGAAAAGGAATCTGGTTAATTAACATTGATTACAATCTACCATCTGCAAGTAAAAATTGATTCTCGGGTTCCTAATTTGAATGCCTCTCTGTCCTAATTTCACTGTTTCTGTGACTGTCCAATGAGAGAGACAGGGATAAAGAGTGAGCCCACTTATTAAATGTCCCAGCTATACGTAGGTGCCCATATGAAAGATGTCAGTGATCCTTCTGGTCCCACTTTATCACCCATAGAATGGCCATTTGTTAGCGCAGCATCTAATTGCTGCAAATTGTCAGTGTGCACATTTGGACTCTGTTCAACGCTCCATTTTTTACTGAGAGAGGAGCAATGATATTGATTTTGGATAGCCAAGGAGAATGCCAGGGATATTAGTAAGGAGCTCAGAGAACACAACGCATAAACTTTTATGACATGATGTCAAACTGCATCGCACAGGCATAAATGAAAAGGACAACATCTTCTGTAATTACTGCAAACACATACCATACACCTATTAGAAAAAGGCTACATTTGAATGAAAAAGAGACTCTGTAAAAGGCAACACCTCAGAAAATTTGTGTGGTCAAGATGGAAAAGTGGGAAGAGTTTTGTGTGTAAGATTGGAAATGACAATGCAGGAGCCAAGAGCTGTATTTCTGATGCTGCTGCTATTTCACAGTGACTGAAATCTGTACTTCTGTAGACTGGTGAATGACTTCCACCTTTCTTTGAGTATGGTTTGTATAATCCCAAACAAAGCACTGGCACTCGCTTAGTTAAGTTTGTGCTAGGGCAGAGTAGAGCACAGCCTCTATTGCAGACTGAGTGAAGTTTGTCTGCTCCTTGCCCCTCCCTTGTATCTGAGTCCTGGCTTATCTGTAGAGTTTGCACAGTGGTTTGTAGCAAGAGAATTGTGCAAAACACTTTCACAGTCATAAATTCAGATATTTTTTTCTCCTTGTGTCTGCCTCTCTTTGACTTCTCACTGTCTCTGGTGCATTATGAAAGTTAATGTCAGTAAATGTGTTTCAGCTCACCTAGAATTTCACCCATGGAATCTTGATAGCCCAAATTTTAGAAATTAAGTTAGGATGATGGGCACAAACTAGAATGCAGAAAGTTCCATCAAAACATCAGGAAACACTTTCCTTTGTGAATGAGGGAGGACTGGCATGAATCGTCCAGAGAAAATGTGAAGTCTCCTCCTTGGTGATCTTCAAATACTGTCTGGACATAGTCCTGAACAACTGGCTCTGGGTGGTCCTGCTTGAGCAATGGGTTTAGGCCAGATGACCTCCAGAGGTCCTTCCCACCCTCAGCCATTCTGTGATTCTATGAGACAACACAAAGAGCATAAATATACTTGGAGTTATTGTGTAACTCTGTTTCTACTTAGGAGTTTATTTCTTTATTTTTAAAATTGATTTATCTGAATTTTTAGAGTTCTAAATTCAACAATGGAAAAATTTTAAAGATATACTTGACTACTGAATATCCTTTTTGCATGGGATCTGCTGCTTCAGGCAATAGCAAGAGATACAGGAGTTGACAGAGGAATCCCCCCACTGACTAACCAGTATTTTCCCCAAACTTTGAAATACTGCCTTAAACTCAGAGCAACAGCAGATGAATGGTGAAGACTGAAATGATGTCAACTATTTGTGTGGAGGCCAAAGAAAATACAAAGTGGCTCTCAATGGCTTCATCTCTGAATCTGTTGCAATGCAGCTGTGAGTAATAAGTTTGCTTTCTTTTCAAGCAGAGTACAGTACATATGAAATAGTTTCTGAACTTAGCACAGTTTCTATGATTTTCCTTGGGGATCAGGAGCCTTTCAAGCATTGCAGTGAAGAGTTTGATCTCAGCATACCGTGCAGCGGGGAGATGGGTGGTGGTCTGCTGGCTTGATCTCACAGATTGCAGAGCTTGGGAAAAGGCACTATTTATATATATTAATATCATTTTATTACTAGTGCTATCTTTTATTTTGACCCATCTGTATAGTGCCCAATTTCGTACTATTTTAAGCACATGTCCAGAGAAGTTATGCAAATATGTAAGTTTTCTGTATGGGTGGGTTTAGAAAAAAACTCAGAGGGAATAAATAGGTAGATTAAATCTTTCTTTTTATCTAAAATTCATAGGTCCCCAACCACTGCAGAAGCTATTATTTCTAGAAGGTGAACATGACCTCAGAAGAGTGTCCCTTCATACTTATATGAATGATTTTTACTAAAAATATATTTAAATTATATTTCTTTTCATGACCACAAAATCAGAGATTTTACACATAGTATTAATGTTTGTATTTAGACTTTTCAAAAATTCTACAGTGTCTCTTGAAAATGACAAATAACAAGTCATGTAGTTTGCATCCTTCACAGTTTGCATGCAGCAAATCAGAAGTAAATAATGCTATGAAGTCAAAACAAAGTAAATATATTACTTTTGCTTTTACTTTTGAATTTTGCTACTGCTTCCAGTGGGCATCACGCTCCTCCAGAGAAGTGTCTTGCCTTATCCTTCAGGTTCATTACCTATTAGGTTTAGAAACAAGGGAGATCTTTATTTTCTACATCAGATGGAGGAAGAATTCTCCCTACTCACAGTGGAAAAAGAGGATGTAGACCATGACCTAAAAACATCTGTTTTGTTGTCGTTGTTGTTGTTGTTCAGTGAATTGCCCATGACTGCAAAGGTTTTGCAGCACCTCTGACTCTTTCTATTGACTTCCTGTGACACAACTTGGCTTTTTGTCCATTTGAGAGCTCAGAATTTTGTTGTGATGTGCTGGGGCATATTTTGCTGCTGGGATATAGAACAGATATTTGGTGAGTTTTTGAGGCCAAACATCTTCTTACTTTTTCTTATGAGGAAAGTGTGGGAAAGCTGGGACTGTTTAGCCTGGAGAAGACTGAAAGTAGATTTTATGAACACTTATTAATACCTAAAGAATGGCTTTCAAGAGGATAGGGCCAGACTTATTTCAGTGGTGCCCAGGGACAGGACAAGGGGCAGTGGGCACAAAGGTATACACAAAGGAACACGGGAAGTTCCATCTAAACATGAAGAACTTCTTTATTTTGAGGGTGACAGAGCACTGGAACAGGTTGCCCAGAGGTAGTAGAGTCTCCTTCTCTGGAGATATTCAAAACCACCTGCATCCTTTCCTGTGCAACCAACTGAGGGAACCTTGCTGTAACGGGGGTTTGAACTAGATGATCTCCAGAGGTCCTTTATAACCCCTACACAATTCTGAGATTCTGTGAATACAGTGGATCAATTATGGTGAATCAGGGGATTTCTTCAGGCCTTCCATACCTATGTTTTGTTTTCTCTTACTTTGAAATGTGTGGACCTTAATTCCTAAGGAAGCTGCTTAACTCACCTCAGTACAATTGAAAATAACAACCTTCACAGGCATCTAAGCTAAACGCCTGCAGTGTGGTAACTGCTGGTTGAAAATATCTGGGGCAAAGATTAGTCCTTTTTTTTAAACTTGTGATTTATTTAGCCTACACCTTGAGAAAGCATCAGGTTAATAATATTGGGAATAGTGATCTTGCTCTGGAGATCTGACAGAAAGTCTAAGTTAGCTGAAATAGTAGAGGTAAAACACAGGTATATAAATGAGATCTGAAAGTGGCCATGTGTTGTCTACAAAAGTGTTGACTGCTGCTTTATCTCACATCTCCCTTCCTCTCCCACTTCAGGAAAACACAAGTAATGATAGGGAAAAAAAAAAAAACAAAAGTGTCATCAGTGATTATGTGAAAGCAGGCAAATATTAAGGGGTTTCATGAGGGAAGACATATCTAGCAGATGCCAGTTCTTCACTGAAGAGATAAAGTGGCTACACCCACTTTATGCTGAGGACCGGGAAGAGAAAACTTGAATGAAATGCTAACACAGTTGTTAATTGTTATACATATGCAGAAGTGAATTTGCTTATGAGAATGCAAAATATATATTACAGGAGAGGTCCCATTCTATTATCTGTAGACTGAAAATATTGGCTTGTGGGTTTTTCTTAAATTTAAAATGGAGTTGTTGAAGTTTTCTTCTTTTTTGATAACTGCAGTAACAGTCAAGGGTCAGAAGAGGGAATTTCCTTGCCCTTTGTTAGTACAACTGTTAAATTAATCCAGTGGTTGGGATGATTTAGTACTGACAAAGGACTGAAAAGCTGTGAGGAAAAGCAGTATTTTGGGGACTCAAATAAAAAGCTCATTGGGAATTTTGGTTAGTGAGAGAAGCGAGGACTAAAATCATGGAGGACAAGAGAAAACATCTGCACAAATAAGAGGCAAGATGTTCTGTCTCATTCTGCCATTGCCAATGAGCCTGAAGAGAAAAGAAATAATTCTCTTTGAGTGATTCAAATGTATCATTTGTTTGAAAAAAGGCATAAAGCTGGGATCCACAGGGAAAAGAACATGAAAACAACAACTCAGAAACACTCAAGTGAGATAACAGCAGAAAGGCATGACAAGTCAGGTGCAAGCCAAGTGTGATCAGGGATAAAAGCTAAAGCTACATGGAATTCCAAAGGTTTGGTTGGCAAGAATGTGGGTTGTTGATAGGCTTGAGGTGCTTTGAATTCA
This sequence comes from Lagopus muta, assembly GCF_023343835.1. Lineage (NCBI taxonomy): Eukaryota > Metazoa > Chordata > Aves > Galliformes > Phasianidae > Lagopus > Lagopus muta. The sequence goes on from NC_064472.1 coordinate 32,662,975, forward strand.
AAGCTGTTTGATCCTGAAATCCTAAAAGCACAAAATGAAGTAACTTCTACAAGGAATTAAAGCGTTCATGTCAACCTTGTAGGTCTTCTGTTTCTGGATAGCTGTCAGGACACCGCCATTCTCTTCACTGGCCACTGGGTGGTGCAGTCCAGACTCCAGCTTGCTTTCACCGGCTGGCTAGTTTCAACATTGGCACTGATAACCCAGTGCTGTCTGTGAGAATAAATGTGTATTTGGCACAATCTCCAAGGGACCAGTAGGTTGACACCTTCACCAGATGGATATTGGTTTTGTGTCAGTTCTCCATGTCCCAAAAATGTATATCTTATATTTGATTTATACACAATTTGCTACAATTTAGATAGCTGAGGGGGACAATGAAGAAAGTACATATATTTATTGCAAGCAATATTTATTAGCATGATAGTGGTAAATATAAGGTCCTGTCCCAGAATTCACTGGGTAACGCAAGTTGCATGGCCTATATTAAAAATGAGTTTTAGTGAGGAGAGGTTACAGAAATAACTACCTTATGAAAACTGGTTCTTGTACATTGTATAAGCCTTTCAATAGCCTTTCAATAACTATGATTACAAATGTTACGGGATTGTATTTCTTTGTCATTCTTTAGATTTCAGTCTTCACTGCGCACATAGAGAAGATAAAAATAAAGTTGTTATATGTGGCTGGAATCTCCCTTAGGAAAACCTATTTAGATTCAGAACTGATTTTTTACCTAACTTTTTAGATAACTGAAAGGTAGAGGAATTTTTTTATGAAGAAAAAAAGAAAACAGTACCAGGAAAGATGAAATTAAAAGGTTTTTTTTTTTATTAATTACTATGTGAGCAAAACCACATTATCTTGAAGAGTTGTGTGTGGACTATGCTCAAAGGTGGAATGGAAATGAAACCTGCTCTAAGACCAATCACAAAAGATTCTGAAAGTTACGTGTTCTTATAAGACAAAGATAGAAACATTTACATGGGAAAATGTTATTTGCAATGTGGTGATCAATTCATAAAACTGCCCTCTTCTATGAGCTAAGTATCACTTCTCTTTACAAATTCTTCCTTTGAATCTGCTGTTAGAACTTCTCTCATCTTATCTGAGCTTTCTTTTTATATCATACATCATTCCACCTTCAGTGTAGTGACTCATGCCCCTCCTTGCTCGTAGAAAACTTGACGCTGTATTTGCATGGTTCTTGTGCACCTTTAGGAAGAGTTTCAGGATGCCTGTCCTCATGAAGGAAACCTTAATGAGGAGAAACAGCAGAGGCTTATGTAGGTCACTCCAGACACTCCATGGCAAAAACAGTATAGAATAAAACAAAGATTAAGATAACTAGTAATCTTTTTGCATTGACAGTTGTCTGGAGTGTGTAACTGCAACCAGAATATTCTTCGGATAAATTTCTTACCATATATAAGGTTACATGTATGAAGATGAGTTCCTTTCACTGTTATCTTGCCAAAACTCTATCTTAGTTAGATGCTGGAGTTGTTGTATTTCAAGGAAAATATGGATACTCCTCATAGAGACCGAGCTACTACTACTACTACTACTTTAGTCACAACAGGCTGTTGTTTCACTCTGAGTCAATCTGCTGAAATCTCTGTATGGAATTTTCTCTTTCTATCATGCTAATCTGGAAGAGGAAAATAAGTCTTCATTGACTTTGCATCCACTTTTTCCCTTTTTTCAGTTACACTTTTCCTGGGAAAAACTGTCAAATTGGAATAAAGGCTCCAAAATACTTCTTGTGTTAATGATGGCCATCATTTTACTCTGTCTCTCTATGCTAGAAGCAACACTTTTGCAGCAGTTCGTGCAGGCAGACTGCTGTAACTTGCTGGTAGGTTAACAGCCTGTGGAAGCATTCTTGATCTTAGCCAGAATGGTGGTGCGCACATGCCTGAGAGCTTAACCTGGTGCCACTTCAGAGAAATCCCCAGAGATGCCTTATACATCCACCCAAGCATAACTACTGAAAAAGTAGACCTTGATACTGGCAGTTGATTACACCTTAAATTACATATATAAAAATTCCCTCCTCAGATTTCCTGTATCCTCCTTCAGGTACTGGAAGGTCTATTTAGAACCTTCTCTCCAGGCTGAAGAGCCCCAGTTTTTTCAGGCTGTCTTGATAAGGGAGGTGTTCCAGGCCTCTGATCATCTTTGTGGCCCTCCTCTGGACCTGATCCAACAGTCCCATGTTATTCTTGTGTTGGGGGCCCCAGAATTGGGTGCAGTACCACAGGTGGAGTCTCACGTGGTGGGGTCTTGCCAGAAGAGCGACAAAGGTTCCTTAGTTGTCTCTCAGGACAAGAACAAGAAGGCCACATCAATGGTATGTATAGCTATTGCAGATCTTTTTGAATTTCACTAAGGAAACCTCCATCCTCTGCTTGCATTTCTTCTCCAAAGTGCCTGTATACCAACGCATGCAGCAATGGGAATAAACAGAAAGAAGGAGAGGATCTTAGACACTGTCCCACACCACATCCCTATATCTAAATTGAGGAGATATGGATTTGAATGTCAGACTATTCAATGGATAAATAATTGTTTGGATGGCCACAGCCAGAGGTTTGTGGTCAATGACTTCTGTTTTCATTTGGAGGCTCGTGATGACTAGTGTTCCCTAGGCATCCATTCTGGGACTTGTGTTCTTCAACATCTTCATCACTGACATACATAGTCAGTGGGATTGAGTGCACCCTCAGCAAGTTTACTAGTGACATCCAGCTGAGTGGTGCAGTTCACATAACAGGAGGAAGGACCCAGGCAGGCTAGAAAAGTGGGCCCATATGAACAGAATGAGGTTCAACAAGGCTGAGTACAAGATGCTGTGCCTGGGTTGGGGCAATCCCAGATATGTATACAGACTAGGAGAAGAAGTCATTGAGAGCAGCCCCATAGAGAAGGATTTGGGGGTTCTGGTGAGCAAGAAATTTAACACGACCCAGCAGTGTGCTCTTGCAGCCTGAAAGGCCAGTTGCATCTATGTCCAGGTGGAGGCTGGTAATGAGCGGCGTCTCCCAGGGTCTGTCCTGAGACCAATGCTCTTTAACATCTTTATCAATGACACTGATGATGGAATCGAGTGCACACTCTGCAAGTTTGCTGATGATACCAAGCTGAGTGGTGCGGTTGACACAGTGGAAGGAAGGGATGCCATTCAGAGGGACATCAACAGGCTTGAAAGGTGGGTCCTGGTGAATGAGATGAGGTTCAACACAGCAAAGTGCAGAGTTTTGCACTTGGGCCAGAGGAATCCCAGGCATCCATACAGACTGGAAGGAGCGACCCTTGAGAGCAGCCCTGCAGAGAAGGACCTGGCGGTCTTGATGGATTAAAAGCTTAACATGAGCCAGCAGTGTGCTCTTGCAGCTCAGAAAGCAAATGGTATCCTGGGCTCCATCAGAAGAGGGGTGGCCAGCAGGGACAGGGAGGTGATTGTCCCCCTCTACCCTGCTCTTATGAGGCCCCATCTGGAGAACTGCGTCCAGGTCTGCAGCCTCCAGTACAAGAAAGACAGGGAGCTGTTGGAGAGGGTCCAGAGGAGGGCCACAAAGATGATCAGGGGACTGGAGCACCTCCCCTATGAAGACAGGCTGAGGGAGCTGGGCTTGTTCAGCCTGGAGAAAAGAAGGCTGTGGGGTGACCTCTTTGCAGCCTTTCAGTACCTAAAGGGAGCCTACAAACAGGAGGGGAATCAACTCTTTGAAAGGGTTGATAACTGCAGGACAAGGGGAATACTCTGCTGTCATGAAACCCCATCTGGAGTAATGTGTCCAGGCCAGGGTGCAAGGAGAACTGGTAACAGTTGGAATGTGTCCAGAAGAGAGCTGCAAGATGATCAGAGGGCTGGAGCAGCTCTTTTATGAAGAAAGTTTGATGAAACTAGGCTTGTTCACCTGAGATAAGAGAAAGCCTCAGAGACATCTCATTGCAGTCTTCCAGTACTTAAAGGAAGCTTATAAACAGGAGGGAGAGTGATTTTTTTACGCAGCTGGAGAGTGACAAGACAAAGAGGAATGTCTTGAAATGAAAAGAGGGGAGATTCTTTACTAAGAGAGTGAGGAAGCAATCAAACATGTTGCCCTGAGAAGCTGCGGATGCCCCATCCCTGAAGATGTTCAAGGCCTGGTTGGATGTTGTTCTGGGCAGCCCAGCCTAATGGCTGACATTTCTACCCGTGGCAGGGGGGTTGAAAGTTCTTTAAGGTTCCCTCCTACCTAAGCCATTCTATGATTCTGTGATTCTATAATTCTCTGATCTGCATGTGGTCACAGAGCCATGATATCATTGTGATCAGAGAGACATGGTTGGACAGTTTGCATAACTGGAATGCTGTCAATGGATGGCAATGTAATTTTTCGGTAAGAGACACAAGCAAGTTGAGGCAGTGGAGTTGCTCATAATGTGAGAGAGGATGTGCAATATACTGAGCTCTGCCTATGGATGAATGATGAACAAGTGAAGAGTTTATGAGTGAGTATTAAGTATGAGTGATGACACTGTAGGTGTTTATTACAGACTGCTTGATCATAATGGGAGAAGTTAATGAAGTATTCAGAAAACTTAAAGTAACCTTTAACCTTAAAGTGACCTTAACACAGGCACTAGTTCATATGTGGGTCTTCAACCACAGTGATATTTGCTAGAAAACCAACATAGCTCGGCACATACAGTCCAGGAAGATCCTGCAGAACTTCAGTGATTAACTTTCTGATCCAGTTGGAGAAGCCAACAAGGAAAATTGTGCTGCTGGACCTTGTTCTTACAAACAAAGGACTGACTGGGATGTGAAGACTGGGGACAGCCTTGAGTACAGTGATCATGAGATGATAGAGCTCAGGATCTCGCACAGGGGAAGCAGTGGAGTAAGTAGGATTGCAAGCCTGGACTTCAGGAGAGAGAATTTAGACCTCTTCAAAGACTTGCTTGGAGGAATCCCATGAAATAAGACTCTTGGAAGGTAAAGGAGTCTGAGAGAAATGGCTAAAATTCAGGAACCACTTCCTGCAAGCTCAAGATTGGTACAACTGTATGAATAAGAGATCAGGTAAAAGTGGCAAGAGAATGGCACTGATGGAAGTGATGCACTGGAGCAAATTGCCCAGAGAGGATATGGATGCCCCATACCTGGAGGCATTCAAGACCAGGCTGAATGTGATTCTGGGCAGCCTGGTCTAGTGGTTGGCAGCCCTGTGCATAGCAGGGGGTTGAAACTAAATGATCTTTGAGGTCCTTTTCAACCCAGGCCATTCTATGACTCTATGATTCTATGAAAGAACAGTGAGGTGGATTGAGAACTGACTGACCAAGCTCAGAAAATTGTCATCAGTGCTGCAGTCTAGAGGTCTGAAACTAGCAGTGTTCAGGTCAGTACTTGGTCCAGTTTTGTTCAGTGTCTTCATCAATGACCTGGATGAAGGGATGGAATGCATCCTCAGCAAGTCTATTGTTGATACAAAGCTGGGGTGACTGAGGTACAGGAAGGCTATGCTACCATTCAATAAGTCCGGGACAGGCTGGAGAATTGGGTGAAGGGGAAGAAAAAGAGATTCAACAAGGGCAAGTGCAGAGTTCTACAGATGGGCAGGAATAACAACATACAAGGTTAGGGGCAGACCTTCTGGAAAGGGGCTTTGTGTAGAAGGATCTGTGTGTCCTTCTGGACAAGAAAGATAGTGATATCCTGAGCTGCATTAGAAACAGCCTGGCCAGCAGGTTGAGGGAATTTATTGGCCTCCATTTTCTGTGTCGTGGAGAAGCCACATCTACAGAGCTATGTTCAGAAAGACAAGGAACTTTTAAAGTCTAGTAGAGGGTACAAAATCAGGAGCCCAGTGCATGTCCCTTATGAAGAAAAGCTGAGAAACCTGGGACTGTTTAGCCTGGAGAAAGCTGAGAGGAGAACTTACTAACACTTACAAATATCTAAAAAGTGACTTTCAAGTTCATGAGGCCAGACTTTTCTCAATTACTCCTGGTGACAATGGGCAATGGGCACAAACTGGAACACAAGAAGTTCCATCTGAATATGAAAAAGCCTTTATTTTGAGGGTGAGAGAGCACTGGAATAGGCTGCTCAAAAGGTTATGAGGTACGTTTTTCTGGAGATATCTAAAACCCACCTGGACACTTTCCTTTGTAACCTACTGGAGGGAATCTGCTTTAGCAGGAGCTGAACTAGACGATCTCCAGAGGTCCCTTCCAATCCATACGATTCTGTGATTCTGTGAGTGGTGCTGCCAAAAAAAAAAAAGACTGCAGTAGCTAAATTAAAATAGTCTGAAGAAAACAATAATGAGCTTCAATCAAGGTAATTATTTTACACATATTTTCCAGTGTGGTTTGTTCACCTGGACCTGCTCCCAGATTTTGGGTGATGACGGCAATGGAGCAGGGTATAATATCTGCACCTGACGTTCCCTGTGCCATTTCCTGCTCAGCTCAAGCTTTGATCTTGGTCTCTGAACGTAATTATGAAGCCTGAATCAGAACCAGGCTCTCATTTCTGCTGCTCCAACTTGCCCTCTTCTTTAGCTCCTGAGGAAGACCCTGTGATTCTCAAATATTTGCATTTTATTTTTAGTCCAATAAAATGGACCACCTAGAAATTCAGGTTGTTTGTCTTTATTATTATTATTATTTTTTTTTTTTATTACCCGCTTCTTATTATGTAACCAATGTACCCCAAGAGTATCCAGTAAGTATGTAGAAAACATAATTAATCTTCTGTAAGAAATGTGCCTTCTTTGCTTTAAATTGTACCAAGCCCTTAGCTGACATTAAGTCAGTCATCGTAAGTTCATTTGCACCATTTGTATGTTTGGCTCAATCTTTTTGCTTTTAGTGATTGTTGCACACTGAGATGGCAGCACAAGACTAAAAAAATTGTCTCTGTTATCAGCAGGGGGCAATTAGCATAGCTCTGTTAACTGGATTGAGGCTATCTTGATTTACAGCAGCTGAACATTTGGCCCCTGCAGATACTGTTTCAATGTTTTCCATTACTCACCATGGTATACACACACACACACACACACGCACAGATATATTTACAAGACTTTGCACTGATTTCAGGAGGGAAGGATCTTAAGTTCCTATATCCTACATACTGCATGCTAGACCTCTTGTAAACTATACTGTAGATAGTATAGTAATCACCATTATGTTATGTTTGTGTATTTAATTATGATATCTAATTTCTGTCTACTGACAGAGAAGAGCAAAAGTAAAGAATTAAGAACCAGACCCCAAAGTTCTATTTTTCTTTCATGCAATTCTTGACAAAGATATCACATCATTCATCCTTTTAAAATTTAATTCAATCAGGACAAAGAACAATAATGAATCTTATACCTGATCTCTCCCTATATATACATACATACATAAATACAGAGATATATATATCAGATCTCAGATGAATCCTCCTTTTTTTCGCTGTTTTAAATATGATACAAAAACAACAGAAGCAAGAACACAACCATTATCTTACCTCTAATTTTTAGAACTTTGGGTTTCTAAAAAGATTTGTCAAACTTGCCCCAGATGTTTGTTGACATAGAGCTCAGTGTCCATCCTTCATTAACAAGAACATTTTTCTGTAGCCATTTTCCACCTTCCATCACAAACAGCACGTGGCAACTGCTCACATCTAGTAATTGTTAAAAATTCTTTTGGGAGAGTTAAGGTTGTAAAACAAGAATGTTAAATACATGTATAAAAAGCGCAAGCCAACAGTTTACAGCTCCTACATAAATGTCCTCCTTATGCTTTCTTTATTTTTCTATTAGAAAATGACAAGGCAAAGGTCAAGCACCCAGCAAATGCCCACTTTTGCTGAGTACTGAACCACAGCAAACTAAATCTAGATAATCCCCAATCCTTTCTTTTGTAGAGAAGGGGAAGAGCATGAAGGAGCAAACAAAGCACCTCTTTTTCTTCTGTAGGTTTAGGAAAATACTACAGAAGCTGGAAGCCCAGGCTTAAATGTAGTATCAGGCAGCCCAACATGATTGTGGCCTTCAGCAGGGTTGCTCAAATTCCAACATAATGTAAATGATGAAAGGCTTGAGCTACTACTTATTTATGGAAAGATTGGTTTATACTTGCAATATCACCAGAATAAACTTGTTAAATATTTTTAAATATTAAAAAGACAGGCTTTATCTTGTTAGATAAAGCAGACACTTTCTGCCTCTATTTCTTCACTGACCTTTTAAAGACAGCACTCTTCATTAAACAGTCAAGCACAGAGTTAAAGGGAAAGTATTTCCATTTCTTTTCTCTGAAGTGGCTAACTTTGAAGTCTTGTAGTGCAAAAGATACAGTTCATAGTGGAGTCAAATACTCACCACAGGAACTACTGTTCTTACAATAGCAGAGGGTGTGTTACAATGGGGATTTGCAGAATATACAGACTTTTTGAACACAGTCAATACACGGTGTTCTGTTAACAAGTTGATCTCTTCCTGGAGCCATCCTTTAGATCCTTTATTACAGGAACTACTGCAAAAGAGTTTCACTGAAACAGGGTAATTCCTTTGACAGATGTGATAACAATAACTATATTTTCCTTTTTGATACATGGTTTTTGGTTTCACTTCACATATCTGTATTAAGGGATTTTTTATGGACGTTTTATCCTACTACTAGATCTTCTCTTAAGTTGGGATTATTCTGTAATCAGTAGCATTTTCAATCTGTCAGAAACTGCAGAGAGCAGTTGAGAAATAATAAGACAGGCTTCTGCAGGCATTCCATAAAAGTTTCTCTAAGTACTTAGTAACTGTTCAAACACTATGCAAAGCATAGTGACAGATTCCTAATTTTCACACTCCAAACTGTCCCTAAGGAGCTGTTAAATTTTCCAATAAGGAGTAATACAGAGATGTTCTGGCTATGTTTCCATAGATATTTCCTTAAGGAAATGTTCTTATTCAATGAGTTAATAAAACTAACTCCTCCCTGCTCCACCCTTCCTCTGCCCTCTTCTTCCTTTTTCCTTTTTACTTCCCTTCCCTTTCCTCCTTTCATCCTTTTCTTCTCCTTTCCGGCCTCCTTTCTTTCTTCCTTTCCTTCTTTCTCTTTTCTTCCTTTCCTTCTTTCTCTTTTCTTCCTTTCCTTCTTTCTCTTTCCTTCTTTCTCTTTTTTTTTTCTCTTTTTTTTTCTTTCTTTTTCTCTTTTTCGTTCTCTTTTTTCTTTCCCTCTCCCTTTTCCTTTCCCTTTTGCTTTCCCTTTCATTTTCCTTCTTCTTTTTCTTCTTCTTTTCCTTCTTTTGTCCTCTTTCATTTGAAGAATTCTTCATTCCCACCACTCAGCTTTCACAGGCTACAACTGTTGCTGAGCTAAGTAACTGCAAGGTTTTCTTCTGCTTTGTCAGGAGCCATTTACATGTGTTTATCCACTAATAAATTACATTCTGTCTACTGAAATTCATGATGATTCAGAAAAACACACCTACAGAATATTATTGATCTATATCACTTACGAATACCAATGTCTCAAACGTTCACAGTACCCTTCAAGTTTTGTGATTATCTTCTCTGCTGTGACAGAAAGTATATACATCTCCCAGTACTGGCTTTGAAAGCACGAGACACAATTACTCATCTTTTGCATGCCTGAAATACCTATCAGGGCATTTGAAACTGGGACAGGAATTTTTCTTCCAATGATGACAATTTTTCTTTTATTTTCTCCTTTTTTAAAAAATGCCTCTGAAAAAACAGCAGTTATCTATTCTCATTCATCTGCATTGCTCAATGCCTTAAAAGTAACTCCTTGCAGAGAAATGAATTCCTTTTTACTTTTTCTTGTGGAACATACGTTTTAGGGCATGAGTTATCATCTCACACTGTGCTGTTAAATGTTTCTTTACTATTCATAAATGCTTTGACTCTCATCCATTTTGGATTTTGTTGGTAGAAAAAGTGAAGCTGAAGAGTGAAATTCCATTGAGCAGTTTTGACAGAATCCAAGCACTGCATTATTTTTAAATTTATGTTTGTTTTCAAGACCATTCTCTTTACTCTATCTGTAACACACACACAGTTAAGAATACTTACTGTTTTGCTAAAACTCAGTATTGCGTGGTACCAAAGAATACTTAACATGGCAGACAAGCACCTGCTGGCAACATTTTGATATAGACAGATGTAGGCATGATCTTTACCTATGGTAATGTAAAGGAATGAAATAGAATCCAGGAATAATCATCTACTGACAGTGACTGCCAAAAATACTATTATTATTCTATCCTAGCTCATAATTTTGAAATGGTTAGATTAGAAAAATTCAGAGGACAATATTAGTCTAAATACTGATGTCCTGATGGACAATTGCTCTGCAAAATGAGATTAAGAGATTCCGTGCTCTGGTTTGTAGACACACTTAATTTCTGATTAGATGACTGGAAGAAACTGTTATGTTCAGAGCGGTTGGCTGGAAGAAACTGTCAAAGTGTTGATGTTTTCCAGGGACTGTGGCTCCACGTTGTACATTAATTCTATTTGGTTTTGTGAAAATACTAATGGGTCATATGAAATCTTTGGAGTCTTATGAGATTTGCTTGCCATTTTCCAACCTTCCTTGCAGGATTCAGTGAATGTTGGCACAAAAAGGTATAGACAGTACTTAATTTCTTATACTGGTGATGGTGTCCACCCTAAAAGTGAAGTTCCCTTACTTCACTAGCTTGGAAGTCAGAATACGGCTGGAGGAAAGTAAGAGATCTCTTCTTGCAGGTGACCATCCATGTCAATTCTTGCTTGTCCATCTTTATTTTAGTAGTCCCAAAACAGGTTCTGAAATCCTGTATCAGATTCTGAACATACTCTTTGAAACATCAACATCTCCTCTTTAAGAACTAAAGCACCACAGCTTTCCATCTGACTTTCACTAGACAGCAGAAGGAGCCACACACAGAGGAAGGAGTTCATTGTTATGGTTGTTGTGGATCTTTAGGATTCACAGTGGCATAAAAATTTCCACTCGAGCACTGAAAGCTGGCTGGCCTTTATGCATCAGGGTTGTGCAACCCATAACGGGCCTTACTTTCAGGATCAAGCACGTTTTCTTCTTTTATTCCAATGTAACAAAAAAATACCTCATAAATACTTGTTTCTGATAGTGATTCCAATAATCACCCTTGCTGAAAAAAGTGTACTCTGTCTTGTAATTATCTGCCATCAAGAAAGCTTAGAAAAAAAAAGGTAAGAGAAAAGGTATATGTTTTAAAACATGTCAGCAGCTGGAAAGACCTGGACCTTTAAAAAGTTTTTTTCTTTTTTCGTTTTTCTTTTTTTTTCTTCAGAAGGGATCTTATAGTGAAGGAATCACTTAGAAAATGGCTCAGTGTACCTTTGAGCTAAACCTGAGGTTGAATTAACTTTGTAACCAGACTTGAGTGTGTGTATATATATTTTGTTTGTTTGTTTGTTTGTTTCCATTAAAACATTGATTAGAAATCAGGGGATGCAGAATTGACTGAAGGAAATTACCATTCATGTGACCAAGTACAAGATTTGCATTTCAGTTTGGAAAGACACTTTGTTGATTATATTATCTCCTGGAGCTCAACAGAGATCTGCCAAGAACAGAAGTGGGTATTATCCCTCAGCTTAGAGTAACACACATAGTCTGTGGAGCAAAAAACCCTTGCTCACCACTATGAACGTTTTCACTGGTTGCTGAAAGAGCCTATGTGAGAGCTGGAAAGACCAGAGCATTCCAGCAACTTCCTTATTTTCCAGAAATAAAAAATATTAGTCAAATAAAACCCTATGCAATGTTTCTTATGAACAGTTTATGAAACAGATACCTCACTTATTCTAGAATTCTAGAGTCACTAACAACAACTGTCAAGAAATCAGATTTCTCTAAAAAGAGGCTGAGGTGGCACAGAAAGGTTTCTTGAAGCAGTCATCAGCCACCAGCTCCTGCTGACAACTTCAGAGACCAGGGCAATGGAGTCTTCTTAAGGAAAATAGCAAAATACAGAGACCAAACCTTACAGGAGTTCAGTGGAAATGGAGTTCCTAGTTCAAACAAATTTACTTCAGAAAAGACTAGCTTCTAGTCATTTGGCTTCTGCAAACTATTCAGAGTGCCTTCCTCCCTCAATCCTATTAAATCTGCAGTTTTCAGAACCCATTCCACATAAATCAGTTTTGAGCTGATCAGTATTTCTTTAATAATAGTTTCCAGACCCACGCTGTTAGGGTATAAAAAAATCAGAATAACCCAAACCGGAATTTTTTGAAATTAATTTTGTCTTGTGAGAGGTAGCAAAATGGCAGATGGAAAAACTGATGTTCAGGAAAGTTGGCTTTACCTGAAAGAGCCTCCTAGCTTTAAATGCCTCTCAGTTATTTCAAGTAGGAATATCTCCACTGATTCAAATGCATGTATGTTTACCAAAATTAGCTAAGGATCTAGTCATTTTTCTTAGTAAGAGGTCTGGATCTGCTTGCTTTTTGACTATTTTTACTAAAAAAAATACCTGAGCTAACTGACCCAGTTCAATTTGCCAGTATTCTGATAAATATCTGTCTTTCTGCTTTCACTGCTGAATGTCTGTCTTTCTCAGTTACATCCACCAGAGGGGGAAAAAAAAAAAAAAAAAAAAAAAAAAAGTTTAGAATGATTCCCAATGATCTTGATAACTTGTTTCTCTGTTTTGATTCTCTGAATTACTGCTTACTGCTTACAGATGAGCTTTATTTCTTTTGATGAGCAAACAAGAAAGTCAGTAGTGTTGAATCCCCGTCTGCCACTGTCACAGAGTCTGTGCTGCGTTTCCTGGCTGATATTTGATGGATGGAGATTTTCTTGGGTCATCACTTATTCCACATATTTTTATCCGCAAAGGAATATTTTTAATGTTCTTATTAAAAGTGGTATTTTTATGAGACATCAATTTATCAAGATGGTCATGCGATATAACAATTTACCACTGTTGACAAAGGTGGTCTTCTTCACTCCTTCTTGGCTCATCTTCCAGATTCATGGTCTGTGCCAGATTGCACTGGGACATGGGGAATGTCTGAGCTGATACAAGATGCACAGCTGGAATGTGAGGCTGTCAGTGAGAAGGTGGAAGGGGCACTTTCTTTCCCTTCCTGAACAGTAAATCCCTGCAGCAAAATTAGCTGCTCTCATGTTCTGAAATTGTGCTCTCTGAATTCATTTTGCTTTCTTTGGAGCAAAGTTGCAAATCAGATTGGAGAAGCCTCCTCACACCGCATCAAACTGTGGCAGAGTATGAAAAAACATCATACTACTTAATAAGTTATGTGGCAGACAACATCAGAATTACTGTATTTTTAACATAAAGTTCTAAAGGCAGGTAAACTTATCTATTCTAGAGGTGTCGTTTTTATTAGCAAACACTATTATTATTAATAATTACATTATTATTATTATTATTACTACTATTATTATTTTATTCTTTTCCAGACTATTCATATTCTATTATTTCTTTTCCTCTGCTTTTGAAACAAGAAGAAAAGGTTTCAAGGAAGAGAAAGCAGTTCCTGAGGAAGACTTTTGTGTTGACAGAGAAGAAGCTAAACAGTCCCATTACTTTAATCACCTGTTCTGACTAAAATATGTGTTAGCTGAAGTATGTTTGCCTGACATAAAATCAGCTCATGTTTTGAAAAAGAAATGGCTGCTGGGTAAAAGTTATGTGCTGCAAATTTCTAAATAAAATGGAAAGAAAGAGGATTAGTTATGCTGGAAATAATAATGCAATACTAGCTACTAACTATGCCACTAACTGAGTACTATATATTAAAACTACTATATGCAAACTAGATACTAGCTATACTACTAACAAGGTCTATGGTATCAAAACAATACAAAGATAAGAACAGTTCAATACCAGGAGTTTGCTTTTAAGTTGGAATATTGAAGAAATCTTTCACAAGTGTAATTAATTTGTAAATGCTTGATGTGTACAAATTAGATCTGTCCAGTCATCAGAGATTATTGCTCTTTCATGCTTTGTTTCATGACAATATTTATATAGAAAACAATTATATTGTCAATCTACACATTTACCCTCCAATCAGATTGTGGCTGCCATTCCAAACAAAGACAAACAGAAACCCACATTCTACATTCTTAGCAGAGGGAAAGGATTATTCTTTGACATTAATAGTATAATGTGTGCTTTGTAACAAACAGCAACTTTGAGAGTGGTACTGTGGATGGAAGATTGGGGCAGATGGATGTTAATATCATCAGAGATCCCTGCTTGCAGACAAATAGTCCTGAATAGAGAATTAGGTCATGAAAGAGCTTGAATTTATTCAATGTTTTCTAAATAAAAAGCAGTAAGAAATCAAAACCAAAAGCCCTTATTCTTTAAAGCTAAAAAGATCGGAAATTCATATGAGCCAGTTATGAATTTCCATGGCAAAATTTTCATTCAAATCCATTTATTTCGGTGTAATACCTTATATCTCAGAGAAGAAAAAAATTTAGATTAATTTTCCAGACTACAGAATATTTTCTCAAAAATATGAAGGTCTGTATAATAAGAGACTGTGCAGTATTTAAAGTTGCGAATGCTGTCTAACTGGATTTTATTAAAGCATTTGACAATGTTTCTCACAGCATTTTTCTGGAGAAGCTGGCTTGACAGCTTGAACAGGTATATAGTTTGCTTGGTGGAGAATTGGGTAGAGGCCCACCCCCACATCCTGTGATACCCTCCTATCCAGATTCACTCACACACCCTGCCCAGCTCCATCTAACAGCCAGCACAGGTAGCCTCTTCTCCACGTTAAATCACTGCCCATACCCCATAGAAAAGCTTGAAAAAGATGAAGAAAAGATGATTGCCATGTATGGCTATTTAGCTTTATCTTTAGACATAGGTTATACTCAAAGCCACCACACAAACCTTCTATCTATAGAATTAAACTGAAAAATACTCTTTTGTCATGGATTTCTCATCAGCAGTATCAAAACAATAAACAGGAATTGCTCAGCCCCTTTCGCATTTGTTAAGTATTACATTTCACTATCTCTTCTCTGACAGTAGTTGACATGTACTCGTGAAAAATTGTACCTCCCTCAGTAAGGGATTTTCCTAGTCCCTCTCCCAGGGTACTAAATGTTGATGAGCCTCATCTCTGTGTCTGGGAAGGTCATGGAACAGATCCTCGCTCTGCTCGCCGGGATAAGATGGCGGCGGCCGGAGTGGGCACGGGGCGGAAGCAGGTGCGGCAGGAGGAGCTGCGGCGTCTCATGCGGGAGAAGAAGCGGCAGAACGCGGACAAGAAGCGGATCGAATCGCCTTTCGCCAAATATCCTCGGCGGGCCGGGCGGGGAAGGCCCTCGGCCCCGATTCCCGTGGGGGGGGGGAGGAAGGAAGGTAGCGTTGAGGGCGGGGGAGGTTCACGCAGAGCACCGCATCTTTCCTTAACGGCGTCGTCACGTACAACAGCCTGGGCCACCTGAGCTGCACGTTGTGCAGCGCGCCCGTGAAGAGCGAGCTGCTGTGGCAGATTGACGTCCTGGGAAAGCAGCACCGCGAGGTGAGCCGGGCGTCAGCCGCCCCGGTCGCCTGCGAGTGAGCGGCGAGGCGGTGGGAAGGGCTGCACGGGGGACCGCCGCGGGCGTCGCATCCACGGTGGCGCTGGGAGGCCGCGTTGGGTCGGGCCCCGGGCAGCCGGAGCTCTGCTGGGTGGCAGCCCTGCCCGCGGCAGGGGTTGGCGCTGGGTGGGCTGTGAGGTTCCGTGTTGCTCTGGTCCCACATCACATCGTGTGACAGGTCACCAGAAGCGTTACATTCTGAAATTATCGCGTTTTAAACTGATGGCTAAACGTTCTTGGTAGGAAAGCCTCTTAAACGTCGTGTTTCTTTGCAGAGAGTTGCAGAATTAAAGGGAGCAAAGCAGGCAGCAAGTGGTTTAGCTGCTGGTGCATTGCCTCAGCCTGTCAAGAGAAAAACTGCCGATGCAGAAAGCACACAGTTAAAGAAAACAAAAGGTAAAGAGGGAAAACTTGCAAGAATCTTGCAGTTTTACTTGTTCGGTGCTAGGTTTTCTTTTGCTATACTGTGTGAGCCAATGACTTGAGTTAATGTCAGCCTGTTGCTGCTGAAAGGGGAAAAAGTGTCCTATTCCTTTTCTCTGCACCACTGAGTTAAAATACTCATTGTGGTTCATATTCATGGAGTGTTTTCACTATTCTATATTACATTAAGTACAGTAAGGTAAGCTATTAAACTGCTTAAGTAAGTGCAAGAGCCTAGCGTAATCACTACAAATTTAAGGTAAAACCTTATGAGTGTTTCACTTTTGGGCACCTCAGTACAGAAAGGTGCTGGAGCAGTTCTGAAAAAGGACAACAAGGCTTGTGAAGGCCTTGGAGAAAATGCCCTATGAGGAGAGACTGAAGGAACTAGGGTTGTCCAGTCTGGGGAAGAGGAGGCTGAGGGGAGACCTCACTGCTCTCTTCCAGTATCTGAAAGGTGCTTACAGTGAGAGCGGGGTTACTCTCTTCTCACTGGTGACAGGTGACAGGATGAGGAGAAGTGGCCTCAAGTTGCGTCAGGGTAAGTTTAGGTTGGATATCAGGAAAAACTTCTTTACAGAAAGGGTTGTTAAGCACTGTAATCAGCTCCCCCGGGAGGTGGTTGAGTCATCATCCCTGGATATGTTTAAAAACCATTTGGATGTGGTGCTCAGGGACATGATTTAGCGGAGGGTTGTTAGAGTTAGGGTAGTATGGTTAGGTTGTAGTTGGACTTGATGATCTTTTAAGGTCTTTTCCAACCTGAGCAATTCTATGATTCTATGATTCTATGATCCACATCGAAAACATATTAGGACACATGAGGGATGAGCATCATCTCAACCATATATTTTAAAAGTTGTGGCTGTCAGGTGAGGTCCAGGATGACTGGAGGAAGGGTCACATCACTCCCATTTACAAGAAAGGGAGCAAGGAGCACCTGGTGAACTACAAGCCAGTGAGCCTCACCTCTGTGCCTGGGAAGATCGTGGAACAGATCCTCCTGGACGACATGCTTGATCACATGAGGAATGAGCGTGTGATCCGAGACAGCCAGCATGGCTTCACCAGGGGAAGTCACGCTTGACCAATCTGGTGGCCTTGTATTATGGAGTGACAGCATTGGTCGACAAGGGAAAGGCGACCGATGTCATTTACCTGGACTTGAGCAAGGCCTTTGACATGGTCCCCCACCACATCCTTATCTCCAACTTGGAGGGATGTGGATTTGATGGGTCGACCACTCAATGCATAAGAAATTGGTTGAAAGGCGGCAGACAGAAGGTGGTCATCAATGGTTCTGTGTCCAGGTGGAGGCCAGTAACAATTGGTGTTCCCCAGGGTCTGTCTTGGGACCAGTGCTCTTTAACATCTTTATCAATGACATTGATGATGGAATCGAGTGCACCCTCAGCAAGTTTGCTGATGACACCAAGCTGAGTGGTGCGCTTGACACGGTGGAAGGAAGGGATGCCATTCAGAGGGACCTCAGCTGGCTTGAAATGTGGGTCCTGGTGAACGAGATGAGGTTTGACGCAGCAAAGTACAGAGTTTTGCACTTGGGCCAGAGGAATCCCTGGCATCCATACAGACTGGAAGGAGCGGTCCTTGAGAGCAGCCCTGCAGAGAAGGACCTGGGGGTCTTGATGGATGAAAAGCTTAACATGAGCCAGCAATGTGCTCTTGCAGCTCAGAAAGCAAATGGTATCCTGGGCTCCATCAGAAGAGGGGTGGCCAGCAGGGACAGGGTTTGTCTCCTCCTACCCTGCTCTTACGAGGCCCCATCTGGAGAACTGTGTCCAGGTCTGCAGCCTCCAGTACAATAAAGACAGGGAGCTGTTGGAGAGGGTCCAGAGGAGGGCCACAAAGATGATCAGGGGACTGGAGCACCTCCCCTATGAAGACAGGCTGAGGGAGCTGGGCTTGTTCAGCCTGGAGAAAAGAAGGCTGTGGGATGACTTCATTGCAGCCTTTCAGTACCTAAAGGGAGCCTACAGACAGGAGGGGAATCAACTCTTTGAAAGGGTTGATAACTGCAGGACAAGGGGAATGGTTTTCAGTTGAGGGAGGGGAGATTTAGGTTGGATGTCAGGGGAAAATTCTTTACTATGAGAGTGTTGAGGTGCTGGAACAGGCTGCCCAGAGAGGCTGTGGATGCCCCGTCCTTGAAGGTGTTCAAGGTCAGATTGGATGGGGCCCTGGGGCAGTCTGGTCTAGTATTAAATGGGGAGGTTGGTGGCTCTGCATGTGGCAGGGGGGTTGGAGATTGGAGATGATCCCTGAGGTCCCTTCCAACCCTGGCCATTCTGTGATTCTGTGATTCTGTGATCAGGTGATCTGAGACAGCCAGTATGGCTTCACCAAGTGCAGTTTGTGTCTGACCAATCTGGTGGCCTTCTACAGTGGAGTGATGACATCAGTGGACAAAGGGAGGGCAACTGTTATCATCCACCTGGACTTGTGCAAGGCCTTTGACATGGTCTTGCACCACATTCTTATCTCTAAGTTGGAGAGGTGTGGATTTGAAGAGTGGACTATTCATTAGATAAGGAATCTGTTGGAAGGTCACAGTCAGAGGGTTGTGGTCAGTGGCTTTACATCCAGGTGGAGGCAGGTGATGTATAGTGTCTGCCTGGGACAGGTACCCTTTAGCATATTTGTCAGTGGTATAGACGATGGGATTGAGTGCACCCTCAATAAATTTGGTGATGACACCAAGCTGAGGGGTGCAGTTGATATGGCAGAAGGAAGCGATGCCATCCAGAGGGATCTTAATAAACACGAAAAGTGAGCTCTTGTGAAACTAATGAGGTTCAACAAAGCAAAGCACAGGGTTTGTCCTTGGGTTGAGGTAATCCCAGATGTGTATACAGAATCACAGAATCACAGAATTGTAGGGGTTGGAAGGGACCCCCTGAGATCATCGAGTCCAACCCCCCTGCCAAAGCAGGTTCCCTACACCAGGTAGCACAGGTAGGCATCCAGGCAGGTCTTGAACATCTCCAGAGAAGGAGACTCCACCACCTCCCTGGGCAGCCTGTTCCAGTGCTCCGTCACCCTCACTGTAAAGAAGTTCTTCCGCATGTTTGTGCAGAACTTCCTATGCTGCAGTTTCTGGCCATTCCCCCTTGTCCTGTCTCCACTCACCACTGAAAAGAGTCCGGCCTCGCCATTCTGCCCCCCACACCTTAGATATTTATAGACCTGGATCAGGTCCCCTCTCAGTCTCCTTTTCTCAAGGCTGAACAGACCCAGTTCACTCAGCCTTTCCTCATAGCAGAGATGCTCCAGGCCCTTCACCATCTTCGTGGCCCTCCGCTGGACTCTTTCCAAGAGATCCCTGTCTTTTTTGTACTGGGGAGCCCAGAACTGGACGCAGTACTCCAGATGAGGTCTTACCAGGGCAGAGTAGAGGGGGAGGATCACCTCCTTTGACCTGCTGGCCACGCTCTTTTTAATGCACCCCAGTAAGCCATTGGCCTTTTTGGCCACAAGGGCACACTGCTGGCTTATGGCCAACCTGTCGTCCACCAGGACACCCAGGTCCCTTTCCGCAGAGCTCCCCTCCAGCAGGTCATCCCCCAACCTGTACTGGTGCATGGAATTATTCCTCCCCAGATGCAAGACTCTACACTTGCTTTTGTTAAACCTCATCCGGTTTTCTTCTGCCCAGCTCTCCAGCCTATCCAGGTCTTGCTGAATGGCAACACAGCCTTCAGGCGTGTCAGCCAATCCTCCCAACTTCGTATGATCAGCAAACTTGCTGAGGGTGGCCACTATCCCCTCATCAAGGTCATTGATGAAGATGTTGAACAAGACCGGACCCAGCACAGACCCCTGAGGAACACTGCTAGTTACAGGCCTCCAACCGGACTCTGCACCACCAACAACGACCCTCTGCGCTCTGCCAGTCAGCCAGTTCTCAACCCACCTCACTGTCCACTCATCTATCCCACACTTCCTCAGCTTTGTTATAAGGACGTCATGGGGGACAGTATCAAATGCCTTGCTGAAATCAAGGTAGACTACATCCACTGCTCTCCCCCTATCCACCCAGCCAGAGACAACATCATAGAAGGCTACCAGGTTGGTCAAACACGACCTCCCCCTTGTGAACCCGTGCTGACTACTCCTGATAACCTCCTCTTCTTCCAGTTGTCTGGAGATGACATCCAGTACAAGCTGTTCCATCACCTTTCCAGGGACAGAGGTGAGGCTGACTGGCCTATAATTGCCTGGGTCTTCCTTCTTGCCTTTTTTGAAGACCGGGGTGATGTTGGCTATCTTCCAGTCTTCAGACACCTTCCCGGTCTTCCAAGACTTCTCAAAGATGACCGAAAGCGGTTCAGCAATCACCTCTGCCAGCTCCTTCAGCACCCGTGGATGAATCCCATCGGGTCCCATGGATTTCTGAACATTGATGTTGCCTAGGCGCTCCCGGACCACCTCTTCCCTGACAGAAGGGGGGTCTTCCATTCCCCAGATCCTCTCACTAATCTCCAGGGTCTCAGATTCCCGAGGGGGAGCTTTTTCACTAAAGACAGAAGCAAAGAAGGCATTCAGTATCTCCGCCTTCTCAGCATCCCCCGTTACCAGAACACCCCCGTCACTTAGCAGGGGAGCCACATTCTCCCTAGTCTTCCTTTTACTGTTAATGTACTTGAAAAAACCTTTTTTATTATCCTTTATCCCCTTTGCCAGATTTAATTCCAGGCGGGCTTTAGCCTTCCTTGTCGCATCCCTGCAGACCCTGACAACATTCCTGTATTCTTCCCAAGTGGTCAGACCCTTTTTCCACATTTCATGGGCCTTCTTCTTTCCTTTGAGTTTGTGCACGAGCTCCTTGCTCATCCACACAGGTCTCCTGCCACCCTTTCCTGATTTCTTCCTCACAGGGACGCACCGATCCTGAGCTTGGAAGAAGAGCTGCTTAAATGCTGACCAGCTCTCACAGGCCCCCTTGCCTTCCAACACCCTAGCCCATGAGACAGCTCCAAGTAGGCCCCGAAAGAGATTGAAGTTGGCTCTCCTAAAGTCCAGGATAGCAATCCTACTTTTTGCTTTACTTCTTCCAAGAAAGAAGAACTCCTTGAGAGTGGCCCTCTTGAGAAGGACTCAGGTTCTGGTTGAAGAAAAACATGAGCCAGCAACATGCACCTGCAGCCTGAAAGGCCAATGGTATGCTGTGTTGCATCAGAAGAGGAGTGGCCAGTGGGGCAAGGGAGGTGATTGTCTTCCTTTACTCTGCCCTTGTGAGGCCCCATCTGTAGTACTGCATCCAGGTCTGGGGCCCCCAACATGGAAAAGATGTGAAGCTGCTGGAGAGGGTCCAGAGGAGGACCACATATATGATCAGAGAGCTGGAGCACCTCTCCAGTGAAGACAGGCTGGGGAAGCTGGGACTGTTCATCCTGGAGAAGAGAAGGCTGCAGGGAAACTTCACTGTGGCCTTCCAGTACTTAAAGGGAGATTATAAACAGGAGGGGGAACAACTTCTTGCATGTTAGGACATGATAGACAGTGATAGGACAAGGGGGAATGGTTTTAAACTAAAGGAAGGGAGATGTTTGCAAAACTTCAGACAAGTAAGCTACATAGCAGAAATTTGCACCCAGAACCTTTGCAGAAAGATAAATCTGAGGTAAAACATTGCAAATAAGTCATTAAGAAGGGACTGAGCAGCCCCTGACATTCATCAGTACTGACATGGTGTGGACGGAGACAGGAGTGACAGTGGCCAAACCTACGTGTGTGTGTAAAACCTGCCACTAGGCAAACAAAGTGTAGCAGAAGAAGGAAACAAATCAAAGGAGCTTAGCTTTAAATACCTGGCTTTGGGACTGGTGCCACTGCCAGAACTTTGTTCTTTTTGACAACCAATTAGCCTACACAGTCCTGGGTTTGTGGGCACTGGGTGGGGTTCATGCTTCTCAATAGGGGGAGAAGGATTCTTGGGAAAAAGCTAATAGGGCTCGTTGGGAGAGCTTTAAACTAGGTCTGAATGGGCAGGAGGGATAGTGAGCCTTCCCATGATAAGGTATAGGAAGACTTACCAATGTTAGAGGGCACTGGCAGGGGCCTTTGAAGGAGCTGCTGCCTTGAGAGGTGCTGGCAGCATAGTAGCACATACAAAACTCTAGATGATGCTGGGGCAATGGGAGCTGGCAATGAAGAAAATAAAGGGAAATACCTAAAAGGACTTGAGGATTTATCCTTTAAGGAAGTGACAAAACCAGCTATCAAGCTGAAGTGCCTCTACACCAATACATGCAGTTTAGGAAACAAGCAGGAGTAGCTTATGCTACTAGAAAACCACGGTACAGTTGTCGTCACCGAAACCTGGTGGCATGATTCCCATGACTGGAGTGTGGCTATCAATGGCTACAGAAGGCACAGGCAAGAAAGGGGGGGAGGGGATGTTTCTATCTATATCAGGAAGGGAATAGAATGTGAAGAGCTGTCTCTAAAGAGCAATCATAAGCAAGTCGACAGTCTAGAGGTGACAATTAGAGACCAAGGCACCAAAGGAAGTCTTGTGATCTCTGTCTACTACAGGCCACCACATCAGCCAGAGCCTGTCAATGAGGCCTTCTACCTCCAGCTACAGAAGGCGTCGCAATTGCAAGTGCATGTTCTGCTTGGGAATCTATACCACCTGCTAGAAAAGTAGCACAACGAGCTGTAGGCAATCCAGGATGCTCCTGGAATGCACTGAGGATAAATTCCTGAGTCAAACAATTGATGGCCCCACAAAGGGGTATGCAATACTGGACATGTTTCTGACCAGCGCAAATGAACTGATTGGCAACACTGGGATTGGAGGCTGCCTGGTCAAGTAGTGACCATACTATGGTTGAGCTCAGGCTCTGGATGGATATGAAACAGGCAAAGAGTAAAATTAGGAAGCTAAATCTTAGGAAAGCTAGCTTCCAGATCCTAGGGGAATTAATCAACAAAACACCCTGGGAAACTGTCCTCTTGACAAGGGTCTTCTTGTCAAAGCTGGCAGATCTTTAATGAGGCTTTCCTCAGAGTGCAAGAACTCTCCAATGCCAGGTGTAGCATGTCGGGAAAGGAAGGCAAGAGACCTGTGTGGCTGAACTGGGGCCTGCTGGTCAAACTGGAGAGTGAGAGGAAAACACACTGGCAGTGGAAACAGTGACAGATACTGTGGGGAGAATATACAGAAACTGCTAGGTTGCCTAGGGATAAGCTCAGGAAAGCCAAGGCTCAGCTTAGAATCATAGAATCATAGAATGGCCTGGGTTGAAAGAGAAAATGATCATCTAGTTTAAACCCCCTTGCTATGTGCAGGATCACCAGCCTCTGGACCAGGCTGTCCAGAGCCACATCCAGCCAGCCCTTGAATGCCTCGAGGGATGGGACATCCACAACCTCTCTGGGCAGCCTGTTCCAGTATGTCACCACCCTATGTGTGAAAAACTTCCTCTTAATATATAACCTAAAACTCCCTGCATTAGTTTAAAATCGTCCCACCTTTTCCTATCACTATCCTCTCTCGTAAACAGTCTTTCCCACTCCTCTTTATATGCTTCCTTCAAGTATTGGAAGGCCACAGTGAAGTCTCCCCAGAGCCTTCTCTTCTCCAAGCTAAACAAGCCCAGTTCCCTCAACCTTTCTTCACAGTAGAAGTGCTCCAGCCCTCTGACCATCTTTGTGGCCCTCCTCTGGGCTCACTACAAGAGCTCCTTGTCTTTCTTCTGCTGGGGGCCCCAGGCCTGGACACAGTACTCTGTATGGGGCCTCACAAGAGAGGAGTAGAGGGGAGCATTCACCTCCCTCTCCCTGCTGGCCATTCCTCTTTTAATGCAGCAGTTGGCCTTCTGGGCTGCAAGGGCATACTGCAGGCTCAGCTTGAACTGAACTTGGAAGAGGTTGACAAAAAGAACAAGCACCCTCGGAAAGTCTGCAGATGACAGATGCAGATCAGTGGTATGAGGCTCAGCAAGACCAAATACCAGGTCCTGCACTTGAATCACAACAACCCCATGCAGAGCTACAAGCTTGGGGCAGAGTGGGTGACATACATGGTGGAGAAAATCTGTGGGGGTTAGTCAAAAGCCATCTGAATGTTTGCCAGCAATGTGCCCAGATAGCCAAGACAGCTGATGGCATCCTCACTTCTATCAGTAACAGTGTTGTCAGCAGGACCAAGGATGTGATTGTTCCTGTGTACTTGGCAATAGTGAGGCTGCACCTGGAGTACCATGTTCAGTTACGGGCCCTCCACTTCAAGAAAGACACTGAGGTGCAGGAACACATCCAGAGAATGGCAATGAAGCCAGTGAAGGGTTTGGACCACAAGTCTAATAGGGAGTGGCTGAAAGAACTGGGTTGTTTAGTCTGGAGAACTTATCACTCCATACTACAACCTGAAGGGAGGATGTAGCAAAGTGGGGGTTGGACTCTTCTCCCAGGTAACAGCAATAAGATAAGAAGGAACAGCCTTAAGTTGCACCAAGGGAGGTCCAGGTTGGATATAGGAAAATTTCTTCTTGAATGGCCAAGAACAAGAACAGCACTGGAACAGGCTGGGCTGCTCAGGAAAGTGATGGAGTCACCGTTCCTGGGGTGTTCAAGAAATGTGTAGATGTGTCACTTAGGGACATGGTTCACTGGAATTTGGGGAGATGGGGGGGAAGTTGGACAGTTGGATGCAGGGTGACATAAGATATGCAGGCAGAATCCTTAGGAAATCAACACCACTTCCCAGCTTGGTGTTGGTTGTAGGTCATAGTTGCAGGCCAAGGGTGACTGCATGGCAGGCAACATTCTTAAGAAGCAAGAGCTGAAACAGTGGGAGGGCCCCAACCCTACTGAGATCTTCCAGAACCCACTGGTGCCATGCCCCTCACTGCTTCTGCTTCCCCAGAATATAGGTCCTTCTGAGAATCTCACTGAGTTTGTTTTCTATTTCCAGGGCCAGGTTGAGGCACAGGGGCATCCCAGGAAGAGGCAGCAGCACCACCAGGGCCAGCCTGAGGAGTCAGCAAAGATTCTTTTGCCTCTGTGCGCAGCACCTGAGGAGACAGAATGTCCAGCAGCTAGAGCAGCACTTCCTGGCCCAGCCAAAGCAGCACGGCTAAACAACAGCAGCAGTCAAACGGGCACCTCAGACCTGGATGTGGCTGACATTAAAGCTATCAGGGCAGTGCCAAAACTGTAGGTCACTCAGGTGACTTGCGGGAAGCTCTCCATGCACACAGACAGAAAATGCCTGGACCTAAAGTTTCAACTCTCCCTTGTGACAGTGCAGAAGTCCATGTGCATGTGATCTCACCCAAGGTGATTTGCCCCACACATTTCCCTGGTATCGAGGTCAGGCTGACAGGCCTGTAGTTCCCTGGATCCTCCTTACGGCCCTTCTTGCAGATGGGAGTCACATTGGCAAGCCTCCAACCCTCCTGGACCTCTCCAGATAACCAGCGCTGGTAGATGGCTGAGAGCAGCTCGGCAATCATCCGTGCCAGCTGCTTCAGCACCCTAGGATGGAGCCTGTCTGATCCAATGGACTTGAGACAATCCAGACGGAGGAGGAGCTGTCTAACTGTCTCTACCTGAATCACCAGGGGCATATTCTGAGTAGCATTCCAGACTTCCAGATCAGGGTGTAGATAAGGGACCCCTGCAACAAGCATCCTGAACAGGTCAGAGTCCGGCCTCCTGAAGTTCAAGGTAGCAGTTTTGCTAGTCCCCCTTCTGGCATCTCCAAGAAGAGAGAATTCTACAATTTCATGGTCGGTCTGCCCAAGACAGTCCCCAACCTTCACATCTCCCACCAGTCCTTCTCTGTTAGTGAAGAGCAGGTCTAGCAGGGCACCACCCCTGGCAGGCTCTTGTACCAGCTGCGTAAGGAAGCTATCTTCCACACACTCTAGAAACCCCTTTGACTGCTTCCTCTGCTCTGTATTATATTTCCAACATACAACAGGGAAGTTGAAGTCTGGTGATCGTGCAACTTCCACAAGTTGCTCATAGAATGTCTCATCCATCTCTTCATCCTGATTAAGTGGTTTATAACAGACCCCCACCCAGACGTCACTCTTACGGGCCTTCCCCGTGATTCGTACCCATAGACACCCAACTTCTCAAATTCATAACCCCAAGCTCTTCAACAGCAAAACAGTCTTTAATACATAAAGGGCCACACCACCACGCTTCCTTCCTTGTCTTCCCTTCTGAAGAGCTTATAGCCATCCATCACAGCGCTCCAGTCATAGGAGTGGACCCACCATGTTTCAGTGATACTACCTAGGTCATAGCCTGCCGCAAAATCGCTTCCAGTTCCTCCTGCTTGTTGCCCATGCTGTGTGCATTGGAGTAGGTGCACTCCAACTGAGTCACCTGCCTCACCCGCAGCTCGAGCATTGTTCCCCTAGGCTCTCTCTCTGGTGAGCCTCTGGTAAGTCTCCTTCCCCCATTGTAGCTAGTTTAAAGCTCTTTTGATAAGCCCCGCTAACTCCTGCACTAGGATTTGTTTCCCACGTTGAGATAGGTGGGTTCCATGCACAGGCCAGGGACCACGTCAACTGCCCCATGATCAAAGAACCCAAAGTTTCTGCCTCAACACCAGCCTCTGAGCCAAGCGTTGGATTCAGGGTGACATTAGACATGCAGGCAGATTCCTTGGGAAATGTAGAGATCAAATGGAAGAGACTAGCTCTTCTGGGAAGACAAATCATTGGGATATGGACCTCCACTGCTGCCATCTCAGAGGGGCCCTCAAAACAAGATGGAGGCCAGCATGAAGCGTGAGCAGGCACGGGGTTGGCAGGAGGAGGCAGTGTTCCACCCAGGCTCCACCTCATAGTGCATCCAGGTTCCAGGGGTGGGTGGGCAGCATTGTAATGTCAGCACAGCTGAACTCTGAGTTCAGAGGGGTGGTCCCACCTCTGCTATTGTGGTTGTGACCAGCGCTTAGCGATGGTTGACAGCAGCTCTCTCTTTGTCCCTGTTACCCTTGTCCTTCTCTACGGCCTCATGTTCCTGGCAACCGGAATCTCCCTGCTCACTGTGATCCGACACCTAAAGGTAGGGGAGATATGAGGGTGGGGGTGACTTGTGGCTGGGGGACTCGTGGCTGGGTGAATCACGGTCAAGCCTTGGGACATCTCAGGAGTGTAACTGTGCCATGTCCATGTGCCCACAGGCTGGCAGACGACGCCTGCGGTGGAGGAAATGGTGGCGGCGAGCAGCGGCACCAGAGCCAGGTGAGCCCTCTGAGGGTTAGCCTGAGCCCCAGGCATCCATTTCCCAGGAGCATCCGTCCCCAGGCAGGGCCTAGCCTCTGGGAGCAGCTGAGCCGCGGCCCAGGACGTGGCACAGTGCAGCCTGGCCAGATGGGCCCACGGCATGGGCGTGCAAACTTCTGGCTTCTCTGGGCTGTGGTGGGTGTGTGCTCAGGGCCTGGCTGGGCCTCTCGGCAGGGCAGAGCTGCAGGTGACATCGGGCTGAAGCCAGGCTGCAGTGACAGCTGTGCCAGGCTGCATGAGGCCCGTGGGCTGCAGATTGGACATGCCTGACCCAGAGCATCCCCCGAGTCCCCAGCCCACCATGGCTCAGGATTTCTCCCTGTTTTGCAGGTGCTGAGAGACAGGCAGCCAGACACAGCAGCTCCCAGTGCGAGCCACTGCACCCCTGCAGGAAGGCCGACCAGGAGCTCCAGCAGCTGGTCCTGTCAGGGCTGCCTGGGTGCAAGGCTGTGCTGGGCCCTGACTTCTGGCAGGCGGCCTGGAGGGACCTGGAAGAACTGATGAAGCAGAACAGCCTGTCGTGCCACTGTTGCAGCTCCTCTGAGGTTCGATGCTATCCCAGAGAAGGCTATGACCACTCCTTGACTGCCTGGCAGAGCACCAACAGAGCCAGTGCCAGTTTGCACCCCTGGACCCGTGTGGAGCGCTGGAGCCCACAAAGCTCTGAGCATGCACAGAAAAGCCTGAAAGTGCACCTGGGGGCCCTGCACAAACAGCTCTTGCTCTCCCAGATGCAGGCAAGGAGAAGGCAATGCTGCTCTGTCTTGCCCAAACATATCAAGCCAGGGCAGACTCAGCCTCTGCTGCAGCACCGTCTGAGCCCCTTGCTGCAGGCCAAGGGTGACTGCATGGCAGGCAACATTCTTAAGAAGCAAGAGCTGAAATGTAGGAGGGCCCCAACTCTACTGAGATCTTCCAGAACCCACTGGTGCCATGCCCCCCACTGCTTCTGCTTCCCCAGAATATGGGTCCTTCTGAGAATCTCATTGAGTTTGTTCTCTATTTCCAGGGCCAGGTTGAGGCACAGGGGCATCCCAGGAAGAGGCAGCAGCACCACCAGGGCCAGCCTGAGGAGTCAGCAAAGATTCTTTTGCCTCTGTGCGCAGCACCTGAGGAGACAGAATGTCCAGCAGCTAGAGCAGCACTTCCTGGCCCAGCCAAAGCAGCACGGCTAAACAACAGCAGCAGTCAAACGGGCACCTCAGACCTGGATGTGGCTGACATTAAAGCTATCAGGGCAGTGCCAAAACTGCAGGTCACTCAGGTGACTTGCGGGAAGCTCTCCATGCACACAGACAGAAAATGCCTGGACCTAAAGTTTCAACTCTCCCTTGCGACAGTGCAGAAGTCCACAGAACCTCTGCAACACTTACCGCCAACACAGGATGCCCCGCTCTCCACACCCAAGACGAAGTGCCCCCTCCATCCTGACCAGGTCAGGAGGCAGCAGTGTAGGGCCAAGGCACCAGGATCCTGCCTGGTGCCCATGTACTTCCACAGCTGTGAGGCTCCGTTCCTGACCGAGGAGGAGCGTGAGACCCTGGAGCTGCACATCCGCTCTCTGAAGCTGAAGCACCTTGGCCTCATTTCAGGCCGTCCGCTGCAGCCAGCAGTGTCCTGGGAGAAACAGTCCACCAGCACATATGTGACTGCACCATCTGGGGCAGACTGGATTAAGGCAGGCCCCAAAAGAGACAAGTGGTGTCCCTGGTAGAAGAAGTGCCCTAGGAGAAGCAAGAGCAGCTGGAGCACCAAAGCAGAAGGCAGCAGCTCTCCACCTGGCAGTGTAACGTTCTGTGGAGCACAAAAGAGTATCACCACCTGACGCAGCTCATCATCACAGCCCTGCAGTGACCCTGTCTGTGGCTCCAAGAAATCGTGCCACTCGCACCGTGCCCAGGATGCTGCTGCCATACCCACTGACAAGAAGGTCTACGTAGTCTGGGCGAAGATGTGCTCAATGCCCTAAACGTCTGTCTCTAAGCCCATCCATCTTGCTTGTAAGGAGAGGAAGGGCCAGGCTCAGCAGTGCCTCTTCTCTTTAAAAAAATCTGTATTTTTTTAAATAAATAAGCTTATTTACTTGTGCCACCAAGACGCGAGCTGTGCCCTTTTCACCTGCCAGCACTAGTCACCCACACTGCTCCTCCCCAGAGCTGCTCTGGGGGCCCAGCCAGGAGGCTGCTGTCCTAGAAGCTGAGCAGTGCTGAGACAAATTTGAATCACAGATCATAGAATCACAAGGTTGGAAGGGACCTACAAGATCACCTAGTCCAACCGTCCTCCCATCACCAATGCTGCCACAAGCTACTAAACCATACCTCGTAGCTCCTCATCCATGTGCCTCTTGAACACTGCCAGGGATGGCGACTCCACCACTTCCCTGGGCAGCCATTCCTGTGCCTGACGACTCACTGGCTTCTTTTGCCAGAAGGAGCTCCCAGCTCTGCTTGTATAATGCAAATCACCCCTCTGGCCTCATGTTTCCCACAAGCCTCACAAGAGTATTTGGGAGCTACAGGTTCCGCAGAGGCATGAGCTCGTGCTCAGGAAGACGTCTGGGCTTGGAGAAACTCCATGCTCAAGGAAGACTAAACAGGAGGCAGAGAACACCCCTCTGAATGAAAGAGTGCAGCTTGGGAGCTCTGTCTCGCAGTAGTCATTCTGCTAAGCAGTGTCAGGTCACATGCCATGGTCACCTGCTCCTCCCAGGCTCTAGACATTCTCATCCTCACTGCTGTCCACAACCAAGCATGCATAGAGTTGTGAAAAGATTTTACCACACTAGTCTGAATTTTTTGAGTGGATGGAAATGCCACCAGGGGACACTTCAGATAAGGGAAAACTGCTTTATTCACATTGGTATGTGTCTCCTTCTCCTCACTGCCTTCTTTCTAATAAGGCTGAGAGCTTGTGGTATAAACAGAGTGCATGTGCTCTCCACTGTCAGCCTCACTCTGGTCCATATACATGACTAATACCTGCTATGCAGCTTTTCATATGCATGAGGGCAGGATATCCCCTGCCAAAAGGACCAACATCATCATTTTACAGTAAGGATAGATCAGTGAATGGATCCAGCTTAAGAGTAAACCTTTGCTTTGCAGGGAGCTTTTTAATTCTGTGTCAGCCCTAAGATACTCTACAGAATATGATCCCCAAAACACCAGGAATGGCAAAAATGGTAGGTAAATTACTAGTGGCAGGGAACAGTACGGTTGTCTGGCATTGCTTGCAAAATCCATATTCTATTCAACTTTGGGCTCAGATGCACTCTTTCTATATGACCAGGACTTCGCAAAAGCAGTCTATGTGGAAAACACTCCCTAACTGAAAAGATGTCAGAAGACAATAGACTTTTTGAAGAAGACTGTTTAACCTTTTTTCTCCATTCTGTCTGGACCTCTGCATTAGTAGTTGCACTAGTCTAAGCCCCCAGAACCTATCCTTCCCACCATTCCCATAGAACAAAGATGCTGTTTCTTCCACTTCCCATTAATTAACATCCTTTCCTCCAGCTTCTTTCTTCTTCTCTCTATCCTTTTCATCTATGCATAGCCATTTCCTTGTCTGGCCAAATCTTAAAAATACTTTCTCATATTTCCGTTCAACTCCTTTCCTTCACACACTCAGAGTAAGAGTATGTGTAATTTATTTTCTTTGAGGAAACAGCCTGAGCCTCTTTAGAAATCCATATTGCACTTAGGTTAGAGTCCTTCAAAATAACTAAGTTCATGCTTTTTGCAAGAATTGTCTTATTTTTCTATTTACCTATTTTATTTTATTATTATTAGTTTTTATTTTCAAAGGCACCAAATGCAAGATGACCCACAGTGAATGCATATAGCTTTCACCAGCTGAGCCACCAGCCTGGCAGCTGTTCAGTTGCTTGGATGGTGTATAGGCTGGTGTAAACCATTTTGCTTGTGACCCTGGTGTGCATTTTTTCTGAAATCTTATCTCCTTAAGGAGTACTCATTTTTGTGTAGTCTTTCCAAAGCAAGGGCTGAGAAGGGGTTCAACATGGAATATTAGTGGGAGAAAAAAGTTAAGTATATGAAACTACAGGCCTCAGGGCCTGAATCCACAGAACTGCTGTTAAAAATTGCTAGAGGAATTTGTTAACTCATGAAAGCCTTTGTTCTTCAGAAGATGGGATCAGGCTGTTGATACTTCTTCGAGTATCAACTAATTCAGGTCAATAAACCATCCTGGAAAAAAGCCACAGAAGGCAAAATACTATGAGCTTTTGAAATTTTATGATAAGGAATGTTAATGCTAGTGCTAGCTATAACATAGATGGACTTATGCTGTAATAGTGACTACGCTGTGTATTTTGCAAGCCCTTGATACAAAAAATTACCTCACTGCAAAACAACGTACTTGGTATATAACATTTTATTTCACAGTCATAACATTTGAACTGTAATTTCTAAAATAAGAGTTCCATCATATGTGAAAGACTTTTTTTTTTTTAAGCTAACAATAAATTTTTAATATCAGTATTGATCTAGTTTTGATTGCTGATAATTTCGGCAGAAGTATAAAATTAACATCTTTATTCTACAGCATTATACTTCTCTCTGCTTTTTTTCTTGGAGCCATAAGACTCTTCTGTCCCATGCTTGTATGCTGAAATGCCTGAAAATGCTAACAAGTACTTTAATATTCCCATCTAAAACCTTGTGTTGTACTAATAACTAAGGAGGTAAGTAGGTTACCCTTACTATAAAATTTAGTGAAACTGATATTATTGCTTATCTTCTTCATTTCCACATTAAATACAATTAAAACTATCCATATAACTTTATTTGAAGTTACCGAAGGCTTTATGATTTGCTGTACCTGACTGTATCAGAAATCAACAGGTTGTTGTCAAGCTAGGTGCCACTTTGCATTGAGTAGTAAGGTTTGATTAATGGGCACATACGTTATATATCTACAGAAACACACATGCATATTTGCAAGCATTTTGCACGTACCCTAAAGAAATCCCAAACCTGTACGTTCTTATGTGGCTGGTACTTAAAGTGAAAGTGTGTGTAAAGTATGAAGAAAGGCACAAAAATATTCAAGTTACACCCAAGCAACTCAAACCTGCAATGCCTGAATTCATCATTATTCGCTGACGTGAATCTGCAAGCTGTATGAAGCAATATTTTATTTTCTTTCATTTTCTAAGTCACTGTAATCCAGAGTATGGGGACAGAATGAAAGACATCATTATTCTTGCAAAAAGTCAAAGCCAGAAGCTCTGAAAGCCTATATATTCACATTAAATGGCTTATAATTTGTGTTTTTATATCCTAACTTGGGACAATGACACATACAATACCTATGCTGTTGAGAATAAAGTTGGGCCATGCAGTCTATTAGGGGTAAAAACCACTGATTTAGGTTGTTTTCATCTTCACTTTTATTTTTGTGTGCATGAAGAATTCTCTCTTTTAAAAAGGAGAAGTGCATGCTGAAATTGAATCATGCTATTCTTACATAATTTTTTCATTGGATTGTTGTAACCTATAAAGAAATCCAATTAAATTTCCCTTGCAGGCATACAGCCTCATTCAGTGTGCCTTTATAAGGCTGGCTTGTTGTATTGTATGGCATGTCTACGAATTGAGAAGCTCTGAGGCCCTGTCCCATTCCTTGTCCTGTGTGACATGATGTAGAGAGAGTCTGCCTGCAGTGTTTCAAAGAGCTTATTATCAGAAAACATAAAGGCTTTGCCATCATTTCTGCTACTATGTTTTAGAATATGCATTTAGTGAGCATTCTGAGCTGTATGGCTCACCAGCACCTTCTGCATTTCTGATTTTCATCTTCTTTATACCAAGGAGATAATGTTTGCCCTCATCCATGAACACAGCTTGGAAATACATGCAGACACAAAAAATATCTGACTTTTCTAACAGTAGCCATAAACATTGTGTGTCCTGTGTATAAGAGATAGCTGAGACTGTTCAATATAAATGCCTTGGCTTGATCAATCTGCTTGTTTTTACTTACCAGAAAGGCAGAGTGCATAGAGCCACCTTCTGTAGGCTCTATGTGCTTCCTACATGGAAGATTACAGGGTGTGGCATGGAGCTAGATCATTCATCTCACTGGTGGCACATAACTGGCCTACATAGGTAATGAAGTGAATACAAATGCCTTCTTTCACCTCCTCAGACCTCCACATCCTGCAGTTGGAAATAAGCTATAAGATCCAAATTATAAACACGATGTGGAATGCTGGGATGATAAAGATCAACCACTATATCTTCTTGTTAATGTGGAATTGATTTCTGTGCTATATTTCCTGATGTTTCTCCAATCTAATTTAAATGTTCCCAAGTGTTCTTCTCCCTTGAGAAATTATTTCACCATCTAATGTTTTGATGATGGGAAAGATGCAGTCCAGACCTAACTTAAGAACTGAAATATACATGTATGCAACATTAGGAAAAAAGCAGAATCAATCACATGTTTAAAATCACATGTATTCTTCAGTGCTATAAATAGTCTCACTGCTTGGGGTTTTCTTCTGATAGTCAATCTAAATTTTTCTTCTTTTAATTTCTTCTCATTATTGCTCTAGTTATACCCCTGTAACTAAGCTAAATAATTAATTGACGTTTTCATTTACTTCAATGGGAGACATTCACACATATCAGAGGACAAATTTTAGCCCTTAATAATGAAATGATTGGTCGTTTCACCAAGCAGATACTGGAAATAGTACCTGCTACTCACCTAGCAGATACCAGACTACACCTGCTTAGAAAAAGAACAGAGAACCAACAGTTTATGATGACCATTTATTCCTTCAGAATCTTCAGTAACGGCCATATTTCATTGATTCTTTGTAAACTCAGTCTAAAAGAAGTCAAGGCAATCACCCTAAAGCCATATTCATGCAATGTTTTTACATTCCTTAAAAACAACTCACATCTAATCTCATTTATAGCATGCTTGTGTGGATGTGTTTTTTTATTTTCCAGAATTGTGCTAATGACACATTCTCTGGGCCATCTATTACCTTATTTTCTATCAGAGAAGAGAGTCAAATCTAACGAAGTCAACACTGGGACAAGAAGAGATGTTTGGAGCAAGTTTTCCGCAGCATGTTTGTCTTAAAAAGTTAATTATTTGAATCTTTTTTAGTATTATGTATATTGTTGAATTTAGTGTAATTTCAACAAATCATGAGGATCAGTGCTCACAGTTAGCTCAGGGAACCAGTGACAGAGCTAGAAGAATAAATGAGGCACTACATTGTTGGACAAAGCAATGCATGTCCACTGGTAAAAAGCAGAAGGTGTG
This sequence comes from Lagopus muta, assembly GCF_023343835.1. Taxonomy (NCBI): domain Eukaryota; kingdom Metazoa; phylum Chordata; class Aves; order Galliformes; family Phasianidae; genus Lagopus; species Lagopus muta. The sequence goes on from NC_064472.1 coordinate 32,697,606, forward strand.
AACATTTACAACTTATTAAACAGAAAATTTCAGACATGTAAAGAGAAATTATTTCAGGCTCAAATAGATTGCAGTCTGCTTTAGCGACTATTCTCTGTTCCGTCAGAAAAAGGCAAATAGGAACAATCTGGATACAGTACGTAAGAACAGAAAGTGTCCTTGAAGATGGTATAGTCATTAAACTGGTCAAATGTCACTGAGAAAGCTGTATTTATATTTAGTTTACATTTCCATGGGCAGAGGAAAACACTTCCTTGGAAGGAATATAACCTAGGACAAAGATGACTCATAGCAAACTTTAATAATGTCTGAGACAGAGGGCTTGCCTTTTTTATCTTTTTAATTCTCAGAAGATGATTTCCAGGCAGTTCTGGGCTGCTCTCTGACTTGCTGGGCATTGTGTGGTGAGTAGGATGTCAGAGACAGCTGGGAAAGCACAGGCTGAGTGCAGGTCCAGGCCTTGGCCCTCCCTGGATCTTGTGAACAGTACCACTGAGTCAGTTTCACCTCAGCTCTGCTTTCCACAGATGAGTTTAAGGCAGAGTAACAGGCAAAAATTTGTAGAGAAAGCACTGAGCCTTATCCAGAATCTCCCTGGGGCTTTCTGTGTAGCACTGCAGAGGACATCACTCATCTACTCTCTCAGCTTCCCTGCTGGGCCTGGTGCACAACGACATCCACGCTTTCCTCCAGGATGTGTCAGGGATGGGGACAATGCAGGAAGAAAGAAATAAAAGAAATGCGCTAGCTGAGAGGACATACAAGACAGAAGTTGTTGCTCTACATTTAGCGGATTGATTTAGTGGAGGGTTGCTTGAGTTAGGGTAGTACGGTTAGGCTGTGGTTGGACTCAACAATCTTTAAGGTCTTTTCCAACCTGAGCAATTCTATGACTCTGTTCTATGATTTACTTCAGATTTTGTGCTAGGAAAAATGATATCAACTGGATGCTGTATAGGAATCAGTGTTGCAATTTAATCTGCCTGCAGCAGGACAGTGGTAACTAGACTTTGTGATTTAAATACTCAGTTTTTCCCACCTTTTAAAATCATGGCTGAATAGGCTGTAAGAGTTCTTAAGACTTTTGACTTTCCAGGTCTGACTGGCAAGTCAACTCTCGCAGCTTTGACAACCACCAGAGGTCAGCAAACCACATTCCAGTAACTACTGAAGTGGTACGATGAGCTAGTGGGTTTGGTAATGAGTGTCTTGCTTTGTTTATTCAAACTCCTGTAAACAGCTCCAATTCAGTGTCGTAGTAAGTGATAGCACTGCCTCTAGTGAAGAACAACCCTGTGTCTCTCAACCCTACTGAAAAGGTAGGAAGGCATTGCTGTAGCCTGCTTAGCACAGAGACACATTGGCTAGATCCCGTGAAACAGGCAGAACTGTGTAAGAATAGAGCAAATCAGGAATATTTGAAAGCAGCAGTGCTAGTATGTTTGCTGCACTTCCAGCTGCAAGGATGTTTCCAAGCTCTCTAAGCAGCCTCGGATCCTTGGCAAAATTATTTCCCCGTGGAGCCTGGGAGCCCTCCATGTGGAGTAGGCTGGAAAGGAGGGGAAAAGACAAGGAATTCCTTCTACCTCCCCCAATTCCAGAGTGAGACTCTTAGAAGAAAGAATTACATGAGGTTAGATGTCAAAACTGTCTCATTTCTGGTTCCTGGCTCAGATTTTGCTTGATTTTTTCTATGGCAATTGGTCCTATAGGGACTTCTGATTAAGGGCACATCTATGTCCAGGGCATATAAATATTCCTTCCCACTGCTAGAAACTGGGCTGTGATTCAGCTGTAAGTGTAGCTTGAAAAACATACACGAGGAATTGAACAGAATAAACATCTAGCTAAATGGATGACTTTTTGACTCTGTAGAAAGATTTAGAGATAATATGAAGCAATTGGAATCCAGACAGTTAAAAGATACAGGAGGCTGCAAAAGAAGAAAAAGGGAGGGGGGCAGCAGGGCTGGGAGGATTTCTATGAAATGTATTCTGCATACTCTAAAAGAAAAATGTGTGTAATTTGGACCCTAAAAGCAGGCCAAAGCGACAGCATCTAATATGGGAAACATGATTTAGTGGTCGGTTTATAAACTAAACAAATTTACTGAGTTCCATAAATGAATCTCATGGCAAGATCCAGATTTTTTTAAAGGTGGATAAAAAATATTATATGTTAAGGGGGGAAATCGAGATGGTTTTTAAACTGATGTCCTTAGAAATATATGTATATACTCTTTTTTATGGCTCTTGGTATATAAAATAAGTCATTATTCTAAATAGAAAAATATTGATGATGTCATAGGAGCCATTGCCGGACACATCAAGCTGATCTGATGAACTGGGAAATCAATAGATATTTTCCAAATGAGATGGCATTTCTTTTAATTGGCTGTGTGAACACGATATACTGCAAAGTGCAAAGATATAAAGTTAATTCTCATTTAGCTTGGATCTCTTCATGTGTTTTTCTATTATTTCTCTATGTAGATTTTACCTTTTGGTTTTGTTTTAGGTTTGCATCTTCTATTGCCTTGCATTTAAATTCCTTATTAGAACAGATAAAATAGCATCTATGCATTGAAGACATACAGTACTGCTTTAGGACCTATTTGAATACCTAGTATTTGGATATCTATTGTGAAAATTTTGAAGATTTCACCAGGCTGTACAAATGGCTCATGAGGTAGATCAATACACTAATATTCTATTCAGGTGTTATTAAGTAATATTGCACGCCTTCTGCTACTCTCCAGAATTTTCAAGGACATCCAATAATGAAACCCTTATAAAAAAAGTTGATCAGAAAATGATACCAGGTGGGGATTCCATTTCTCATTTTAGCTTTTACACCTCAGTATGTAAGTAAAAAATCCTGACAAATATTTGCTTACCCTCCATGCACCCCAAATTTTTTGTGATCTTGGCTTTTCCTCAACTTCATAGTTCCCCTCATGAAGTGGAGACAGAGATGTTTTAAATCTAATAGTAAGGAACGTGTAAGTATCTGGCATGTTGTTGCTTTTTCCTTTTTTTTTTTTTTTTTTTTTTTTTGTCTTTTTTTTTTCTGTAAGATTTAAATAGATTTTGTTTATTTTATATTAGTTAAAGCTGGTGACTTTGGGAGGTCCCCAGTTTAACCCCACAACTGTAGCTGCAAAGAAGTTTTGCTGCCCTAGTCAAAGTGTTGCAGCTCACAAGGGGAATTCAGTCTCCACATCTTCACTTGGAGCTGTCCGACAGAATTTCATTCCCAATTTGGTTGTGGTTTGTTTTCTCCTTTATGAGAAATATTAGTGGAGATCCCCTTGGTACCTATCCTTTTTTGACACTACTGGCCACAGTAATGTGAAGTTCTACTATTTATTTCTACTGCGGCAGTGGCAGATACTTTGAGAGCATTGCTTTGTTCATTGCCATAAATGATGCATTTCGTCATTAAAAAGTACTAAAATTATAAAATGTTTAAAAATATATATCTGTAAGTGGGTAAAACATCTTTTCTACACGAGTTTCAGTGGTAAAGTTCGTGTTCTGCTCATTTCAATATCCACATTTTCTGTTCTGTTTCTCCCAGGAAGGGAGATCTCCCTTGTCCCATTCCCCAAGATTTTTTTCTTAGAATATGCTTTTTATTTTTCTTCTTTCTTCTAGCTTCTAGTGCCCCATTTTTATAACTTCTCTTTATACTGCTTTATAAGTTTCTTTAGCAGTATTCTGTGTCCAACCAACTGTGATTTCTTTATCATGTATTTTGAATTAGTTTCTTGTAAACCCAAGCATTTATTCTTTAGCCTCATAACACATCTAGAGGTCCTTCTAGTACTTAGTTCATATTTGTTAATACATAAATAATATGCCACTTGTAGAATGCCATTCACTGTAGCTGGATATCTGTCACTTTCCTACTATTTCTAGTAAGAAATGGTAATAGTTCTATTAGAAATAGTATTTCTACTATTTTTCAGCTTCTGTGATAAGAGCGAAATATACATTTTTGTCTTCTAATTAGGGAAGTTTAGAAGGAGTATAGTGCAAACTCAGAAGTTTTTTTTTCTTCACAATGAAGGTAGGAGTTTCTAAGTTTTAATTAAAATTCCCTGAAAGGGTAATAGCTGAATTCCTCTCTTATCTCCTGTTTATTTTTCATGCACCTTGACTGCATTTTGCTGGGCATGTTGTTCTGTGTGTGGAACAGAGATTTAATATTGTTTCTTGAATCTTTAACGCCACTACTTTGGAAAGAAACTCATTCTCTTAACTATTTTGAAAAATGCAGCAGAAGCTGTAATTCTTGAGTGGGTCTAAGTAGAAGTACAGATTCTTTTTTCACTAGGGAATGGATGAGGAATGTTATGTGGTATGTGTAAAAGGAAGAAATTTCTTGTAGTCAATAATCGCATGGGTGAACAAGTACAGTAACTTCATAAATAGCAGTACCGGTGAATGTCAACAAAAATTGTTCAGCTTAGCTGAAAATCACAAGCTTAGAAAGATGACTCAGATGTATACAAACCTGTTTCACCATTGATTTTTTGGATTTTGCATTGCTGGTGAGATTTCCTAGATATGGGATCTAGTGGTGTAAGGCAAGGGACTAAGAAGCTCTTACATCAACACAAGGAATGGGGCAGAAGCCAGATGGAGAACTTATGGATCACTGTTCTGCTGTTTGCTCTAAAGAAAAGTAATTTTTGCCAGTCTTTTTGCAGACATAGCTCAAACTCAGCAGTACCAGCCAAGAGAGAGAACCAACACATTCTCAGTGTAACTGCTCACAAATGTGTACAGAAACCAAGATAGCTCCTCTTTTTTCTTCAACTCTCATTAAATCTACTTTGGTGCCTAACCAGTCAGATAACTGACTGCTTAAAACACTACATGTGGTGATCGGATATCCTTTCCCCTGCTGTCTGCATAGATGACAAAAACCTTTTCAGTGGGACAACAACCTAAGGAAAACAATGAATACATCTCTCAAATTTCAGAGGGAATGATAATCAATTCACAGAATGACAGAATTGCAGGGGCTGGAAGAGACCTGAAGAGATTAGAGAGTCCAACTCCCCTGCTAAAGCAGGAGCCCTACTATGGATTGCACAGGTAGATATCCACCCAGATCTTGAATATCTCCATAAAAGGAGACTCCAGAACTTCTCTGGGTAACCTGTTCCAGTGCTCCGTCACCCTTACCATAAAGAAGTTCTTCCACGTTAGTACTTATGGAACTTATGTTCAAGTTTTAGGCCATTATTCCTTGTTCTTTTGCTACACACTTGAGAAAAGTGTGGCCTCATAATTTTGCCTCACCCTCCCTTTAGATATTTATAAATATTTATCAGATCCCTTCTCAGTCTTCTTTTCCCCAGGTTGAACAGACCCAGGTTACTTAGCCTTTCCTCAAATGAGAAATGTTCCAGGGCCATTTTGTCAGGGGAGAATGAGAATGCAGTCCCCACTACCATAAACTGTGGAGTTGAGTCCCCAGATTTCATCTGGGGAAACTGCAGGGATCAGCCATTCATAAGAGCTTATGAATTCTCAACACTTTGCCAACAAACTATCCATCTAAATAAACTACAGAAAATAGAGCTCCACAGTTAACTGCAGAGTTACTATCGTAACTCAGGTTGACTTTTATAAGTGGAACAACCAATGTGAGATTCCTGTCCAAATCAGAACCGCAGTAGTGTCCAATAGGCCATCATCAGCATGCTCTTCTAACCTACTTTTCCTCAGGATTTTCACTTCCTGAAGTAAAAAGTGTTCTTAAATTCATACAGCTCTGCTGCCTGAAGACCTGGACTCCAGCTGTGACAGGAATCAAACAGCAATCTTTCATGTGCAACAGGCTATACATGTGAGGGCCTTTGTATAATATTGATGAGATTAAAGCATCTTCCTGACTGATTTTCAAACTTCAGAATGAACAAGTAGGATTTTAAAATCTTGCTACTGTTTCAAAATATGTTTTTTTCCCTTCCCCTTCCTTCTCCTTCCTTCTCCTTCCTTCTCCTTCCTTCTCCTTCCTTCTCCTTTCCCTTCCCTTCCCTTCCCTTCCCTTCCCTTCCCTTCCCTTCCCTTCCCTTCCCTTCCCTTCCCTTCCCTTCCCTTCCCTTCCCTTCCCTTCCCTTCCCTTCCCTTCCCTTCCCTTCCCTTCCCTTCCCTTCCCTTCCCTTCCCTTCCCTTCCCTTCCCTTCCCTTCCCTTCCTTTCCCTTCCCTTCCCTTCCAAGATATGTATTTTTCTCCCTTTCCATCCCTTCCATTCCCATACCTTCCATTCCTGTCCCTTCCTGTCCCTTTCCTTGCATTTTTTCTATTATTTACTGTTTACCTCCTTTCTTTTCCTCTTCTACCCTCCTTCCTTCCCTCCCTCCCCCCTTCCTTATATCCTTCTTTTCCTCTTTTTCTCTCTTTCTTCTAATGTGTTTAATATGTATTCAAGACTGCCCTATCAAAAGAATTATTAATTAGAGAATCATTTATATATTGGATCTCATTTCATTTTTTTCTCAAATATTTATGAGACATGCATATTTATGAAAATGCTCATTTTGTAATCTGTAAACCTACTTTAGGAGTTTGCAGACAGAATTTCGTTTTGCCAGGTTTTGGAAAATCCTATTGCTAAATCTGACCTAAATCTGTTAAATATTGACTCCAGACTTGTCAGGTGGAAATGTTATTCTGCTAATAAAACAACTCTATTAAAGATCATTGATACTATAAGCGAGATAGCTTTGCAATGTGTGCATCAGTGTTTATTTTAATGAAAGGGATTTCCTGGCACATTGTCAGCTAAACATTTTATACTGAGAAATGCCTGGAAAAGAATTAAGCATATTAAAATCAGTCTTTTGCAGGGATTATGATTTTGTTTTTAAGTCTTTGTGACAGAAAGTGTGTAAATGGAACTGCATCTAGTAAAATACAATAATTTATTCTAGAAATTAGCAAGCCCACGTTCCACCTATAAAACCATTCTCTGTGATGTGCGACTGGCCTCCATTTTCAATGGCCTTGATTTATAGTTAGAATTTGTTTTATTTTCAAGGGGTAGAGACTGGGAAGCAGCCGGACAGAGCTATTAAAGCTGTTGCGCACAGCAATTTTTCAGAGGTTTATTAATTCTTACAGGGAATAAGCCAATGAACTGGACATTTTTCAGTGTAAGAACACCTTCCCTAAATGGAAGGCTTTTTGATGAATAGATACAGACAGCGCAAAACAAAACATATGGGTGTTTGTTGTGTGAATTTAACCATTTGTATTTAGCTTCATTCCCAGTTGCCAAGCCATCTCAGAACAAGGGCTCACAGTTAGCAACCATGTAATCCCACTGATGATTGTGATTTTGGTCCACGGTTCTCCTCGATGCTCTCATTGATGCCTTATATATGCAAATTAAAAGCCTCAGATTGTTTCACAGAAAAAGACAGTTGGACTAATTTAATTCCAGTGACCAGGCAACACAAATATTCGCCAAAACAGAAATGCTGATATTTTTATTTTAAGTGGAATCTGGCTTTGTGACTTATAACTTATGGAAGTGAATTCTAATTAAAACCATCTAATTAAAGATTGTTTCAGTCAGTAAATCTATTAAAAACAAAATTGTGCGTCAGCTACTCCAAAACTGCAACATTTGCTTAAAAACTTTTGTTTCTTAAACTCTCACACAGTTTTCTTACACGTCTGATTTCTGAACATGTTAGCTGCTCTGGAGACAAATGTTTTGAGGACTTCAGATAGGATGGACCCAAAGAGGCTCAAGGACTTTGAGCACAAAGTTGTCCATTAGATCACAGACCATCAAAAGCCAGTTGCCAAGTTCACCTGCTTTGAATGCTGAGAGAACTGAAGGGACAGATATCTACTGACCATCTGGACAGACCTGTGATTCTGTAGGCCATGTTAGCTGCTCACTGAAACTTCAAGGGTCACGCCAAAAGCTAGTTCTTCCCTTTAGCTACCAATGAAGACCACATATGGATCAGGAAAAGGCTCTTAATTCACAGGGTTCAACTACACAGTGTATTAAGAAGACAGAATAAAAATACCCTATCACAGAGTAATTAATATTTGCTTAAAAACTTCCTTTGTTAACGAGTAAAATGGATGAAATATTTATTCAGTAATTGAAGCCCTCTTTTAATGAGATCTTTTCTCACCTTTGTGTTAGAAGACATTCAGAGACCATACTCCAGGTTGATACCTGGGAACTATTTGGTGTGCACAGTTCCCATTGCTGAAATGGTACCTTGTGGCTTTCATGTGACAGAAGACATCTAACACTCTTTGGGATTCAGCACGGTATAACAATGGGACACAGATGAGACTATGAGCAGCAGCGACCTGGCCTACTTGAACAGGTTAATTAGGCAGTCAGTTGGGTTGCTGTCCTCTTACTGTTCCATACAGTCCCATACCTACCACTGTGGGTGCAGCAGAAGGAGGTGAGGAGATGTGAAACCACTGGAGATATTCTCGTGTTGATAATGAAAAAAAATCACTGCAAATGGCAGGGTGAATAAATTATTTATATGAACAGCCTTTCCTCTTAAGCACTGGCTATGCAATTCAATGCTTGATCTTACAAGCCTCCTAAACATCATGCTTGAGCCTGCACATGGTTATGTGGCAATTTATGAAGGGTTCAAGGGGAATGCTAGCCAGAATTGCAACCAATGAAAGAACTCTAAGAAATATATAATAATAATTAAAAAAAAAAAAAAGGGCCCAGAGAGAGAAAAAAAAAAAAAAAAAAGGAATAATTTGCTTGTTAATAGTAATCCCAATTGCTGGGCATTTTAAGAAGGTGAAATGTTAACCGTTGTCATGCTAGTGATACTACACTAAGGTTAAAGGCTTTTGCAGGTAAGTACAGTGACCCCCCAGAACATTTAGAGTTTTCTGGCATTGTTTCAAACAGCATGTGAACGAATCCTTCAGAGTTGTCAGCAAAACTCCCAGTTGTCTTGAAAGTTTCCTTGAGGAGTCTTCGCATTGATGTGAAGAGAAGACAGGTTCAAGGATGGAAATGATTCTTTCTTTTTGCCCTCTCAGCTACACGAGGTTTCCTCTCTGAGGTTTCTACTTTAGAAAGTAGCATAGTTGTGCCATGTCTGGTACCACCTCGGCTTTACATGATCTTACTGCAAAACCTGAACTGCAGATTCAAACCAGTGATGTTAAAGTTCAGAGCATTTTCCTCTGATTGGGCCAAAAGAAGTTGTTGAAAAAGGAAGGAAGGAAGGAAGGAAAGGAGGAAGGGAGGAAGGGAGGGAAGGAGGGAGGGAGGGAAGGAGGGAGGGAGGGAGGGAGGGGGGGAGAGAGGGAGAGAGGGAGGAAGGCAGGAAGGCAGGAAGGCAGGAAGGGCAGGAAGGAAGGCAGGAAGGCAGGCAGGAAGGAAGGCAGGAAAGAAGGACAGCAGGAAGGAAGGAAGGCAGGAAGGAAGGCAGGAAGGCAGGAAGGAAGGCAGGAAGGAAGGCAGGAAGGCAGGAAGGCAGGAAGGAAGGAAGGAAGGAAGGAAGGAAGGAAGAGCAAAGTAAACTGGCTCACAATATATCTTTTCCCTGCCATAAAGTCACATCCACGCAGGGTAGATGTCTGAGCGGCAGGATTATTTTTTCCCTTCACAGTATGCAGAAAAATATGAAGTTAATGAGAATGCCTATGCCGGCTTCAGCCTCTCCAGACATTACCTGTGCGGCAGGAAAGCAAAAGTATGAGCAGCACTCGGTATCGCCGCGGCTCACCGCAGCGCTCCGGCGCAGCCCCGCTGCCCCTGCCCGTCCCACCGCACCTCCGGGTCGGCCGCGGCGGAGCGCTGCTCCCCCCGCTCTGCGGCGCCCGCGAGAGCTGCTCCGCAGCAAACCGCAGATGCGAGCGCTTTGTTGTGACAAGCTGGAAAGCTGTCTGCCTCTGCAGGTCCGTGTGCCTGTGTTTGTGTGATTCCTTGCCTTTGTTGTGGTGCAAAGCCTGGGAGGGAGGGAGGGAATGAAGGGAGGGCGGAGGGAGGGAGGGAGGAGAGGGGGGGAGACCGTGGAGCCGGCAGAGCGGTGGCAGAGGGGCAGCGAGGATTCGGAGGCTCGCACGCCCGCGCTCCCGCCGGCCTCAAAGCACGCACTCCAGAGGGAAGCCGAAGTCTCGTAACTGAGTGTTAATTATGTCTGAGTGGATTCTAGAGAAAAGGAAAACCATATACTGTATCAGCAGAGAAATGGCTTCACTCTGAGGAAACTAATGATGCTTTTATCAGGAACAATATAAAGATTGCTTTTTTACTAGTGTGTGTCCCATGGGGTTTGGACTATGAGATATTTCTGTATCTGGCTTTAGGTTCCTCTGAGCTTTTACATAATCAAATCAATATAGCTATGATTCACCCTCTGGCAACAACTGCTCCTTGCAAGTTGCTGCTGCTTCTTTAGTGACTAAAGAGGAAATAAATAAATAAGTAGAAAGAAACTTATTACAAATCCGTAAACATTGATTTGTTTGGTCTTAGATTTTACTTTTTTTAATTGCCAGGGAGAAGAAAAAAAAAAGAAGAAGAAGAAAAAGGAGGAGGAAGGAGGATATATGAGTTTGTGGTCAATGGGGCAGACACGTGATTGCTAGCTTGATACTTCGGGAAGAAAAAAAGTGGGTTGATAGGATTTCATGAACCAAAATGAAGTATTGTCTAGACACAGACTGAAGGGCAGATTGGGTAAGAAGGGGCAGAGGCTGCAGAAGTCAAGGCAGGCATGGAGTTCAGAGATAGCAAAATTTGATTTTTCAATAGCATCACAGCATTGTTTGGATCTACATCTTGTATGTTTTTAGTGGGAAGTTCAAAACACAAGTTGCCCGTCTCAAGCTTCCAGGCGAGAAGAGGAAAACAAACAACAAAACCCCTAAAAATTAAAATTTAAAACAAACAAAAAAAGCAGCTCAGAAATAAACATCCTGCCCACATGGGTATCTTTATGTCACTCCACCTCACCATTCATGCTCCCACCACCTGGCCTCCAGCTAATTCCCTTAATTCCAGAAATTCTCTCTCTCTGTGTCCCCAGGTCCTCTTTCTGCTGGTGTCATATTGTTATTAGCACAAATATTTTCTGCTTACAGCTGCTGGTGGGGCACAGTACTCCAGCACTGTCATCACACGCTGGTGGATGTGACTGGAAGATCTCTTGGGATCTTCTTGTCATGTTTTACCCTGGGCTGACATCTCTGTCGCACTGAAAAAAAGAGACTGCGCTAAAAGACTGCTGCCTTTTACACAAAAGAACACCTCTCTTTTCAACAGACCATTCTGAGGGCGTGTGCTGTCTGGCAGGACTTTGGTGGAGGGTATCTGCGGGGCCAACATTGTTAGCACAGGAAACTCATTGGGCTCCGTCCCCTACCAGATCACTCACTCAGTGTGGCAACCTGGACACTCAGTGTGCCAACCAGGTTCCCAGCACTTCGTCAACCCTGCGCTAGCCCCTGCCTGGCTGGAGATGCTCTGCCTGTGACAGGCAGCTCTGCTGGCGTTTGTGAAGTGCTTTGGGAGCTTTGGGCAGATGGTGTCACTGGCATTACCTTTTGGGGTTTCCAGTCAGTTTTCAATAAGGGAAGGAAAAGTGTGTCTTTCCTTCCCCTCCCCACCCCGCTTCTGCTTTTGAATTTTTCTGGTTTTTGTTTTTTGTTTTTTGTTTTTTTTCTTATGAATTATGTTTTAAAAAATGAAAGAACCTCTCCTTTAATAAGATCCTTTAAGACAACTGGGAATATCTGATGTTTTCCATGGCAGAAGGGACACAGAGCTCAGTTTGCATTAAAATCCCTAATATAAACTTTGTTACCTTCTGCAGATCCAGCAGAGCACTGGACCCTGGACTTGGATATTCCTCTGACCTAGAAAGGCTGTTTTAAGAGTGCAGCTATCCTGGGAGAGCCCTGCAGCCCACATGTAATGGAACTGACCAAGAAACTTCAAAACTTATTTGCAAATCATTTATTATGACTCAATGCAAAAACCACTTCGTTTTTATTCCACGCATAGGCTGTGGCCAGATTATGAATATGGTCAAACAGCACTGTATATTATTCATTGTATTTCATTAATTTTAAGTAACAAACAGCTCTTCAGCTGTTATTGTTCAATCAGCACTGATATGCATCCACGCTGCAGGATGGATAATCTGTACCCATTAGAAGCAGTATAAATTTTAAACCTTGTGGTTTTTTCCAGGTGTCTGACAATCATGATTACTCAGAGCTAAGCACCTTTTTCCCTTTGTGTGAAACACACAGAAGACTTCCACTCCTCGATGCCAAACAGCTCAAGAGAGACCAAGACTTTGAATTCCTGGAAAAATAAAATTCAGATTTTAAAAACTGTGGTCTTTAACTTCCCAGCTCATACAGAGGTAGCAGCAACACTCCTTTGTGCAGCCATATCCCTCTGTGACCTGTCAAAACCTTCTTAGCAAAAATGCCTTGTTCTGGTGAAGTAGTTTAGTAGGGCTTTATCTTGACCACCAGCAGCACAGAACAAAGGGGTAACAAAATTAATGTGTTTTATCAGTTAGTTTTGTTTTGCTCTCTTATAGCTTTTACCTTTTTTTTTTTTTTTTTTTTTTTTTTAAGCAATATGGGGTTTCTTTTCCCAGTCCAGAGAAATTTTGTTCATGTACACATCAAAACATTTGATGGAATAAAAAAGTTATGTGTGAGATTCATTTGGTCCCTGTGCTTCCAGGAATCAATGAGACACCATGGAGGCATGTTCCCAGCTGGAGTGAATTGCCATCCCCACACTGAAGCCAGTGGACCAATGACAATTTAAGCCAGCCTGCTCCTTAGTGTATGAGGGTTCAACTTCCTCCAACACACACATGCAATCAGAAAATCCACTTTAAAAATCTAATAATACTTACTTGAGGCTTTTAAACTCCTGAGGGGTAGATAGATACAAGGCAGTAAACCAGCAGAGGGAAAGAAAAACAGTTAAAATAAACTAATAAAAAATCCTATAGGAAGGAAATGACACCCCCCACACACTCCACCTCCCCACCCTCCTCCCCCTTTAAAAGGGGAAAAAATTAAAAAGGGAGCTAAATTGTTGTGCTTGCTGTGGTGACTTGCCTGGAAATGAACCTATGAGTTGAAGGCATATGGTGCTTATGTTGGAATTGTTTTCTAAACAGACTTTTTGCCTGTGTGTCTTTTTCACCTCTTTCAAACATCTTGTGCCAAAAGCAGTAAAAACACTGCTGCATTAAACATAAATCAGGGCCCTGTGTCTGCAAAGGACCTCTGTTGTTGGAGGGGGGTTATTGGACTAGGGATGAAAGGAGACCTACCACCGCATTGATCTGAGGTGATTGTGTGGAGCGTATTCAGTTAGGATGCTTCTAGCTAGTTATGACAACGTGAAACATTCAAGCAATTAATGAACACATGCTTTGAGTAGAAAGCATAACTAGAGATTTAACTGGATGCGTGTGTTTCTCAGACTAAATGCATTCCAAAATAATGCATTTTAATGCATTTGTTTAGATAGGGGAACTGAGAGTATATTACCTATCTGGACTAACAGAAGGCCTGTATTAACAGGCAAACTTTTTTTTTTTCTTTTTTTTTTTTTTTTCCTATTTATAGGACAGTGAGAAACCATTTGTTAAGTAAATTTATGTGAAAGGAGCTATTCTCCAAGTTACCACAAATTCACTACACATTTTGGGTGGGGACAAGCTTCGCTATGTCATGGCTGCAAACAATTTTCAGAAGCCAGAATCTGAGAATTTGTTCCCCATGTTGTTAATTCGCAACTCCTTTAGCAACTCCTTTACAGAAGATTTCAACTCTTCTGTACTAGAAGCAGAGCAACCTCCACCATCCCTCTCAGAGGTGGATATATTTGCTTCCTGCTTGCAAAAGAAACCGTCAGTGCAAATAAAGGCTCTCTGGAAAATTATGCCAGCAGTTTATACAATTGCGTATGTAGTGTATAACCAATTACATAAGCAAATGGGTATGTATAACCATTACAGAGAAAAGAAATGAACAAATGTCTGGGGCTTTTATGTAGACTGTGGCTGGAAGCTATCTCAAAGTGAAAGTCTTTGCCCTTAAAGAATCCAGATGTCTTACATAATTTTTTAAATGAGTAGGAACATTAATTTGGGCATCCTAACTAAAATTTCCAGTGTATTCAGCTCACTTACTTCACTTGCAATAGCAATACGAGAACTCTTCCTTATCAAATTACCTTGTCAGAGGGGGCTGGATTTCTGCAGGGTGTCTCGCAGACTGAGCACCACTTATAAAGGGCCTGGGAATTATTTCTGGGTTTGGAGAGCAGGAGAAACACATCAAAATGTTACACCTCTGGGAAGGAGACTGGGGAAGGTACCAACTCTGCAGTTGCATCTTTCCCGTCACTCAGTTCTGTATGGAAGACTGCTCAGGGACCTTCACTGAGATTATGCTCAGTCATCTGTTGAGGCACTCTCCTGCTTCAGGGGCAAATGCTCAGCTGCAGTGCTGCCAACTCTAGTACTGCCAGTGTCCCCTTGTGCAGGGGGAATAATCCCATGACTGCCATGTGCATTTGTAGATGTGCACACTCCCTCAGGTACGTGAAAGGAGGATTGATGCAGAAGAGGTAACTTTCATGTGAAGCAGTATGCAGACATCGCAAAATGGCTATTCAGAAAGCAAGGTTGTGGTGGGGCCAGAAAGAAATGGGGCTCTGGCACTGGGCTCTTCAGCAGATCCTAGAACACCCATTGCTCTTGGAAACTCATAAACCCTCTCCTTCCACAAGGAACAAAGCCCAGGTGGAAACTCTGAGCAGAAATGTATAAAGTTTCCTTTCTTCAAAGTGCTTTTATTCTCTTGGCACAGGGACAAATTGTGCCTTGAGGGCCAGATCTGCAAGTGGATCCATATGGAGAAATCTTTATGTGTTGGGAACATCATTCAAGTCAACAGGACGCAGTGAGGGTACAGAAGCTTGCCAGGTCCAAGCAGCAATTTGAAAAGTGTTTCGTGTTCCTTCAAGGTAAAAGGCATACTATAAACCTAAGCAATAATTCTTTTAATAAGAAAACTATTGTGCTTGTTCTTTTAACAGCAAAATGTAAGGGAAGACCAAAACCTACATAGCTGCCCTTCTTTCTATACACCAAGAAATGTTTATTTCTCTCCAACAGGTGGAAGGAATTTTATCTTGTGCTTTGAACTGTATGGGAAAATAAAATCCAATGGATAGTTTACCCATATCACAGGTATCAGATAGAAAACAAGTTCCTGGGAGACCTAAACTAACTGTACAGTAAAATTGATGATGTTCCAAGCAGTACAAGCTATGCCATGTCTGTTCATGGGACAAGATGACAAATTCTTTTCACAAAAAAAGCCCACCAAGCCCAATAAATTGTTACTGAGTGAATCTAAAGGTAAATTTAAGGAGATCTGGTTGTGGCATTTGGGAGCAATGTGGGACCATAAAGATAGTACTGTATATATTACCTTTGTATTTCATATGTGCTGTTGTTGGCTGCAACCTGACCCAATGAAATGAGCATAAATCTGGGAGTCAGAAACCTTTGTGATTTTACTCACTGTTCTATTTATTTGCTTTATCACCGTAAGTGACTAAAATTATTCACCAGAGTTCTTATTTGTAGTTGCCTGTTTGATACACATACAGAGGTTTGCAAGACAACAAAAGCTTGAAGGTGGAAAGTGAAGGCTTGAAGGCACCCCTCATCTCCGTAGAGCTGGCACTGAGATTTCTCTATTGCAGAGGCCAAAGTAGCTTCCTGGGCCTGCCCCAGAGGCAACACAATCAGCATGCAAGTTAGATCCCCACTCAATTTCCTACCCCAAACTATAAAACGAGCTTAGACTTCACATCAGCTAATTTGGTCTGTATGATGACAGCAGCGAGAGAGAGACTCTTGATTTTTCTTTTCCTTCAATCACCACAGGGACCTTTTACCTAGTGAAAGATAAAAAAGGGTACTATTAATCCAATAAGCAGTAAGCATCATTTTGTTAGATGCCTATCTCCAACAGAAGTCTCCCCTCTGCAAGTCGGCATTTCCCTGCAAAATGCCTGCTTCCATTACCCATGTACAGCAAAACATGTGCTGGCTTTTTACTTCAGTGAAAGCAGGGCCGAGCCCAAGATTGCTGCTGAGCTTACTCTGCTGCATAATGTAAGTCCATCCCTCCCTGGAATGGAGAGGCACCAGATGGGTGGTAGTGGTTTGGAGGGAATGTGTACCCTGAAGTCAGGACTTTTTCGGTTTTTGATTCTTTTTTTCTTCTGTTGCCTGCTCTTGACCTTTCAAGAAGTATGTTAAAATGAGTACAATCCAAGAAGACATATTGTATATAAAATGAATGACAGCTCCTAGCGCCACCAAGAAAATCAAACCCTTTGTTTATTTAAGATTTTAAAAAATACATCTGGGATTAGAAGTCACAGAGTTATAAATGAGCTCCCCGACCACCACCAAAAAAATAATTGTAATAAAAATAATGGTACCATATTCCATGATAAACTAGTGCCAGAAAAGCTCTTGGGGATCAAGTTTTTGTCAGTCCCCAGCTTTTACCAATTTAAATTCTTGGCAGCATATTAAAAAAAATGTTGAAGGTATTTGAGACTGCAATCCCTCAGGTACTAAATCTAGTGTTTCCTGGCACTAGATAAATGTTACTGGAGTTAAAACCTAGCACCATAGCACCAGATCTCCATAGCTGTTCATATTTATACTTAACAGACAAATATGTCATGCTTTCAATATCCCTTTACACGGCCAATTTTTTCTCACATTTTTTTTCTCTGATAAAAACAAAGGTGAGAAAGTTCCAAGCAGTGGCTGACATCAGCTTATTTTTGTTTGCATTTTAAATTTCTGGGACACACCTTTTCTACCCTGAATTTGTTGCTTTATTATGCTTTTAAGTTACCTACTTGATAGCAAAAAAGGAGGGAGAGCACATTACCTGCCAGGTATACACATTTCCTCAGTACACCCAAGCAAGTTTTCTGCTCTGCTTTGCAAAGTTGGAGATGAGAGGTCGCGCAGGATCTCATCCCAAATCAGACTGCTGCACTGCAGCAAAATCAGTCAGCTTCATTCTCCTCTAAACACCAGATACCGAGTGCAGTTTGTGTTCCAGTCACTACTTTCCCTTTTTCTGCCTTGCCCAGACTTTTCTTTGTCACCCAAAACCAGAGATTTTTAATCTAAATTCAGGGAGAGTCCCTGTGCTGAGGCTTCCCAAATTCAGGAGGGACTGAAGCTCTCTTCTGCTCTGGAGGGCTGTCACTGACAGTACAGTCACACCTGAAGATGACTTTGAAGACTGAGCAATCGTCTGACCCTGCACCATAAATGTGAACCTGAGTATTACAGCTAACTTCAGGGCAGGTCCATAGTGCCTCTTCTGAAGACTCTCTTTGTTCCTTTTTCCTAACTCAGGAAATCTTAGCATAACAAGCACCTGCCATAGTCTTTCATATTGCCTGATCAGATTATGCTATTCACTCTTTTCACTCTTCTTTATACAAGACACCTTCCTTAGTTGTTATTCTTTCTATACATTTCTGAATTTTCAAAGACTTTAGACAGAGTTGCTTTCTGTGTAAATCAAGCCTCTTCATCAAGTAAAGGATTCAGTTTCCAATATTCAGTCATGGTTTTCACCTTTTGATCCTTCCTCTTAATATGGCACCACCGCAACTGAATATAATAAAGACATTAAATGCCTGTCCATAGGCAAGACCAACTATTCCACATGTTCACGCTGTGCCTGCAAAAACAGCTCCATTAGTTTTGCCACCAAAAAATAAGGAAACCAACAAGTACAGTGAACAGAAAAAATATCTGAAGTCACTTCTACATCAAAGTTATCACATTCTATTCTCATTTCCATTCGTGCATCAACACTTTCATACCCATGGAGTTACACAGAATATAAATCAAGAGACAGACTGACCCAGATAGCTTCTGAGCTCCTGTTCATTAAAAAAAAAAAGCGTTCAACACTACTTGCATTGCCAGTACTCAGTGTCTTGATCAGCTGAATCCTCTAAAGGGGAGAAAAACAGAAATGCATTTCTGAAGGGATTACATCTTTCACCCAAAAGGATATTTATCTACAGAACTGCACCTTTGGAACCACTCAGGGTTGAGTCCCTGGCTCAGAGTTTGGCCTTTTGCAGTCTGCTCTGTGCCTACCCTTTTTGCTGCATGCCTTGAGATACACTCTTGCAAAATGAAAAACAGAGAGAAAAGACATGTGAATCTAGCCTGGGAGTCCTGAAGGAGGGGAGAAAGGTTGCGTAGGACTGGATGGTTATGTATTTTCTATACTAAATTCAGCTTGATATTGATTTCACCCATTCAGTGGACTAAACATGAACCTAATAATCAGATCCTGCTTAAGCCTTGTGCTTCCCCGGTAATTGACTTTCGCATATTGATTAAGACGTTGATGTGTCCCAGTATTTCTCGGTGGTAATGCAGCTGAGAATGGGCCTCCTCTCCCTGCATTCTCAGCACTCTCTGTACTGCTGTCACCACACTCCCTTTAATGGATAAAGCTGTCATCCTGAAGCTAGAATGTCTTGCAGGCAAAAAGACAAAATTAACTGTTCAATAATTTATGGGACATGGAAAAAACTTTACCCAACAACTTCAATTGATTGCTGTAAGTGTTTTGACTGCACTTGCCTGCTTTGCATAAAGTCAGCTACTTTGGAGAGCCTGATTTCCATTTACAGTAGTTTCTTGGCCCTCTCTACTATAGAAGATTTTGAAGAACTGTGCCTTGCTTCAACGGATTTTCCTGTATTGCACAGACCTGGTATTTTTTCTCACTTCCTTATAGTTTCATAAGAAAATCAAAATCTTCAGTGAGAAGTGGAGAAATTTAATAAGCAGAGATTAATCTCAAGTGATACATTTTTGGGCTGTTTTTAAACTCAGGCTCACAGAAATAGACAATTAGTGGACTATACTGATTGTACAGACATAGTCAGGGAAAACTTTTATTGCTTCAAGCTAATAGTTGTTGAAATATCCTATCAGTGCAGAGCCCCTGTACTGAGATGGTGGACACAGTCCAGCACTTGGAGATGTGAGTTCATATCACAAAAGGAAACCAATAGAGAGTTTTAGAAAGAAGGTCTGTGTATCAAATTATACTTCTTCTCAGGAAGTTTGTTGTTGTCATTTTGTTAGATAAGCTGGTACTTTTGCTGTATCTTGTATTGATCAGTGGCAACAAGAACTTCTCCAGAGCATTTTATTACATTTTATTATTGCCAGAGTCTTTAGAAACAACGTACTCTCTCCCATCTGGCTGTTTCTTTGTAAAATAAGTTTTTTTGTTTTTCTTTTGTTGTTGTTGTTGGTGGTGACATTTCATAGAATCACAGAATCATAAGTTCCTTAGAGCTGGAAGGGACCTTTAAAGGTTCAACTTCTCTGTAATGAACAGGACCTCCACAGCTAGATCAGGTTGCCCAGGCCTGGTCCAGTCTCGCCTTCAAGGTCTTCAGGGATGGGGCATCAACCACATCCCTGGACAACCTCTTCCAGTGTCTCACCACCCTCACAGTAAAGATTTCTTCCTTTTATCTAACCTAAGTCTACCCTCTTAAAGCTTGAAATCAATGCTTGTTCTGTCACAACAGATCCTGCTAAAGAGTCTGTCCCCTTCTTTCCTGTAGCTCCCCTTTAGATACTGAAAAGCAGCTATCAGGTCACCTTGCAGCCTTCTCTTCTCCAGACAGAACAGCCCAGATCTCTCAGCCTGTCCTTGTAGGAGAGGTGTTCCATCCCTTGGATCATTTCTGTGGCCCTCCTCTGGATGTGCTCCAACAGATTTGTCTCTGTTAGTCTCTCATATTTCTTTTTATTATATTTTCTTTTTGCTAGTGAACTTGATGTTCATAGAACAGGAGAAGCATAGTGTTTGGCTAAAGTCAGGTGCAACAGAAAGAAGATTAGTGAACATTATTCTGAGATATATATTTTTTAATATATTTCCATTATGTCTCACACATAACTTTCTGTACACTCAGTGATGTTTATTACTTCCATGATGCATAAATTCAAAATTATGAGTTTCTATTACAGAGTGAAAAGAATAATAGAAGCATAGAATAACCAAGGCTGGAAAAAACCTTCAAGACTATCTAGGCCAACTATGCAAAGGCTTAAGGATTGTTCTCTAAAACATGCTAACCAATCCAAAGGACTCAGTGCTTGAGAAAGGAAACCAGATCTGTCATCTTCTAGAGGTGTCACAGATGATGAGGCATCAGAATCTGACAGTCAAATAGTTACCCACATCAGCTCAACTTTACACTGTTGTGGCACTGTTGAATTTCTCTGTCTCAAGTCCAGGTAATCACACTTTCTTAGTTAACAATGGCGTAATTACATTGACTTCACTATTTATCCAAAGTGTAGTTTTCTAGTGAATTAATATCATTAAGATAATCTGCGTTCAAAATACCATAACAACTGTACCTGGAGCTTTGTCTGTAGTTTTAATTTCTGTTGGTAAGATATTAGCATATCAAAGCTTTACACTTCTAATGGGTATTGAACCTCAGACAGTAAGAAAATGTCATTACCATGTTTCATGTTCTTGACTTGCTGCTCTCAAAAAGGAGCAGCTGGCCACAACCTGCAGTGAAGTGAAGACTGTGGAAGATCTAAGAAGGCTTGCCACAAGAAAAGAAAAATCCCTTTTTTGTTTTTTTTAAAGGTCAGCATCCAAAGAGTTAACACGTGGTTATCTAGGGCCCAGATCTAAAAAAAACTGTACATGGTACCTGCAGTGTGAAGAGGAAATCAAAACAGAATAAAGCAATAATGAAATCATATCCAGTCATGTTTATTTGCTTTTCTTCGCGTTTCAAGGTGTTAATACTGTGTTTCTCAGTACGTTCCCTGAACGTTTCCCAGATGGAGACACAAATACACCAGCATTTCCTGCCTCTATGTACTATATTTCCATTTGTTCTCCTTCGAGAAACTCTTTCTAAACAGACCCTCCAAGTGGGAGGATGTGTTGCTTTCCAGTTTATTGTAGTGCTCAGTAGTTCAGCACCAGCCGTCAGAATTTTCAGTACGTCTCTGCAG